>NC_056748.1:958503207-958588437 GCF_019279795.1 Protopterus annectens
CTTGGTCAAATCCATAAAATTATAGTACAATGTCAGTTTTAATATAATATTAGGTATATCAACAGGTTGTCATGACGAAATTCCCCAAGAGTCAATTACTCAAAGCAGAAGATGCCGAGAAACACAATACTGATCACTATTTTCCAAGTGAAATAACTGCTGGGATGATTTTTAAAAGTTCTCTGTCAGTGTTTATTTTGTTTTGGGAGGTTCCTCCCTTCTTCAAGTTAAAAGAACCATGGAGTCAATATATATCAATTCAGGGGATGTGGGGTTTGCCTTCAAATCATTGTGGTGCAGGGAAGCTTACCCATGAAAAAAAAACTTTGCAGTTTAATCTTTCATTTTTCGATATTTTGGGCATTTGTTTTTGGTGCTTCAGTGTTTTTATGTTCAAGGTTCCATAGTAGAACCATATTATCATTGTCGGTCTGTCATGACGCCATAAATCCCGAACAAAACTTTGACATGACATTAGTGACAATTAAATGGATCCTTTTGACTAGCACCACTGAAAAAGGTAAATCAAGCTTTATTAATTAAATTAAGAAAGTATATGAGCTATGTTTAAAAAGAAAGGTTATCTTCAAATGATTTCTGCACTTGTCTTTTATGTCATTATATTTAATATTGTTGTACAACTTGAGAAGAATTGGAGTGATTTACTGTTTGAATCTTTTCTCGAAAGTAGTCTCAAACCTGTCCAGGTCAGTAGATTTACCTGCTTTAAAAAGGTTGATCGATATATGCTTGTTTACAGGGGAAGTAAGCAGATTGATCACAGTGGACCATTTTCAGGCTTTACAAGGTTGGTTGCAAAGATAGGAAGTTATAGTAGAAAACAATCAACAGTAATGCCAGTGTGAGTGTGACTACAAAGTTGCAAAGGTAACATTACAAAACAATTTAATTAGGTGCTGTCATCCCGTTTTAGACAGTAGAATTGGGGGAGGGTTGGTAAGCAAACTATAAGGAGAAACACAGTGAAGTCTTTGCCATTAGTGGAGAGACTAATGAGATAGCGATCAAGCCAGAAGGTTCACGCGGGGAAGAGGGGCAAAATCCCCTGAAAGGACAGCATGGTATTACAATCTCAGGTTCCTTCAAAGAAAAATCAGACTTAGATTTTTAGAATAATTGTTCAGGTATTCTGTTTGGATAAAAAATATACAAATATTGTTTGATGTCCACAGAATTTATATTTCCATTAATGAATCCATACATTTTGTCTTAAGTGCAATAGAAAGGCACTGAGGATGTCTTCTGGCAGTGTATAAAGGATACCGTTTCCTTAACTGAGATAATATTATTAAATCCATGACTGAATTTCTACAAGCTATCAACTGTGAAGTAATTGAAGCTCATGCAGAATACCTTGCTTTAATTTTTGATTCAAATAAATTCAAAGCATGAAATCATTTTATATTATAGCTTGAAGTTTGATTTCCAAAGCTGTTGATTTGTTTTACCTAATTAGGTTTTATACAAGAGGTCTTAACGATTAGTAATCCCCTTGAAGTGAATTTGAAAGCAGTCCATCTGATGTTATATGACAATTTTAAGCTTTATTGCGCAGCAAATAAATATTGTATTAATTTGATCAATAATTTCTTTGTCCTGCAAGAGATTTGGATTTACTTTCCAATTTGACCACAGTTTTGGGTTATTCTGAGAACTAAATTTTAAAAGTGTGAAGGAATGGTCTTAGAAGGACCTATGATCAGTGTTATATGATAACTGAAAACCTTAGGACAGTCTCAATATCAAAAAAAGTCAGTTCCTGACCATATTTTATGGAATGGAGAAAGGAAAGTAAAATCATTGCCTTCTGGTTATAGAACACAATAATAATCCAATTTGTAATAGGTCTGATTTATGTGTTTTAATAAACGTGTATTTTTATTCTGACTTGAACGATAGCTCTGCATTTGTTTAAGGCAGACTTTAAAGTCAAATTCCAACAGTGACCTGTTATGGTTGCATGACTGCTCAGTCCTGTTAAAGCTTGTTAAAGTTTAAGAAAAATACTGTCTTTTATGGGAGGATGCATATACTGAGATCAGAACCAGAGGATGTGATATGAAAATACATCTGTATTCCAGAGAAATTCACTTGCCTTTGGGATCATATTGAGTGTAATGAGACAACTCTTCACCAAGTCTTGTTAGTTAAGTTGTCTGAGGCAAAATATGGGTGCACCAATTATTTTTTATATGCATCAAACTGTGCATAACACACATGTATATCCTGCATAAAACAAATATTACTTCCTCCGGAAATGCAATAACTGCACCCCACTAACCTAAGGAATACACAGACCCTAATAAAAAGTACAACATGATACTCATGGTTAGCAAGGACAGTCAAGAGTATCCAGAAATCTCAAGTTATCAAAAAAATTGAATTTTTATAGTTGCTTGTTACACAATGTAAAAGCATTACAGAAACACACCAAATAGCATTTACTGTAATATTACAGAAAATATAACTAATGAATGTTTAAGGAGTTATAAACACAGCAAGAACTGTGTTATAGAGGGCTAAATCCTTAACTACAGCCCAGGCAACTTGGGTTTGGTTAGTGCCTTGGGTGTCTGAGGTGCTGGCGTGAAAGAATGGGTGTGTCCATCTGAGGGGGGTGGGGGTGGAAGCATTCATTTAGACGTTCCCTATAAGGAGCAGTGGTCCATAGAGAGATTATTCCTCTGATGTCATAGGTGAATGTAAGGGAGGAGTATACCAAAGGGTAGGTCATGTATGGAAACATTCCCCGGTGGAAGCAGTCAAGAACACAACCTTCCAGGACACCCTTAGCTTCTGCAGTGGCCTCAGTCTTAAAACAGGGATAGTCCAGGAGCAGTAGAAGAGGCTAGTAGATCAGGTGATTAGCATTTTGGATGTGAGCTGTAATTACTTCAGTATTCTGCTGAAGGGAAGAACTAGGACTACTTGTCAGTCTTCATTCTGAATGAGTCCTAATGTAATGGGACAAAAGCTTGAAATAAAGTAATTGTTTTTCTTCACTCATCAGGTTGTTTTACTACTCCAGAGACCACCTTTCTTGTTTGATACCTATTACAGCCTAGCATAATTATTTTAGGAATCATTGCTAGCAAAATAAAAATGCATTGATATTACTTAAAATATATGCAGTACATAGTACATGGAGTATTTTACTTTATTCCAAACACTGAGCATTTAATACACTTGCATTTCAACATATGTCATGCCTACATTATCACATTAAAAATAATTTATCATATATCTTGGATACATTCTCTGGGATTCTGAAAGAACCACACCTTGAGTGGTAAGAGCTGAGGCAAGAAGAGACTATTTCTGCAACCAAGAAAAGTGTGATTCAGAGACATGTTAGCGGCAGTGAGGAAATAACTCATTATAAGCTAGTTTGCATGTCTCTGAATCACATGCAATTCCCACAAGTGCAAATCTGCACTTTCCGTCTGCCCAAGCATCACATTGACACAGGCATCCTCCTTCATTCACTCTCCCACAAACATGCACATATTCCAACAAACACACACACACACACACACACACACACACACACACACACACACACACACACACACACACACACACACACACCAAAGTATCTCTTATCTCTCCCTGAGTAGACAGAGCACCTCCGATATATCTTCTTATTTTTGTCCCCCCCCCCCGCCGTAATAAATCTTGGTTCCTTACAGTTATTCAATAATGCCAGACATTAGAGTTTCATTCTCCTTGGTGTTCATAAAGTGCACCATGATACTAGACATGTTGCTCTATTCACTTTTTAAGTGAGTCCGAGTAATAGTTTACTACTTCTCCCCCAATGCTGTTTAATGTTCCTCCCAGCTTTGTCCTGGTGACTGTATACAGGTATGTTCCCCCCAATGGAGACACCTCAGTTCCCCCTCATCTGTCCCTGATTTTTACAAAGCACTCCTAATATTGCCTCTTATAAGTTCCCTGTCTCTCATAACTTACTGGCCATTGCAGTCAGTCAGTAATGGTAGACACTAGAGATTCATGCTTCCTATAGTTTAAAATAGACTGCGCCACAAATCTTTATCAATTAGTAAAGACAGTTAAGGCTCTAGCTTAACAAGCTGCTTTCTGTGCTAAGGGTGCAGGGTTCAAAACTGCCCCATTCTTTAACTTGTATTTTTTTTTAATGACTTATGGTATCATTGATATTATGGTATCATATACCTTCAGAGTATCTTTGGTATCTAGTGGTGGAACAGAGGACTAATATCCTGTGAAGGAGCTGGATTATTTGCCAAAGCTATATGGTTTGATGAGTGTTTAGTGTCCCCCCACTTATAGTTTGTTTATGTGCATAAGTGTTGTTTCACTCACTTTTAGGTATGTCTAGTGTCTACTGTTCCCTCCACACCCATAGATCTTTCACACTTTAAAAGTGTTGGTCCATTCCCTTTTCCTGTCCCTGGTGTCTGGTGTTCTCCCCAATATCTAGGGGATTTTAGAGGTATGATATCCAACCCTTCTATACACACATTCACACATTTGTGCACATAGCCCCCCCATACATGATTGGACTCACAAATACACTTACCTGTTCTCACACACACACACACACACACACACACACACACACACACACACACACACACACACACACACACACACACACACACACCTATCCTATATATCCTATAACTAAGCCCCTACTGTGACTACCCAGAGTGCTGGCAGACACACAGTCTCACAACCCCCCCCCCCCCACACACACACACAAGCACTCACCTGAAACCACTCATCCTTCTGCATACACTCACACATGCAATCACACAAATATACTCACAGTCGTATCTCCGACCACGACCTGTCTGCTAAATTCTCCGGCACATACTTCTAAAATGATCTCACCCATTGGATTTAATCGGTTAAAGCAAACCTTTGTCTATATTCATTAACACAGCCAGATGAGTTAATTACACAGCCAAGCAATTCTCTGAATTACAGATCTGTACAAATGCCTTACTACAAGCATTCCGATAGAGAATACATGGCTAATTGGAATATTTCCTGGAATGCATCATTAGCATTTGATTTAGGCCACAGAGACCGTCACCTCAATGCTGTATCTCTTCATGTTACATCAATGAGGAATAGCTGTCTCTATGTATGAAATGGTTACTGTAAGGCTAAAGCAGGCTTACCCCTCATGCTAACCTTTTCTGTTGCCCCTTGTTATACTCCAAAAACTCTATGTAGTATATTCTAAAAGGTAAATACTAAAACAGAAAAAAGAAACAATAATATGTTCCTTTTCAGATTTCTTAGATCTTCCTAACTGAAATTGTATACTAATATCAACATATGTTACAGAAGGTATTACAACCATTGTAAGAAAAGCTAGTGTTTAAGGTAAAATGTTTCTGTTCATGCAACTGTCTTACAATTCCCCTATTCATATTCTAATACTCTAGTGTTGGGTATCACATCATCATTTCAGACAAAATAAAAATATTGACCAATATTCTTGAAATTTTTGTCCATAGTATTTATACTTAAAGCTTGGCCAAAATGTATTTTCATATACTGAAATTTTCTTTAGAAAATCTGAGGGTTCTGTTTTCCAGTGGCTAGGTAAACCATTCTCAGCAACTTGTTCTGAATTGTTGTAAGTGTACAAGCTGAATTCTCTCTCTCCAAGTCCCAAAAGCTAGGGTCTTCATGCCGAGGGAGAAATTGTCATAGTACCCAGACTGCTACTTCTTGTACTTTTTCCCAAACCACATTACTTCAAAGACAACTTCATAACATATGGCAATAACCAGCACATGGGGAATAACACGATCTGCACTGATCATTAGTGACACTTTTCTAAAGCGCGAATATTGTCAATAGCGAATAATTTATAATATATGAATGCAAGTATAGGAATTTCTGAAAAGCCATACCATGATTCTAAGATTTGTTCCCATTTTGTACTGGGATTGTAGACTGATTGTAGGGATGTGACCCATTTATGTCTTAATGACTCCACTTCCCCAAACACTAAAACAGTAAATATAAATCATGGAAAGAGTACACTGTTGCTATACTTTTGTCAGAAACAATCTTCTCAGGTTTTGTGACAGCATTCCCTTCATACATTGAGCTGGAAATTCCAGAGTAAGGGAATAGTGCAGTGACCTGATTTGAAAATATTGCTACATTCTAAAAGTACCAGTCCTCATTTTTAAGTCTGCATTCTTGGAGGAATTGTAAGCCAACATGATCTTCAGAACAGATATCTTGTCAGAAAACAATACTTTGATTAATCCATACCTGCCAATCGATGGGAGTATGTTCCACATCATACTTAAGAGCCTCCAATATCCTGTCCCTTGAACATACTCGAAAATTCTTTTTATGGCCTAAACATGCCTGCAAATCCTGCACATCTCTATCTCCTGGACCCCAAATCATGTTCTTGCTTTACAGAGCAATGATTTTCTTCGAAATGCTGTTAGCCTTCAATTGTAATGGTACCCATATGGGAAGTGGTAAAGTTTTTGCTTGAAGAGTTTGTGCACTAGATGATGTTCAGGTATACTATTTAGAATCTGGCAAACCAAACCATCCTTTATTACATGGGCTAATGAGAGTTTTCCTGTAAACCCTGGGAGATTTCATCTTCCTAAGGATGGTCATTAGTAATTTAATTTTCCCAATAGTTAATTTTATCTAAAAATGGAAATATGTCCCACAAAAATGATGAATTTAGAGAACAGGCATGTTTTAATGGCTCATTTTTGCCTCAAAGGAAAGGAAAGGAAATGTATAGCTTTTTCGACTCCATTATGATTGACTCAGTCTTCTTTAGTAATGGTTTGAGATCTAGGTCTGCATCTACCATATGTTGGTGTTGAAGTTAATTCCATATAGAATCACTGTCTTGATATGATATTTAAGTCCATTAAAGCTTTATGTTGAGCTATAGCCATAGGATTTGATAGGAGCAGGACTAATTTTCTGTTAGTTTAGGTTAACCCTGATATTTTACTAAATCATTCCAGCAACCTTTGAATTTGGGTTAGTTTGCTATGGGGGCTGCTTATCCTAAGAATCCATCATTAGCAAACCACAAGGAGAAATAATTCAACTCTCCTCTTATCTGATTGCTGGCATGGGGATAATGTTGCTGAAGATATGTAGCTAGTGCTTCTTAGGCTAACCAGAAGAACAAACCACCCCTTCACAAATGGAACAGTCCTCGGGTCGAAGCAAGCAGTAGCACAATCCAAAATAATGCAAGTAATTCTTCTGCAGAAATGCCCAAAATAAAAAAGAAGATGAAACAGAACAATTCAAAGTTTATTTTCACACAGACAAGCACTTTCGTTTCCCAATGAAAAATTTGTCAGATAATTCAACAAATCAGTGTTTCTTTTATACTGAAACACCCCTTGACATCATTCCAAAACCACACCTCCAGTTTCATTCTTAAAAAACTATGAAGAAACATTCCACCCTACAACTTATAAACATACATAAAAAATCTTATATATATATATATATATATATATATATATATATATATATATATATATATAAATATAGATATATATATAGATATATATATAAATCTTTCCATAAAACTATGTGTATAATTCAGTGTGTAAAATTCAGTAACTTCTTAGGCTAATTCAAAGAGCAAGGAGGAATAGAGGATATTCTTTTTGCATGCCCATGTGTAGTCACATGGTAATAATGTACCTCCATTTGTTATCAGTTGTGTTACTGGATCCATGCATAGGAATTTACACTTGTCACGTGTCTCATGCATTCAAAAAAGACGATAAAGTGTTGTACGGGTTCAAGATATTTATTGTACATAAACATGTCAGGAACTGTAATTAGAACATGTATTTAAGCTAACTGATTCACTCATTACTCAGACACACTCGTATGTGCATCTCCATTCATGACTGCATTCACTCTGATTGACTGTACAAAATGGCACTGTTCTTGCACATACTAAGTACTTATATGCACGTGCTATCTAGCTACTGTGGCTGAATAGGAACAATACACTCAATGTTCTACATCCTACCTCTTTGATTTCTTTGATATGCAATAGGAGAACAAGGCAATCTACATGCTAGATAACATTTCAGTATTAATAATAAATTAGAACTCAAGCCCTAGTTGCTGGGTATTTTGGATTGGGTCTGTAAATTCTACCCGATCTGGTTACATAAAAATTTTGATTGGATTTAGCAACAGGGAAAGTCTCTGGGGAATTCTTCTCAATAGGAACTTCAGGGATAACATCAGTATAATTTGAAGAAAGCACACTGTCCTCTGAAATTGGAACAAGTGTACGGTCACTCTGAGAAACGGAGTCTTTGGCACAGGCAACCTGCTGCATCACAGGTTCAGAAACTGGAAGTATATATCTTCAGTTCTTTCTGAAATCCATTCCTTCTGATTTACAATACAAGATCATGGTTCTTCACAAATATTTTTGACAATTCAGACTCTGTCATATCCTTTAGATGTCTGCATCCTTACAATCTCTCCTTATCTTAATGGTGTAAGAGGTTTGCTAAATTTATCATAGTACAACTTTTGTGACTGACGTTTCTTCAAAAGTTGGGTTTTGATCACTTTGTTGTTCTTTGCACTTGGAATCAATAGTTGTTTACTGATTGGCAAGGCTGTTTTTGTCTGTCTAGACATTAATCTCTGAGCAGGTGAACCAAGCAAGTTATCCCAGAGAATGTTTCTGAGATTGAGAAGGTTAAGAAATACATCAGTACCATCTCTCTTAGATTTCTCTAACAAACATTTCGCACTTTGAACTGCACACTCAGCTAATCCACTGGACTGTGGATACTTAGGATTACTAGTAACATGGACAAAGTCCCAAGACTCAGCAAATTTCTTGAACTGTTGACTTCCAAACTGTGTACCATTGTCAGATACAACTTTGTGCAGACTACCATGGACAGAAAAATGTCTCTTCGATTTTGTAATGACAGTGCTAGAAGTTAAGTTAGGAAGAAGCTCACTTTCAAACCAATTCAAGTAAGACTCTACTAACACTAAATAATGTTGACCATTCCATTCGAAAATAGTAGTAACCATCAACCATGATAATTCAGGAATTTGGTTTAGCTGAAGTAGTTCTTTTTGTTGGTGTGGTCTAGTACTATTGCAAATAGAACATGCTTGAGTTTCCTTTTCTATATCTTTTGACATAGAAGGCCAAAATATTATGCTCCTTTCCCCTTCTTTTGGTTAAATCACTACATGGGTGACCACAATGCAAAATCTGGATATATTCCTTTTGTAACGCTGAAGGAATAACTACTTTAGGGCCTTTCATGGTGATTCCATCTTCCACCATGAGCTCATCTTGGTAAGGAAAATACTTCTGTATGTCAAGTGGTAGACTGGTTTGTCACACTGGCCATCCTTGACTGATAAAATGTTTCAGCTTCTGCAGAACAGAGTCTTGAGCTGTGTAATTTCTGAGTTCATCAAGATGTGATGAGGAAAAATGTTTGACTTCCATGACTTCAAGGTCTGCTTTCTCATTGTCATGCTGTTCTTTTGTTTGTCTAAAGCATCTGCAAGATATAAATATTTGCCTTTTGTATAAACAATATTGAAATTGTACTTTTGCAATTTTAACATCATGCATTGCAGACGTGTTGGGGCTGAATGCATTGGCTTTTTCAGAAATGTCACTAGAGGTTGGTGATCAGTCTCTATTTAAACAGGTTTGCTATAAATATAATCATTGAACTTTGAGCATGCTAACACTACTGCCAAAAGTTCTTTTTTAATTTGAGCGTACTGCATCTCAGTTTGGGTTAAAGTTCTGGATGCATAGGCTACTGGTATGCCTTCTTGAAGACATGCTGCACCAAGACTATACTTAGAAGAATCACATGAAAGAGTTACTTGTTTGTGAACATCATAATATCTCAATGTGGATGGACTGACAATTTTCTGTTTCAAAACGTCAAATGCTCTTTGGTTTTGTGATGACCAAGACCAATGTACACTTTTGTATGTCAGCTCACTTAACGGTGCTGAAAGCTCACTCAGATCTGGGATGAACTTTCCTAAATAGTTGACCATACCTAGAAAACGTTGCAAAAATGTAACACTGTCTGCAACAGGCATCTCAAGGATTGCTGCTTGCTTAGACAGATCTGGTTGTAGCCAGAACTAGTAAACAAATGACTCACATAAGTAACGTCTCTCAGCTTGAATTTACATTTCTGAGGATTCAGTTTGAGTGACTTCACATGCACAGTCTAGAACTTTCTTGAAGTTTCTATCATGTCCATCTTCATCATTGCCCCCTACAATAATGTTGTCTACTATGATAGCACATGGATAACCTGAAAAAAATGTGCTGCATCGCAAGTTGAAATACTTCACTTGCAGAATTTATCCCAAATGGCATCCTTAAGAATCTGTATCTACCAAATGGTGTACTGAAAATAGTTAACAATGAAGATTTGTAATCCATGTATTCTGCCAAAAATGAATTTTTTAATTAAAAAACAAAAAAATAGTGGCATTTGGCAAGAGTTAGTACTCTTCTGTGTGTGCATCAGATGATGATGAGACATTTAAGCATCTTTTTTATCTCTCTCTCAAATATATATATATTTGAATATCATCTGAGCTTTTCTTATGAGCTACGACCATGGAGGATACCCACTCAGTTGGTTCTTTTACAGAAGTTATCACACCTAAATTCACCATCTTGTCTAGTGCTGTCTCTCCATTGCTACTGGAACCTTCCTGGCTGGTCTGATAATTGGGCTTACTTCTTGGTTTTAATTCATGGAATATGTGGCTGGGAGTTTACAAAGCCATCTGAAAAAATATCAGCGCATATAAAAAAAAATTGTGTGTAATCAAACTATCATTGTTGTTCAGACTATTATTGACCTCCTTAAATGTAAAATGAAATCAGTCCATTCTCAAACTGTTTTGAGGCCTAACAATGACCTTTGTGCTAAGTAAAACTAAAACTGCAACAGAGTCGCAGTAGCAGAATTGAGAAGAACTACTGTGACATCAGCTTGAATCTTTCTTCACCAATCTAGCTAACTGTTGCACACTTTTTTTGAATCAGTTTCTCACCAGCTTTTTTTCAATAATTTAATTTGCTCTAACTAACATTGCACTTGGATCATCTATCTACTTGTGAAAGCTACAGGTTTTTTCCGCCATCCAAACAGCATAAAATATTGTACACTCTTTGCTGCCAACTGATAATCTACTGCATTAACAGTTTCATCAATCACAGAGACACCATCAACATAGAAAGTTTGCCCACGGCTTTCTGTCTGATCTACTTGTTTCTTCAGAAGCTCTCTTTTAATAAAAGTATGTGCCCTTTTAAACCTGGAAAGCTTTTTGAAATTATTCCACTTTTTACATTTGTGATATTGCTGACCAAAAGCTAAACACTTTTCTCGTTTAGTCTCATGGTTGCCTCCACAATTATGACAATTAACACTAAAAAGGTCTTTAAACAACCTGATTTTTATTTCTTATTCTTATTCTTCTTAGCTTTCTGTTGTACACTATCAACAGTTGCACTGTTAAAAGTACATTTTTCTCTCATCTCAACATAGTTTTTGTATTTTTTCTATTTCTTCTCAAGTTTTTTAAAAATTCTATGGCTTTTACCCGTTTAAACACTATCTCAAAGCAATCCGTTCTACCTGCATCACCGCATCATTATTAACACTACACACAAATCTGTCCTTTATCAACTCATATCTTCAAACCAATTTCTTTTAGCTTTATTTCTCAAGTCACTAAATATGTTGTATCATGCTGCTCTTTTTGACTTTTTGTGTAAATATTTGTAATTTCATTTTCATTGTAATTTGATTTTTGAAGTTGATAAATTTATGTTAAGCTTCTCTCAGGAGTCTTCATTAAGTGCTTTTCCCTGTATCACAATATGGCTTTCCCCCTCCCCTGTTTGGTATAACAAGTTGAGAAGTTGCATGATGAGCTGTGCAAATTATTATATGAAGTAAAATTGTTTGAAAATCTTGCCTTTGTGCATAAACCTTAAAAATTATAAGCATATTGTATCAAAATTCAATTCTTCACACAATTAAACTCTCCTTAATATTCAATAATAATATTATCAAATACCAACAGTTCAGGTCAACAAATGCGTAAATCTGTCAGAATAACAACAAATGCTTTAAACATTATTTTTGACACTGTAATTTTTGTTATTATATCTGAATGTTTACTTTGATTTGTGACACTTTGATAACATTCCAGAAAGAATATACCAGAAACTTTTAATAATAATTTAAATTCAGTTTAAATAATAAAAACAAAGTAGTGTTTTATTCATTTAATTTTTTTCATTCTTTAAATACATTTGAAACATTTTTTATTTATTTTGAACACTTTTTTGACATATTGAATCAGTTGGTCACAGTTTTAAACATTTTGAATATTTTTTAAAATTTTTTTGCACATTTGAAATGTTTTTTATATCTTTCATGATTGAAAATTATTTGTAAATGTTTGCTGAGTCTTTCTGTGTCAAATTGCTTTTGCAAGTTCATTCTGGTTCTCATTCTGTTGCTGTAACTTCAACTCTCAATAGCCTGTGTGTTGCTCTAACTTATGGTCTAAAGCTCTGTATAAATTCAAGAATGTTTCAAAAGAGAGACAATAAAGGAACATATGGGTTCAAGATATTTTAAGTCAATAACATTACGAAACTGTAATTAGACATTCATGGAAGCATTTCTTCACCTGACTGCATTCATTCTGTATGTTCATCCCCATTCATGACTGTTGCATGACTGGCTTAGACTGCACTGATGCATGATCACCTCTTGCACCTGGTCAGTATCTATATATGCATGATATCAAGATACAGTGATCTGCCACTGCTGAAGCATCTGATCCCCGAACCAGCAGCATTCATCCTCCCAAAGGAGGTCTCATTCCAGACAGCTTAGGGGAAATTCTTTTTTTTTGAATTCAAAGAGGACAGCCCAAATTTTAGGTAAGAAAGCCTCAACTGCTCTTGCCTTAGTGGAAACCCTGTTGTAATCTTATCAAATCACACCCACCAGCTAAGTACCTTTATTCTCCCCCTTTGAGGTGGTATTTTTGTACAAACAATGGCTTCCAGTTCACAGCCAGTATTTTTTGCTGAGGAGTTAAATCTCAGGAGACAAAAGCGTGTATGAGAATTCAAACTCAAGAAAAGACTGAGAGAATGCCCTTATTTTTGAAGAAAGATTATTGAAACAGGAAATTTGAAGAAAGGGAACTTGTAAGGTATAAATTTCCCAAAAAAAAGAGCATGTAATTCTTTTCGTAAACTCTTCATAAAAAAGGTATAAAATTTCCCTAGTATATTTCTTGGGCCTTATTGGCTGGGCTATTAATTCCCATATGCGGAAAGTATGACTGAATTTCTTCCCAGAAATCTCTTTTAAGAAAAAAATTCTTTTTCTTGTTCTTTAACTGATTAGAACTTTTAAGAAAGATACAGTTTCACCATTGGACAAACTAGAACTAATGTCAGACTAGCACCTGATACAGCAAAACTAGAACTAATGTCAGAAGCAAATCTGACTGTTCAATGTCCAATTAAACAAGAGGATGCTGTCGTCAGACAATGAAAGCTTAGATCCTAATAGTATACTAACAAAGAATCTGCACAATTGTTATTTGACAGTCCAGAGACTAACAAACATTCTTTTGACGAGACTTTTCCTGCTGCAATTTAACTGAGAGTAAATCTGAGATGTATCTGAATGATCAAAACTTGGGTCTAAACACTGTTAATGTCATCTTATTGAAAATCTACTATTGTTAACACTCAAGTCCTAAAAAAACTTGTTCAAGTACCATCAAATCTGAAATGACTAATCTTAAATCACTCATAATGAAAACACTATTGTTTTGGCCACACTACTCTTAAAACACTTCCATTGTTAGGCAGAACTCATAAAAGAAAAAAGTCATGTAATACTACAATTAATTAAAAGAAAACTCATTATTTTCATGAAGTGGACTAGAAAGCAAATTATGTTAGTATACTGATTTAGGCTATCAACATTTCAGTTTAAAATCTAATTTTAGATCAGTGGGGATAGAGCAGAGCAGAACTGGAAACCAACCAAGTAAAAATTTAAACAAACACTAATAAACTGAAACCAGTCAACATTGATCAAAGGAGGAACAAACAACAAAAAGGAGGCCCACAACACAAAGGAGGAACCAGAATAAAAGTATAAAACAGTTTAATTTCATAGTAGCACCAAAATTTTAAAAGTATAAAACTACAAAGTTAACGCTTTACTTTTTCAATAAAGAACAACAAAACCGCTTCACAAAAAATTCTTCTTCCAGAAAAGTTAAGCCCATTTGTTATGGCCTTAAAGGAGCCGCTAAGGAGAATCAAACCATTATGTGTAAGTTTTATTTCTATAAGAGCGAATATTAATTCATGGAAACCATGTGTACTTAAGTTCGCTACAATTAAACTTACTAGTGTAATTGTCACTAAATGGCCCAAGCGTCTGAATAGTGTAAATATAGCAAAAAAAAACACAGTGAAATATTATTTGACAGTCCACTTACCGATCATGACAACTTCATAAATAAAGACCGTTGCTTCAGCAATCCAAGTTTTATTAAACTGCTTCAGTTTCAAAAGAAACCCGGGGCAAGCAATTCGTCATTGACATTCAGGAAGAACGAGCGATCTAGCTAATTGATCTAAAGATTCATGACATTCAAGAATCTATGATGTAGGACACGCAGCGAAACGTATTGTCAGCACACTATAACAGCATCAGTTCAAAAGAGCCTTTTTAATAGCAGGTCTTGTTCAGTTTTTCTATTGTGGGACTTTTGGTTTTTTTTTTTGATTGCCAACAAACCAATTTTTTTTTAGGCAAGTCCAAAGTGGTTATATTTCACCGATGACAGTCAAGTCTTGCCCACTCACTGAGCATAATTTATTACATGTCTCAAACAGGCCCAACCCAAAGTCTCTTTTAACCTTCCAGTTCTCAGCACCTTAGTCTGGCCTAAATTCCCATAGTTACTGGTCAGTCATTAGTTCCTAAAAGAACTGTGAGAACTGAGTTTCCTCGAGGTGCCACCTTTGCAGTAAGGTAATCGCTCTTTTTGTACAACATCCCTAAATCAGCCACGGAAGATCTGTACAAACTATCACATTATGTAACGGGCCTTCCCTCTGGACAACATTTACGTAAGTATTCAGATTACGTCGAATTTATTGGGCACAGTCATTTGTCTCTTGTAAAGCTCAAAATAATTTAAACAGTTGTAAATTCATTGTGGGTTCTATTTTGGTTCAGTCTGCTCTCTTAACCAACCCCTCATTAGTTTACATCTTGACCACATTTAAGTTAATAAAATCGTTAATCTAGAAAAATCTATAAAGAGTTCATATAAGTTAACGTTCTATAACCCTTTGAGTAAAAAACTTCAGTTTGTAAACGATTCTAAGTTGGTTTTGTTAACGTTAGCAGAATCCATCTAGTTGCACGCAAATACCAACGCCCAGTATCACGCTTCTGTGAATCGAACTTAGCTTTGCTTAACGTTAAAAGGTGTCAGACGAACATCAAAATATTTCAAGAAGAAGGTCACCTTAAAAGACGGTCAGGAATATCCTTAAGGCCCAGACAGTATCTAGAAAGAGAATCAAATTTAAATCAAAACAAAGAATAGCTTCCCATATAAATGCCACCTATTGTAAAGATATCTTCGCTGAAAGTCAACTTAAGTAACCTTTTACCGATGATACAAATATTCGCTAACACCATCTATCGGACCACGATCAAATCATCCGTTCTCTTTCTCTTAATCTAGAAATCTTCTTAAATGTGAATAGAGGTGAAGACTATTTCTTGTTCAAACAAGAGATGTTTTGTCAAACATGACCTCATTCGTCACACCAAGACCCTCACACAGCCAGGAATGGCCATTTTTACAGGAAGTGAATGCCACTTTCATCAGAAATCCAATCCACCATCAGCAGCAGTGGCTGCAATAGAAGAGTCTTTCTGACTTCTAACATCCATATAACATAATAGAGATCTTCTAACTGGTCGGGAAGCCCATAGTCTAGCTCCAAGAACTATCTTCAAGTCAGCTATATCCTTTGAGATATCAGCGGTAAAAAGTCGACGCAGCTGTATGTTTTCGCGCCTATCAAGCGAATCCACCATTCTCATAGCATATAAAGTGTTGTCAAAAATGACATCAATTCTTAGATATATATCTGGGTTGGACCCAACTTGTAATTACCTAGTTAAACCTAAGGCTTGAGATGTATAAGACTTATGGTTGTTAACCTGTTTAGTCTATGTATTTATAAATCATTTAATGAAGATGTCTAGACAAAGAATATTTTCAAACGTTAATGAAGTTACCTTAAATAGGTTAAAAGCAATAGCAGTTTTAAAAACTGTTTTAATAAAATCGTTGTTCCCAAACAGAAAAGATCTTTCAATTTCGGGTTTAACACATTAAGAATTTAATAGTATGGGCTGGTCTAAGTTTTCTTGAATGGAACACTTATGTTTCCTTTTTAAGGCTTATCAGTCAATAATGAAAGTATAAAAACAGAAGAAGTGTTATATCAATGTTAAAATCGTTTTTAATGAGGGCGAAGAAACTCATTGAAAAAGCTACTGTAATGGCAAGGACCTGCTATGAAATCTGTCCCATCCCTAAAATCTGGTGACCATTTCACAAAAATTGTCTTTTCATCAATACTTGCCTATCAAAAAAAAAACCTGGTCGAACAAACGATCGATAAAGTCTCTCAGTCAGTCAGAAAGTTAAAATCAAAAATAGTTTTGTAGTTTTTAACTTTCTGAAGAAGTTTAGTAATGGATCTTAATCTGCAGTTAAAGTCAACATTAAATGGCAAAAACGTTAATTAAAATGTTTTGTGAGGAAATTGAACCTCACTTTTCTGTTTGGGAACAACGATTTTCATAACACCAGTTTTAAAACTGCTAGTGTTTTCAACCCTCCACTTCACCCCTTATTACATACATTTGAAAATATGTGCGAGCTAGACATCAGACATATTCCTTTTTATCATAAGGAGACTAAGGACACTAACAACATAAGTTACGAACATCTCCAAGCCTTAGAGTTTTTAAGATCCGAGTCAGTTAGGTGTATTAAACCGGATAAAGGAGGTGGATTGGTCATTCTTGACAACAGTGATTATATTGATAGAATGGAAACTGTACTTGACAGCGCAGCTTATACAAAAGCTTCATTAAATGAATATAATACTGCGCTGTCAAGAGTTAAAGGTTATTTTAGGGATCTCTTTATTGAAGGTAGAATCAACATAGATACATTTAATTACATCAACATACCATTCCCTAAGCTTCCTATTATGTTTGGGATCCCTAAAATACATAAAGACCTTTCCAACCCACCTATGAGACCTTTAATTGATGGTAGAGGCTCATTAACCTATCCCTGTGCCAAAGTGGTGGATTCGATTTTGCAAAAATATCTCAAATCGATTCCACAAGTATGTAAGGATTCTTGGTCTTTACTAGCTGACTTGAAAGAGGTCATGTTTGACCCTAGAGAGAACTTCTTGACAATAGACGTAGTAGATCTTTACACCTCTATTCCACATTTAGAAGCTGTGGAATGGCCAGTTTTGATGTTAAAAGAAAAGAACGCTTTGAAAAATGAGATTGATTTTGTCGGTGAATTGATAGATTTCATTTTGACCAATAATTACTTCACTTTCAACAGTCAATTTTATTTGTAAAAGCATGGTGTAGCAATGGGCTCACCATGCAGGGCTAGTGTAGCAAACATGTTCGTTGCATATTGGGAGAAAACCTTTATTTTTGATATACCTGATAAAAGAAGTCTTATAAGTTACTATACAAGATTTCTAGATGATATATTTATCATCTTTAAAGGTGACTTAAGTGAAGCAAACGAATTTGTCGAATATTTAAATAATACAACACCTTTTTTCAAATTTACGTTTAAATTTGATTCAACTAGTATTGCATATTTAGACGTGAAACTGACGAAATATTCAAATAAAACTGGATTCTACTCTAACATTTATAAAAACAACTTATTGTAATTCTTTTCTCCATTTTTCAAGCGCTCACCCTTTTAAACAGAAAAGTAGTATAGTCAAGGGGCAACTAGTACGTGCAGCTAGATTATGTACACTTGAAGTAGACTTTGTCGAAGAATGTGACAATTTGTCGAACATGTTTAAAAATAGGGGTTATCCCCACAAACTAGTTTATGAACTCGTTATAGAAGTTAAAAATAAATGAATGATGGGTTTGTTTAACCCTATTTTGTACTTTAAGGAATCCACAAGTGAGCAGCCACTTTGTACACCAACTGACATATTACAGATTACTACAAATTATGATGTTAATGTCCCAGACTCAAACCCGTTACATAATGTCTCACCTTTAGTTTAACTAAGATCTAGCTTCGTAACAGTTTTTAACAATGACAGCAAATACATCAAGCTTATTTTGTACAAAAATTGGCAACTCCTTGGGAGGGATAGTTCTCTTTTAGAATGATTAGGACACTCTTTTACTACTATTATTTATAGGAAGGGTGCCAATTTAAAAAATCTTTTAGGAACTAAGAGGACAACACCTAAACACAGAACTTTGGGTTGTTTTCAATCTGGGACATGTAATCAATGTTATAGTGTCAAACCAACTAGCTTGTTTGTGGTAAAAATACTCTATTTACCATAGACTTGACTGCAACTCCAAAAGCATAGTTTATTTGGCACAGTGTAAAATTTGTTCAGTATTCTATGTCGGAAAAACCAACCGAAAGTTTAGAAATAGAATACTTGAACACAATTATGCTATTAGGAAAAGAAAAGCTGACAATGCATTAGCTAAACATGTAGAAATTAACAAAGACCACTCTTTTTCTTTCATAGCAATAGATCAGATTCCACCTGATTTTAGAGGTGGTCCTACATCATTGTTTCTTGAATGTCATGAATTGGAGTGGCAACTAGTTTTGAATGCGTTCTGTTCTCCTGGCCTCAATGAAAATTGCAACATTTCTTGCTTTTTGAAACTGAAGCGGTTTTTGAAATATTGAGGCAGGTTTAACAGATATCAATTTAAGTGGTTTTTACATGTAAATATATATTCACTTATATTGTTTTGTTTTTGCTTTCACTCTGATAGGATGAGGCTTTTTGCTCCTCCTTAGCAGAATTTTTAAAAGGCTGCACTTTTGTAGTTTTTAACTTTTCTGAAGAAGTTGCTATTGTATGGCGACGAAAACGTTGTTTGTTTTATTAAACTTACTGAACGTTAATTAAACTGTTTTTACACTAAAATTTTGGTGTGACTACGAGTGCTGTGGACGAGGCTTTGCACTTCTGTTCCTCCTTTGTGTTTTACTTGGTTTGTTTTGCTAACGTTTGAACATTGAAACAAGTTATATATATATATATATATATATATATATATATATATATATTTTTTTTTTTTATTTGCAGGGAGCACCCCCCTGGAATTATAAATACCAACTCTGAGGTTCCACAATATGGAGAAAAAGGCAATCTCCACTTTCATAATGGGCATTATCAGTGAATTGGCTTCAGTTTCGTTGCATTCATTGAAATCACCTTTGACAAATGGACATGATCCTGTGCAGGGCTGCCCTAAAGAAACTGTTCTTCTATGCACAATCATATGTGCACACTTCCCCAATCACACTCAGAATTTGGAGAAAAAAACAACTTTTTTTTCTCAAATATTTTTTTTATTTTCAATTAAAATAACATTTACATAATATTTTTAAATATCATTTTAAACAACTATATACAATATTTACAATAGCCTAACTTTCAATTATATACACTGTATGTTATTAAATATAGAATTAACAGATCAGTTATCAGAGATACAATGTTGATTATTGCAGAGTGTCCAACAAAGTTATAACTTTCTTCCAAGGATTATTTACCAATGGCGTGGGATAGATTTGTAGTTCTTTGATTTTTATTTCCATCAAGGCAGTTGTCTTCAGTAAAGTGTAGAATTCTTCCAAGGTTGGGGGTGAATTCCTCCTTTCTGGTTATGCATTTCCTAGATATAGCAAGTATTGTCCATAACAAACACATATTTGTCTTATTCAGGTAGGGACCTTCATTTACATTTAGTATTATCAATCTGAAGGAGATTGGATACTGTAAAGTGGTGGCAGGGGAAAGTGTGGTTAGGCAGCATAGGATGGTTGTTTGTAGGATGACATTGGTGATCAAGAAGAGGAGGATGAGTGTGAAGGCAGCACCAAGGATCAAATGGTGGAAATTGAAAAAGGGTAATTGTGAGGTGATGTTCAGGGAAGAGTTAAGACAGGCAGTGGGTGGCAGTGAAGAGTTACCGAATAGGTGGGTAACTACAGCAGAACTAGTAAGAGAGATGGCTAGAAAGGTGCTTGGTGTGACATCTGGAAAGAGGAAGGAGGACAAGGAGACCCGGTGGTAGAATGAAGAAGTACAGGAGAGTATACAGAGAAAGAGGATGGTGAAGAAGAAGTGGGATTGTCAAAGAGATGAAGAAAGTAGACAAGAGTATAAGGAGATGAGGTGCATGGCAAAGAGAGAGGTGGTAAAGGCTAAGGATAAGGCATATGAAGAGTTGTATAAAAGGTTGGACACAAAGGAGGGAGAAAAGGACCTGTACCAATTGGCTAGACAGAGAAACCGAGCTAGTAAAGATGTGCAGCAGGTAAGGGTGATAAAGTATAATGAGGGAAACTTACTCACAAGCGAGGAGAGTGTGTTGAGCAGATGGAAAGAGTACTTTGAGGGATTGAAGAATGAAGAGAATGAGAGGGAGAGATGGTTGGATGATGTGCGGATAGTGAATCATGAAGTGCAGTGGATTAGCAAGGAGGAAGTAAGGATAGCTATGAAGAGGCTGAAGAACGGAAAGGCTGTTGGTCGAGATGACATACCTGTGGAAGCAGCATGGAGGTGTTTAGGTGAAATGGCAGTGGAGTTTTTAACTAGATTGTTTAATGAAATCTTGGAAAGAGAGAGGATGCCTGAGGAATGGAGGAAAAAGTGTTTTGGTACCGATTTTTAAGAATAAGGGTGATGTGCAGAGCTGTAGTAACTACAGAGGGATTAAACTGATCAGTAACAGCATGAAGTTATGGGAAAGAGTAGTGGAAGCTAGGTTAAGAAGGGAGGTGATGATTAGTAATCAGCAGTATGGTTTCATGCCAGGAAAGAACACTACAGATGTGATGTTTGCTCTGAGAGTGTTGATGGAGAAATACAGAGAAGGTCAGAAGGAGTTGCATTGTGTCTTTGTGGATTTAGAGAAAGCTTATGACAGGGTGCCTAGAGAGGAGTTGTGGTATAGTATGAGGAAGTTGGGAGTGTCACAGAAGTATGTAAGAGTGGTACAGGATATGTACGAGGGTAGTGTGACAGCGGTGAGGTCTGTGGTGGGAGTGACAGATGCGTTTAAGGTGGAGGTGGGATTACATCAAGGATCAGCTCTGAGCCCTTTCTTATTTGCAATGGTGATGGACAGGTTGACAGACGAGATCAGACAAGAGTCCCCCTGGACTATGATGATTGAAGATGACACTGTGATCTGTAGTGAGAGTAGGGAACATGTGGAGGAGACCCTGGAGAGGTGGAGATATGCTCTAGAGAGAAGAGGAATGAAGGCCAGCAGGACTAAGACAGAATATATGTGTGTGAATGAGAGGGAGGATAGAGGAATGGTGAGGATGCAGGGAGTAGAGGTGGCGAAGGTGGATGAGTTTAAGTAGTTGGGATCAACAGTTCAGAGTAATGGTGAGTGTAGAAGAGAGGTGAAGAAGAGAGTACAGGCAGGATGGAGTGGGTGGAGAAGAGTGTCAGGAGTGATTTATGACAGATGTGTACCAGTAAGAGTGAAAGGGAAGGTCTACAAGAGGGTAGTGAGACCAGTTATGTTATATAGGTTGGAAACAGTGGCACTGACAAAAAGACAGGAGTCAGAGCTTGACGTGGCAGAGTTGAAGATGTTAAGATTTGCACTAGGTGTGATGAGGATGGACAGGATTAAGAATAAGTATATTGGACGGTCAGCCCAGGTTGGAAGGTTTGGAGACAAAGCCAGAGAGGCAAGATTACGTTGGTTTGGACATGTGCTGAGGAGGGATGCAGAGTATATTGGATAAAAGATGCTAAGGATGAAGCTGCCAGGTAACAGGAAAGAGGAATCCCTAAGATAAGGTTTATGGATGTGGTGAGAGAGGACATGCAGGTGGTTGGTGTGACAGAGCAAGATGCAGAGGACAGGAAGAAATGGAAACAGTTGATTTGCTGTGGCGACCCCTAACGGGAGCAGCCAAAAGAAGAAGAAGAAGATTATCAATACTTTAGTTAAGGTAAAGGATTCATTGAATAAAGCTTGTAAAAAATGATTGATTCCATTCCAATGTGATTTAATTTTATTACATTCATAAAAATATGAATCCAGTCTGCTTTATTTGACTTTTCACACCTCCAGCAAAAAACATTTGTAGTAGTACTGATCTTTTTAATTCTATCTGGTGTTAAAAATGCTCTATGTAAGTATTTCCAGTTAACTATTGTGTAATTAACTGATAGTAAGATGTTACTTTTAATTTCTTCTGTTAACTGCAATGACTGACCTTTTGTTGAGAACTGCCAGTATGATGGTCTGGGAATTGTTTTATATGTTATTAACTCTTTATATAGATTTGAAATGGAATTTTTCTTTTCACAACTATTATATATAAATTCATACAGAAAACATATTAGATTTGGAATATCTTTAAATGAGGAATTATTAATTAATCTGCATAAATCTTGAGTGTACATTAGAATGCTTTGTAAGGTTAACCAGTCCTGTGTTGGAATATTGTAAGCAGTTTTTTATCATATGTATATCTAAAACATTTAATTTATTTACACATTGAAACCAGCATAAGAATCCATTTTGTTCCCAGGAGGTTATTGTTTCCCTATATATTTTGTGAGGAAAGTTCTTAGTGATGGTAAATGGGGTTAAAAGGTCAAACAAAAGTTT
Source organism: Protopterus annectens (assembly GCF_019279795.1). Lineage (NCBI taxonomy): Eukaryota > Metazoa > Chordata > Ceratodontiformes > Protopteridae > Protopterus > Protopterus annectens. Next base: position 958,526,349 of record NC_056748.1, read on the forward strand.
TAGATCTATGTTTGCATTGATAAGTTTCCTAAAGGAACTGATGTAATGATTAATCAGTGTTGTTTTAGAAGGTTTTGTTATATTATGTTATTTACTTATGCATAGTATGTACCAGGGTTTGTTTGATTTGTCTACTATTCAAAATTTTTTAACAGATTAAATTAATTTGTTAATATAGCCATTGTTAATTCTTTCTAGTTGGCAAAATATTTTGGGTTTATCCAGTCTATTGTAGTTTTAAGCACAGATGCTTTTATATATGTTTCTATTTCTGAGAAGTTCAATCCTCCTTGTTTCCAGGGTCTAATGTGATGAGTTAGAGCTACTCTATTCTTTTTGGGATACCATAAACATTTTATTAAACATGAGTTTATTTCTTTAAGAATGCATCTTTCAGGAATTAACTGTATTGTTAATGCTACATATAGTATTTTTGGCAATAAGACCATTTTTATTAATTGCAATCTGTCTTCAAAAGTTAATATAATTTTGTTCTACTTTTCTATATATATTTTTATTGTTGCAATAATGATTTTATAATTTATTAATATTGTTTTGTTTATATTTTTGCATAACACTATTCCTAAATAATTTAGCGTAAGTTCTTGTTTTCCTATGATGGATTTATCTGTAACTTGTAGTTTTTTTCTTATTTAAAAATATAAATTTTGATTTTGATCTATTAAAGTGTAGACCTGAAATCTTACAAAATGTCTCCATTACTTCTTCTAGTTCTCCTAATGACTCTCTGGAGTTTGATAGGGTTAATAAAATATCATCAGCAAAAGCAGTATTTTAGATATGTACTGGTCATAGACTTTTATTCCTTTTATTCTTGGATTATTGCGTATTATTTCTGCAAGTATTTCTATAGCCAAAGCAAATAAAATAGGAGAAAGGGGGCATCCTTGTTTAGTACCTTTCGTCATATGGATAGATTCTGAGGTGAAAAGACCTAATTTAATGTAGGCTAAGTTATTATTAATATATATGTTTTTTAGTAATAAGATGAAGGGAGGAGGAAATTCAAATAATGCTAAAGTTTTAAATAGATATTCCCAGTTGAGGGAATCAAATGCTTTTTCTATGTCTAATCTGATTACAAGTGTTTCTCTAGCTTCTTTATTCACATCATCTATAAGAGTAAGTATCCTTTTAATATTATCATGTGTGTGCCTGTTATATAAAAATCCAGTTTGATCATTATTAATTGTCTTTGAAAGTGGGATTTTCATTCTGTTAGCTAGGATTGACATGAATATTTTGTAATCATTATTCAGTAATGATATAGGTCTGTATGAGGTGCAAAGGTTTGGTGGTTTATTATCTTTTAGAATTGGTGTTATGAGAGAATATTTGCATGTGGATGTTTTTTTTGCTTCTGACTGGACTTCTAGCAAAGTTTTATGAAAAAGCGAGATCACTGTTGAAGGGAAGAGTTTGTAAATTTCCGTAATTATACCATCTATCCCTGGAGCTTCATTAGATTTACTTTCTTTTATCTTGTCAACAATTTCTTTGTAGGATATAGGTTTTTGTAGGTCTAGTTTTAAGTTTTCGGGAATTTTTTTTATATTGATAAGGTTCGTATCTAAGTTTATTTGGTTGGTATTTAAATCTCCTTTTTTGAAGTGTTCCATATAATGGAACCGAAATGCTTCAAAGATGTCTCCTATATCTGATACTTTTTTCCCTTTCTTTTCATGATATATACTACTAATGTTATTTGTTTTAGATTGTATTTTAATTCTTGTAGATAAGTTATGTAGATATCTGGGAGAGGTGGCTAATGAGTTTATTTTTAATTTTTCCAAGGCTAGACAAGTTTTGTGTGTTAGAATTTCATTATATTTTTTATTTAATTCCTCTATTTCTTTTTTGACTTCTGGACAATTCTGATTTTTTTTTTCAGATTTTGCTGGCTTGCAAATCTAATGATTCAGATTCCTACTCTCTAACTTTGTTTTTGTACCAGCTAAGGGTCTTACCAAATAAATATGCTTTTAATGAGTCCCAAACCATGACTCTACTGATTTCTGTTGTATTATTAATTTCAAGAAATAATTGTAGTTCTGACAGCATCCAGGGTCTGAATTCTTTAATTTTCGTGATATATGATAGAATTCTAGTTGAGAGGATTAAAGGTTTAAACTCTATTTGGAGCTTCATTATCAGAGGGTCATGATCTGAGAAGGGGCTTGGAACTATTGAGAAGTTGAGGAGTTTTGTTTGTAAATCTTGAACTACGAATAATTTGTCTATTCTGGTTTGTGTTCCAGATCTATGATCTTTATGGGAAAATACTAAGTATTTATCATCTTTTACTTTAAAAATGTCTATTAAATGAAATGAATCAATCCATTTTTTTAAGGATTTTTAAATAGTTGCTATGTGAAAAGACTTCTTGGTGGTTTCAGAAGCTTCTAAGGTACAGTTAAAGTCTCCTTCCAGTATAAGATTTCCTTTATAATTGTTGGAAATAAAATCTAGGTGTTTTTTAACCGTTCCTGCTCCAATTCCTGGGAACCAGTATAAATTACCTAAGGTCCATATTCTGTTATTAAATTTAATTATAACAAATGCTAGTAGACCTTCTTTGTCTTCATATTTATAAATAACTTTTGGAGTGATTATGTTTTTCTTCCAGAGAATTGATACCCCTTTTGTCTTTGTTCTATAGGAGGATTGAACTAAGACTGTATAGTCCTCAAGGTTCCAAATAAAACTATCATTAGTCTTAAAATGCGTTTCCTGGAGAAATACTACTTGTGCCTTATTTAGATGTAAATATTTTATTTTAGTAAGTTTGATCTTTTATTTGCATTATTTAAGCCATTAGTATTTAATGATAAGAATGTTAAATCCATTTCAAGTTATTGTTGGAAGAAACTTTTTGCTTCTTTTTTTTATTTTGATTATAGTAGTTATACCATATTCTCTGATAACTTTGGATGTTATTTTTATGTGTGTAAACTTGGCAGTGTAATTTAATGTTCTTTCTTCTTTAAATATAAGTAGGGTAAAATTTTGTTCAGGCTTTAAAAAAGTACTTCTATAAACATTAATTCTAAAGTATCAAAAACAAGTAAATATGAATTTCCCATTAAACATGGAGTGAAAGTCATTCCTAATCCAATAGATATTGATAGATCTATTGGATTATCATTCATACCTTTAACCAACAATATCAACTGAGCTCCATATGTTAAATTATTATATGGAGAGTTTTCTTAAAATATATATGAAATTCTATATTATTCTATTATTGTTCTATAGTATTTTATATATCAGGATGGAATGTTAGTAGTGTAAACAATTATGTTGACTTAGAAAATATCCAATATTTAGTTACCCTTAAGAGATCCCAAACATGTCAGATATGTCATTTTGGATAAATGAAATGCAACAGAGGAGCATACACTAAATAAGCCAACAACAAATAGATTATTACTAAAATAATTTGACTAAAAGGATTCTACAGTAGACAATGAGTGATTACCAATGAAATATGAATTTACTGTAGGTGTACTGTCTTCCTTTACTTTCCCACTCTTCAGCTCACCAACTTCAACTTACACTTATGAAAAGACATGGCTTATCAGTGGTATCCTGACTGAGTAGAGGCACCCTACATTCTAGTGTGCAGTGTTTTTACATATTTATAGATTTACAAAGCAGAGTCTAAGAATGAGCTATGATCACCCTGACAATTCCCATCCTGCATAGGGCATCCCCTGCTTCCAGAATGGGTAATCACATCTGGTCTAGAATGAATGTGAAGGTACCTATATGGTAATCAAGACTTACCTTAGGTAAGTATTAATCAAATAGTATTTAGAGCATCTTAGAGAGTTCTCGGGGCAGTTAGAATACTCTTAAGCCTCTCCTCCCTTGACCAGAAACAGAGATTTCCCTTCCCTTTCTTTCCCTTGTTTTAAATCAGTACTAATAAAAGAAATTCAGCAACACAGGTAAACAGAAATAACATTCAGTAGTCCGTCTTGTACATGACTTGCAATCCATTAAACAAGTCAGTGACTAACCTCACTTTAATAAATATTATAAAGACAAATTATAAATAATTTCCTAGCTCTTTAAATTTTCTGATAAAGCAAAAAGTTAACAATAAGCTATTTTAACTAAAAGTATAAAACATTTAAATTTTTCCTTGCATGTATACATTTCTACTTATATTGTAGTGTCAATAGCTGTCTTTGAAATCTGTACAATACTTCACTTCTTCAAATCATTCCTTTTTCAATTCAGGTTTTGTTTTGTCAAAACAGCAACAATATTTCAAGGGCACAATTAATATTTAGACTGATGTTTCAAATAAATAACTTGTCAGTTGCCAATTGAGTTAGTTTAGAATGTATGGTTAGTGGAAATATAGCGGTAAGCCGAGGTGGTGCAACGGTAACGTTGTTGCCTCACAGCAAGAGGTTCTCCCATTCGATTCTCGGCTGGAGTGCCTTCTGTCTGGAGTCTGCATGTCCTCCCCGCAGTCAAGTGGCATTTGAAAGACATGCGTGAATGGGCGTGCCTTCGTTGAAGGTTGGGCATCGAGCTGGCACCTCGGTACTGTAAAAATCTACTGCCAATCATTAGAGGACCGTAGTTCCGCTGTAGCAACCCCTAACCGGGAAAAGCCAAAAGAAGAAGAAGAAGGTTAGTGCAAATATAGCATGTTGCAAAAATAATATGTATTTTTTCATGTGCTCTAGAGACTGTCATATGCAAGTGACATATATAATGTAGCATATATAGAGCAGCAGATAGCTTATGGATTCAGGTTGTTAAAGTAAATTATGCTTATTAATCAGGCAGTTTCATTTAAATTCACAAGTAATTTGGGGACATTTCAGTTGAGTTTTCAGGAATGTGTAGTCCAATGTGAGTAATTGAGTCCACGTTTCCTCATAAACATATGTCACAATTCATTAAACTAAGCAGAGTCTAACATCTGTCTAATAATCATTATAAAGATAAAGAATAATAATTTCCTAGCTCTTCAAACTTTCTGATATTGCAAAATGTTGACAGTAAGCTATTTTAACTGGAAGACTAAAACATTTCAATACTTCCTTGTGAATATACATTTTTACTTATACTGTAGTGTCAAGAACTGTCTTTGAAATCTATGCATTACTTCACTTCTTTCAAGTCATTCGTTTCACAGTTCAGATTATATTTTGTCAAAATGTCAATAGCATTTCAAGGGCTCATTTAATATTTAAACAGATATTTTAAATGAATAGCTATCAGTTACCAAGTGAGTTTGTACAGAGTGTGAGGTAACTGCAAATATAACATGTTGCAAAAAGTAATATATATCTTTTCATATGCTCTAGAGACTGACAATTTCAAGTAACATATAAAATGTAACTTTTACAGTGCAGACAGTTTGCGAAATCAGCATGTTAAAGTGAGTAATACTTTTTAATCTAGCAGATACATTTCAGTGCACATGTAGTTTGGGAACATTTCAGTGGTTTTTCCAGGAATATGAAATTCTATAAGGATAAATCATAAAATATTTACAAATAATCCTATTATGTATTTATTTTACCTTGTTTAGGTTGTTTTTCATTTTAATAGCTAAACAACATTACTTTTTCTTATTATTTGTTATCTGTAAGGCTAAATGCACTTCGCAGATTCACAGTGCCTTAGAAACTGCAGCAATTGTTTACTGTTGCTATGGCAACGCAAATAGAATGTGAGGAAAGCTTCACTTCTCTTAACCAATAGTACATTTTCCCTCCTTTTTTATGTATTTGTTAATACTAAAAGGAAATAATTCAAAGGACATATGTACATGAATGGAACATTTCAGAGTTAATCACGAACATGTCCCCATCCCAATAAGCCTAACAGTGACTATCATTAATCTAATAAATATTGTAATTAAGTTCACTATTCCAATTAGTCTACCTTAAAACTAGATTAATGTTAAGTTGTCAATCTCGCCTTCATTCTTGCTTGATGGGTTCGGAGCCGATCCCTCGGCTCCGACTCGGGACTTGCTAAGCTCGAGAGTCACTTTTACCAGCTCGAGGCAGCCCCATATCCCATGATGCAAGGCGGTAAGTACCCAGATCTCGTTTGCCGCTTCGCTTATGAGGTCCTCCTTTTACCAGCTCCTGGTAAGTGATTCTCTTTTTGGATATTTAAGCCCCTTTTTCTAAAAAAACCTTTAATTATTAGTTATTAGTTAATTTTTTACCTTTTGTGACAGAAAATCTCTGTCTTTTCTAATTTATTTTAGTCAAATTTACCCATCCCATCAGCTCCCTGTTAGGGTGTGTGTGTTTGTTTATAGAAATACCTTTTTGGTATTTTATTTAAGTTAATTTTTGACTGGTGTGTGTGTGTGTTTGTGTAAAGCACCATGTCAAAGGAGAGGGTCTCAGGTTTTAAGAAGTGTGACTCGTGCTGTCAGAAGATGTCTCTGACAGACGGTCACACTTCTTGCCTGTATTGCCTTGGCCCTCTTCACCTGCAGGACTCCTGTGCTATTTGTCATTCCTTCAGCCAGAGAGTCCTGCAGGAAAGACGTAACAAACTGATCCTTAGGGGCCTTCTTAAGCCGGAGGGCTCTCCGGCTAAGTCGGCTCCATCCAAATCAGTTAAATCTTCCAAGGCCCAGGCTTCTGTGTCTAAGCCTGCGGCCTCGGCCCGACTTCGTCGAGTCGAGATCGGCTGGAGCCGATTCTGGCTAAAGCCTTCGCACCGATGGCTATCGGTGCCGAATCTGTATCGACCACTTGATGTCGGCTCCGATCGGTTCCGACACCCATGTGGCACAGGCATCGGTGTCGGCCCGATCGGCTCGACACCGTTACTTTGGTGGCTGTATTGGCTCCGGCTGGAGCCGATACATCGAGCTTCCTGTCGGCTCGAGGTCGGCTCCGACAGGATCTATAGTATCGGCTCCGATGGCTCATTCCAGGAAGAGGTCGAGGTCTCCTTCCTTGGAGCCGATACTTCGGCTCGGCTTCACCTCTTCTATCGAACGGAGCCATCGGAGCCGATCTTCAAGGTCATCCAGGTTGACAGATCATGACCTAGAGAGAGTGGTCAGTAGATTACTTAAGTCACAGGTACTGGCCCAAATGTTACATAGTCCGTCTCAACAGGCGACTGTTGGTCCACACCCGTTACAGTTCCTCCTTCAACTCTACCCCAGAGCTTGGAGTTGGAGTCTTCGAATGGTTACTGCTACGGCTGGAGGACGGATACCCCTTCTGTTCCTTCAGCCTCTACTCTTATCTCCTCTTGAGACCTTCCTTAGAGGGATTCGTGGTCGGGCTTCCATGGTCTCCTCCGAGGGGTGAGTGGCATCGGACCCTTGTCCGAACCAGCTCTTCCCTTGGAGCCTCGGCCTTGGTGAGCTCGGCTCCGACATCTGCCTCGGAGACTTCCCTTCGGTGGTCCCTGGAGTTCCTAGCTCTTGAGCGGGTTCTCTCGGACCTGCCTGGGAGGGAGCATTCGAGGTGATGAAGAGTGTACTGGCCACTGGTATCAGTCAGCAGTCTGTTCCCGTAGCTCCTCCCTCTATAGTACCTGTTGACATCTCTGCCACTTCTCTTGCTACAGGACCCAGAGATCCTCCGCCTCAGGTTTCCCCATTGGGAATTTCCCCCTCTTCCGTGGATTCTCCTGTTGTTTGGAGATCCTCCTAGGAAGAGGACTTGTAAGAGGAAGCATGTAGACTCCCCAGAGTCTGTCACTTCGGATACTGACTTTGATGAGTCAGAGGGATTCCCTAGATCCCCCTCTGAGGATGTCTCCTTCTCAGACATCCTAGAACTTCTGAAACAGAGGGAAACTGGCCCACCAACAATCCCTCTGAGGATGAGTCAGTATACCTAGAGGCGTTTGGATCTCGGCCCTCCACCTCCTGGGTGTCTCCGCCTTCGACCCCTTATGCAGGTTATTGCACGAAGGCGTGGGCAGCTCCTGACTCTGTAGAGCCAGTCCCTAGGAGGCCTTCAAAATTTATCACTGCCCGTGTGACAAACAATTCCTTACTAAGGGTGTCCCCGCTGATGCCATGGTGGTGGCTGCGGCCACCAAAAAGGAACTTGCAGATCCTTCCATGCCCGTCCATCCTCCTAATAAGGACTCTAGGACCATGGATAGGTACGGTAAGCGGATGTTTTCCTCAGCGACCTTTGCTATGCGTTCGCTGAATTACCTATGTCACTTCACCAGACTCCAGAGGGATATCCTGAAGGAGCTGGGTGAAGTAGTTCAGAATCCTACAGCTGCAGGGGCTCAAGAAAAAATTGCTTCGCAGCTAGGAACCCTCAATTCCATTGCAAACTCCTCCATGCGGCTAATATCTTATGCTGCGGATGGAGCGAGTAGAGCCGCAGGTACAGGTGTGGCTCTTAAACGCCAAGCCTGGATGCGGCTATGTGATTTTGCGGATCCCTTTAAGGCGTCCTTCACAAATTCTCCCTTTGATGGGTCAGCTTTGTTTGGCCCTCAGGTGAAGGAAACCTTGACCAGGTGCGAGCAGGACGGCAAGACTCTTTCTGCTGTTGGAGTCTGTTTTTCCACCCCTTCTAGACCTTATCCCAAAGGACAGAAGGGCGGAAGATGTGGTTCGGTAAATCCCAAGGAGTGACGCCGGAGTCACGTGGTCAGTTTACCCCTAGAGACAGAGGGGTAACAACAACAGGCCGCTCTAGAGGCAGAGGGTCCGAAGAACCAGGGAAACAGGGAGCCTCTCTCTGACAAGCCCTTTCAGCATCCCTGAGGTGTTGCCTGGCTGTCCCTCCTTGGAGGCAGTCGGGGGAAGATTATCACTGTACCCAGAAGCCTGGCATTCCCTCACTCAAGACAGATGGGTACAGTCGATCATATCCAAGGGTTACATAATTCCTTTCGAGGAAAGTCCCTTCCCCTCAAGTTCCCTTCCAGATGTACCACCCGGTCTAAGGGAGATTGCAGAGTCAGAAATCTCAAAACTACTGCAAAAAAGAGCCATTCAGCCAGTTACAATAGACCATTCAGAGCCCGGAATCTACTCAAGGTTCTTTTGGTCCCAAAAAGACGGGAGACTGGAGACCAATATTGGATCTCAGCAGACTCAACAAGTCTGTCAGGAAGACAAGATTCCGAATGGTCACTCTCCAGTCAATTCTGCCCTTCTTACCGAAGGACAACTGGATGTGCTCAATAGATCTTCAGGATGCGTACTATCACATCAAAATTCACAGGCGCTCCAGGAGATTTCTCCGCTTTGGCTGGGGTCCAGTCATTTCCAGTTCAGAGCCCTGCCCTTTGGTCTCACTACAGCCCCCAGAGTGTTCACCAAATGCATGGCAGTGGTCACGGCTCACCTGAGACGTCAAGGATTCCAGGTGTTTCCGTATCTCGACGACTGGCTCCTGTCAGCCACCACCAGGCATCAGCTTATACAAGCCAGGGATTACACAATAGACCTTTGTTCTCATTTGGGCATCTCAATCAACTTGAAAAGTCATCCTTATCGCCCTGCCAGTCTATTACCTTCATAGGCAAACTTAAACACTGTTCGGATGTCAGCTACCCTTACAGAACAAAGAGTTTCAGACATTCAGACTCATGTCAGGATCATTCTGGCCAGCAAGAAAATACAGGCCAGAATGGTTCTAAAGGTATTAGGTCTCATGGCTGCGGCCATTACTCTTCTTCCCCTGGCTCGATTCTACATGCGCCTTCTTCAGTGGATGCTGTTCACACAATGGTCATACCAGCAACTTCCAATGCGTCACCAGATTCTGGTGACACAGACATGCAAAGAGCATCTTGCTTGGTGGATCACATCGTCTCAGGTTCACCAAGGCAGGTACTTTGTACCCCCATCCCCGATAGCCACTGTCACCACGGATGCCTCCCTGATCGGGTGGGGGGGTCATTATCAGGGCAGGATGGTTCATGGGACGTGGCAGCTGTTTGAGTACCATCTGCACATAAATGTCCTGGAGATGAGAGCAGTGCTTTTAACGTTGCAAGCCCTCAACGACTTTCTTCCCGTAGGGACAATTGCAGTCCACACAGACAACATGTCTGTAGTTTGGTATATCAACAAACAGGGCGGAACCAAGTCCTACCCCTTGTGTCGAGAAGCGCTCAGACTATGGCAATGGGCGATCTCCTCTCATCGGTTTCTGGTAGCAACGCATATCCCTGGGAAAACCAACATTATAGCGGACAGATTGAGCAGAGCTATCCTCATGCCTCACGAGTGGTCTCTCAAGCAATCTATAGCGGAAGAGATTTTTCTGGAATGGGGTCATCCATGTTGCGATCTTTTTGCTACTCCCCAAAACAGCAAATGTCCAGACTTCTTCAGCCTCTTCCCTCTATCAGGTCATCCCCCCAGAGACGCTCTGACCCAGGATTGGCCCCAGGGACTTCTTTATGCCTTCCCTCCATTTCCTCTGATCCCTCAGGTGATCCAGAAAGCTACCGTTTGAGAGCCAAATTGATTCTCATTGCCCTTACTGTCCTCGACAAGTTTGGTTCCGTTCCTCCATCATCACCTTTTGGTGCAGCCGTGGCATCTGGACCCAGTGCCAGATCTTCTGATTCACCAATCGGGTCAGCTGCACCGGTCAATCCCTTCTCTCAACCTCACAGCATGGTTGCTCCACTTCCTTCCTTAGCCAGGCTTCCTTTGATCTCTAACCCAGTTAGAGACATCATAGTAACCGCTAAAATCCTCTACCAGGAGGATTTATACAAGCAAATGGAACGTTTCTCTTATTGGGCTAAGGCCCAAAATATTGATCCTTTTACTGCCCCTGTTCAGGCAGTCCTGGACTTCTTAGCAGAGATTTTTCATGCAGGCTCCTCTTCTTCCACAGTCAGAGTTCAATTGGCTGCTATTTCCAATTTTCATGTCGGGATAGCAGATCATAATATTATGTCCCATAGGCTCTGCAGGGCCTTCTTGAAAGGAATTTTCCTACTAAAGCCTCCAATCAGGAATCCTCCTCCTCAGTGGGATCTAAATTTAGTGCTGACATCCTTGATTCTTCCCCTTCGAGCCAGCTGTTTCTTGTTCCCTGAAATATCTTTCTTGGAAAACTTTATTCCTAGTGGCTATTACATCTGCCAGGAGGGTGTCTGAACTTCATGCTCTTTTCGGTTCGACCCCTATTTGGTTTTCACAAAGACAGAGTATCTTTGAGAACTAATCCAACCTTTTTACCTAAGGTCGCTTCAAAGAACAATCTGAATCAATCCATTGATCTCCTGTATTTTTCCTAACTATTCAGATAGAGCTGAACAAAAGCTACATTATCTTGATGTCCACCGTCAACTTAGATATTATTTGGACAGAACAAAAAATTTAGAAAATCTGATCAACTTTTTGTTTCCTATGCGGATAATAAAAAGGCCTTCCTGTTTCTAAAGTGACCTTGTCCAGATGGCTTTCTTGGTCATCTCTGAAATTTATACTCAGGGGAAAACAGCTGTGCTCAAAACCTAAAGCACATTCAACTAGGAGCTTAGCTACTTCTACAGCTTTTCAAGCTAGACTTCCTTTGGACACTATTTGTGCAGCGGCCACTTGGGCTACTCCTCACACTTTTGTTTCCCATTACAAATTGGACTTGGCCTCCAGGGACAGAGCCAGTTTTGGCTCTACAGTCCTCAAGAGTTTGTTCCATTGAGCCACCCAGGATAGAGGTGCTAGGGACGGTCCCATCAAGCAAGAATGAAGGCGAGATTGACAACTTAACATTAAGAAGTTATGTACCTACCATAACGTTCCATGTTAGTTGTCTTCTCTCGCCTTCTTGCAACCCTCCCTCCTTCCCCTGGCCTGGACAGACCTTGTATAAGAAACTGTTATGCTGAAGACCATTCAGACCTGGTCCTTCTTCCATCTGTAAGTTTTCTTTCTTCCTTTGGGAAGTATTTTATGCTTGGTGCTATTGCCCTTTGTCAGCAAACGAGATCTGGGTACTTACCGCCTTGCATCATGGGATATGGGGCTGCCTCGAGCTGGTAAAAGTGACTCTCGAGCTTAGCAAGTCCCGAGTCGGAGCCGAGGGATCGGCTCCGAACCCATCAAGCAAGAAAGAAGGCGAGAGAAGACAACTAACATGGAACGTTATGGTAGGTACATAACTTCTTATTTTTGACTATTACTTATCTATGTATAGATAGTGAGTTATTAACTATATACAGACTATATTAGTATAGTAAATAGGAGAGAATTTAGAAAGGGACACAAGATGCAGTTAAAATAAATAATGAGGAAAAGAGAGAAGAGAGAAAGAAAAGAGAAAATTAAGAGAAAATACACATATACTATGTATATTGATTTACAGTATAAATATTTTATGTGCTATAAAACCCTCCTTCTGTGAAAGAAAAGTACCCTGTTTTACATACCTGAGGTGATGTGAAAACTCTCATGTGTCATCTATTTTCAAAAAATATAGATAAAGATTCCAGTAGTTAGTTATTATTTATTTATTTATTATTTATTTAACATTTGTTGACCGGGAAAGTCCGACTAGGTTCCACAAATCCTGTTTTCAGCGGAGGTCCGGGGAGAAATACTCCAGAAGCATGTCTTTAGAACATGCTTATCTTTGTTTTAAAATTCCAAGCAGTAAAATTGGTCCTTTAAAGTAATGTTAAAACAATTCATATCATAGTAGATGCTTTGAGAGATTTGGCTGTAACAGTATCAGTCTTTTGCTTCTTCTTTTTGACATCTGGCCAGACATTTGTTTCTTTTGTTCTCTTAAGAGACAGTGACATCCCATCCATATCTTCTGGTAAAGTAATCACATTATTAGTTTTAATAAATGAAGAGGCTTCCTCTACGTCAATCAAAGTCCTCATCTCGTTGGCATACAGTATTCTTATCTTAGCTGGATATGAAAGTTGTGCCTTGATGTTATTTTGTTTCAGAAACTTTATCATTGGCCACACTTTTTTCCTTTGTTCCATTATTCTAGATGAATAGAAGTTATCAAATCTTATCAGGCTCTGTTTCTATTTTAGAGCTGCCTTCCTCCAAGCAGATCTTAAAATCAGTTCCTTGTCCAAGTTTGAAAGAAATTTGATAATTATTGACCTAGGAGGAGAGTTTGAGTTAGTGGCAGGTTTCCCAAGAGCTCTGTATGCCCTTTCAATGCCAAAGGAAAGTCCTTCTTTTAAATTTAAAAAGTCAGGGATCTAGCTTGATAAAAAGGAAATAATATCCTCACCTTCTGTGTTTTCAGGTAATCTAGAAATCCTGATGATGTTCATCGTGTTTCACTGTTGCAGTCATGACTGTAGGGTTCTCCCCTGCCGGCAGGCAGTCCTCGGTCGGCCAGAATCCCAAAGTCTTGGTCCGGCGTCGGCTGTTCAACCATGCTCCCTGACGTCAGAGCACCAGGAGTACAAAGCTGACAGCCAACGCCATCTTCCCCAGTCTTTCTTGCCGTGTGGTGATAGCAGTTCCCAAGTGCCGGTCGGCTGACTCCTGACGATTTTTTCTGATAAACTTCAGTCCGAAGACTTTCTTCTCCACTCAAAGCTAAGTACCCCGTTGGGGAAACTTTTTCTTGCTCCAGTCCGATGTCAGAAAAAGTTAATAATTGTATTTCATGTGGGAAGCAAATACCTCATAAGGATTTTCATTCTTACTGTATTCCTTGCTTAGGCCCTGACCACGACGTAGCTAGCTGTCAGTTTTGTGCTAGATTCAATCAACGTACAATTAAACGAAGGTACGATTTTGCTTTTCATTACTTCGGTAGGCGCTTTAACTACAAAATGTCGTCAGATACGGTTCCGGCTACCGGAGTTCACAAATGTCGCAAGGATAAAGACAGGCCTCCGAGGTCCAAATCTGATGATAGCGCACAAGCGAAGCCAACTACAGGTTCGGCCGTCTTCAGTGAGGTGCTTTTGCAGCCCCTGTCGTGGGCCATTTCAGAACCGATGGCCAAAACAGACTCTCATGAGGAGCCAACCAGGCCTTTAAATATTTCTATTGCAGGACCTTCGGACAATGCTCCTTCGGATGGGTCCGGAGCCGCTGTGCAGGTACCGGCTTCCGAAGGGGTTTTCAGGCCTACTCAGCTTCTAATAAACGCAAAGCCAAAGACAAAGGCAAAGACTCCTTCTAAATCAAAGACTGCAACACAGGCCTCTTCTGAACCGGCTCCCAAGTCACAGAAACAGTTACTCAAGATGGCGGAGGATTTACTTACTATGATTAGGGGTTCTCATCCCCCTCCAGATAAAAGGCCAAGGCAGGATGTTTATTATGATTCCTCCGATCAGGCTTCTGTTTCTTCAGTTTCTTCTTCTGACCAGGAATATTCTTTCCCTCCTTATGAGGATTCTGATGCTGAGGAATCCATTCCTTCAGCTTCTCCCCCTGAGGATTTCTCTTTTGGGGAAACTTTACATAAAATGAGGGAACATTTCCACTGGGAAGGACAGGAGTATTTGGAATCTAAGAAAAGACTAAGGGATTTTCTTCTTCTCTCCCAACATAGACCCCTGGCTATTCCTCCTGTTTTGGATATTGTGGATGATGCTTTTTCGGAGGCTAACTTAACCCCTGATTCTTTTCCTCCTGCTCCTGTTAAGCCTGATAGATATTACAGGGTTCCTGATTCCCACCAGTTTTTATACAAGAACCCTTCTGCTGACCCTGAAACCATTTCTCAGGGTCCTAAGGGAGTTAAAGCCGCTTCTGCCAAAAATCCCATTCCCACTGAAAAGGATTCTAGATCTTTGGAAAGATGGGGCAAAAAAGTGTACACTTCTGCTACTTTGTCCATTAAGGCTTTAAACTGTCAGTTTCATATGCTGAAATACCAGCAATTTCTGTTGTCTGTTTTAAAACAAAAGCTTACTTCCATTTCTGCCTGTGCAGATGATAAGGAATTACATGACTTATTGCATGCCACTGAACAAGTTGGGAAGCATGGTTTGCACTATGGATTTGATGCCTTGGAGGCTTCTTGTAGGGCTGCTGCCTCCGGCACAGTCATTAGAAGGCATGCATGGCTAAAGGAACAAAATTTGCCAGAACAAGTAAAAGCTAAATTATTGTATGCTCCTGTTCAGCATAATGTTTTGTTTGGATCAAAAGCTGAAGAGGTGATTAAAAAGATGGAGGATAAGGCGAAATCCATGCAAACAGTTAAAGATTTCTTACAAGTACAGCCACCAAGATTTAGCAGGAATTGGCCTTCTAAAAATTGGTCTTTTCCCACTTCAGACAGGCCTCAGAGGGGTAGATATAGACGCTCCAGAGGAAGGCCTCAAACACAAGCTTCTTATAGACCCAGACAGTGGACTGCTTCCACCCCTAGGGGAGGAGAGGACAGGTCACAAACTCATAGGAAACAAACTCAATGACTCCCTCTGTTGGGCTGCAGGAACTTCTTGCCTGGAAGCCCCTCTCGGAGGAAAACTCTCTCTTTTTTATCAAAATTGGACTCATATAACCCAAGACAAGTGGGTTCTGGATGTGGTTTTAAGAGGTTACAAATTCCATTTTCATACCCTGCCAATACCAAGCGGATGGCCAGACCTTCCAAAACATCAATGGACAGAGGCCTTAAACCAGGTGGAAGCTCTTTCGGCCATGAAAGCCATAGAACCGGTTCCACTTTCAGAGATGGGACAGGGTTTTTACTCAAGGCTCTTTCTAGTCCCCAGGAAGCAAAACTCATGGAGACCCATTCTGGATCTGTCAGTCTTGAACACCTTTCTAGAGATTCCAAAATTCAAGATGCTTACTCTACAGCAGCTACTTCCAATGCTGTCCAAAGATGCATGGATGGTGACTTTGGATTTAAAGGAGGCATATTTACACATTCCCATCAGGCAGGAACGCAGAAAATACCTCAGGTTCAAGGCCGGATCGAGGCACTTTCAATTCTCTGCGCTGCCCTTTGGATTGTCTACTGTGCCCAGGGTCTTCACCAAATGCCTGGCTCCAGTAGTAGCTTACTGCAGACTCAAGGGGATTCAAATTTACCCTTATCTGGACGATTGTCTAATTCAAGCAGACAGCAAGGATGTCTTACTCCAGCATCTAGAATTTGTACAGAACCTCCTCAAATTCCTGGGATTCTCTGTAAACATAAAAAAGTCAATTTTGACACCCTCACAACAGATAACTTTTCTGGGTGCTCTTCTAAACACCACAACCCAGATGGCATTTCTGACATCCGAAAAACAATTACAGCTGGCTTCAACTTTCAAGACCTTGGCAACGTTAACTCAGCTATCTGCAAGGAGATTCCTGCAGGCTTTGGGTTACATGGCCTCCTGCATCCTTCTCGTACCATATGCAAGACTACACATGAGGAAAATACAGTGGTACCTAAAAAGTGTATGGTCTCAGCATTGCCACAGTTTAGACATACTGATCTCCGTCCTGCCTTGCCTTCAAAAGGAATTTCTTTGGTGGTCCAGGGCATGTACTCTAAACAAAGGGAAACCCTTCTGTCTGCCTCCTGCCACTCAGATTCTAACCACGGACACCTCGGATTATGCTTGGGGAGCCCATTTTCAGGGAAACTGTCTGCAGGGCCTTTGGACAAAGGATCAGAAGCACCTGCATATCAATTTAAAGGAAATGTTAGCCGTTCAGAAAGCTCTAATGGCCTTCAGGAATCTTCTACAACCAGGACAACTACTAATACGAACAGACAACACCACAGTTATGTGGTACATAAACAAGCAAGGGGGATCTCATTCCTACCCCCTTTGCAGACTAGTCATGGATCTATGGAACACAGCTCTAGCTTGCAATCTGGACCTTCAAGCTCAGTTTCTACCAGGGAAGCAAAGCTTCCTGGCAGACATTCTGAGCAGAAACCTTTCGGATCCACACGAGTGGATGCTGGACACCAAAATATTCAGGATGATAACAGCAGTCTGGGATGTCCTCACATAGACCTCTTTGCATCCCATCTCAATCATCAACTACAGAAATTTTGCACCAGGACTTTCCACAAAGAAGCTTGGAAAGTGGATGCCCTATCATTCAGTTGGAGGAACCTCTCGGGATATGCTTTTCCGCCTCTTCCTCTTCTTCCACAGGTATTATTAAAGATAAAACAGGACAAGCCCAAGATGATGATCTTGCTGGCCCCAAATTGGCCTCGACAGTTTTGGTACCCAACTCTAAAAAACCTATGTCTGGAACCCCCCTTGGATTTTACCTCAGTTTCCGAACCTTCTGTCCCAACATCAGGGTCAGGTTCTACACTCTCATGTCAGAACTCTCAGCCTGGCGGCCTGGTTAATCCAGGGCCTTTGATTCCTTCTTTCCTACCCAAGCAGGTTATGGATGTCATTTTAGAAGCCAGACGTCCTAGCACTAGAAAATATTATGCAGGGAAATGGAAAAGATTTTGTTCCTGGATGCAGGCTCAGGATTCTGATCCTCTTCTTCCGAACATTCCTTTAATTTTACTTTACTTGACAGATCTCTTACATAAGGGTCTCTCTTTCTCTTCCATTAAGATACATGCCTCTGCTATTTCTGCTCATTATAATACAGACCCTCCAATCTTTTCCCACCAGCTCATGAGACAGTTTCTCAGAGGAGCTAAGAACTTAAGACCTCCTAGATCTCCTCCCATTCCTGCTTGGGATCTCAACTATGTTTTGGAAAAACTAACCTTGCCTCCTTTTGAGCCTGCTGCCTCTTCTGACATCAAGTTTTTATCTTGGAAGACAGCTATTCTGTTAGCCCTAACCTCTGCCAGGAGAGTTTCAGAGTTACAAGCTCTTATGGCTGTGGAACCTTATATTATTTTTCATCAAGACAGGGTGTCTTTGAGGACTAATCCTACCTTCATGCCTAAGGTGGTTTCCAAAGTGGCCTTAAATCAAACTATCCACTTGCCAACTTTTTTCCCCACTCCTCAAAATAAAGGGGAAAGGATCTTACATTCCTTGGATGTACACAGACAACTACGTTTTTACCTGGACAGAACCAAGGGCATCAGAAAATCAGAACAATTGTTTGTTTCTTATGCTTCAAGTTCCCAAGGTAAAGCCATTTCAAAACAGATCATTTCTAAATGGATTGCTCATGGAATCAGATTCTGTTATTCACACCATGGAAAGCAAATCCCAGGGAGTATACGGACTCATTCCACCAGAGCTGCTACCACTTCTGCGGCCTTCCTCAGGGGAGTTCCTACCAAAGACATTTTGGAAGCTGCAACTTGGAGTTCAGTGCATACTTTTTCTAAGCACTACAATTTACCTCTCTACTCTAAGTCTAGGGCAGGCTTTGCCTCTGCAGTCTTGCAGGGCCTTTTAGCCGCCCCTTCTTCTTTATGACCAACTCCCTTTCTTTCAGCTTTGGGATTCTACCCTACAGTCATGACTGCAACAGTGAAACACGATGAACTTAGTACAGTTGTGTACACCTACCACAAATGTAGATGTTCGAGTGTCTTCACTGTTGCAGTCTGGGTTTCCCTCCCTCCTGTCCCCTCTTATTTTTTTACTTTTGTGTGGTTCCTTTTTTCACCATTCTTCTGAGGTGTATTTGCAAAGGATATGGGACCTTTCTCATTTTGGGACTCCTGACATCTGGGGCAAGAAAAACTGGAGAAGATGGCGTCGGCTGTCAGCTTTGTACTCCTGGCGCTCTGACGTCAGGGAGCATGGCTGAACAGCCGACGCCGGACCCAGACTTTGGGATTCTGGCCGACCGAGGACTGCCTGCCGGCAGGGGAGAACCCTACAGTCATGACTGCAACAGTGAAGACACTCGAACATCTACATTTGTGGTAGGTGTACACAACTGTACTTTATTTCTCCTCTCCCTATTTTCCAAGTCATCTACTTTATTAACCAGCCAAGTGTTTTGTTTAAGAAGCAGTTCTTTTGTGTGTTTCTTCTTCCTTAAGTCTGCTTTCTAAGTCATTTAGAGAAACCTCTATCCTTGTCTGGTGTTGTTGTAACATTTCCTTGCCTGTTTTTGACTGCTTGTTTTAAGATTTTCCAGGTTCTCTTTAAAATCATCCATTTTCAAAGACAACTCCTGCAGGGTAGATGCCATCAGTGTAGTTCCTTCTTTAAGGCAGCATCCTGGTGAGAATTCTTTGAGTTGCTCATTTTAACAAGTGAATATATCTCTAAGCTTTTTGACAGGAAATTATTTGTAAAACTTCACCAAAGTTTCTAATTATGTAAATTAGTCCTTTATCAATAAGATTTTATAATTTGAAGAAAAAAAAATAATATTTTTTCCTGTCTTATTTAACTAGTTGTATGGAGCTCTAAAATACTGCTGCTGTCAGTTAGCCATCCAGGCTCCGACCCAAAACAACTTTATTAAGCACTTTTTGATGTATAATGTCTCCATAAAATGTACAAACACAGTACAGTGAGCATAACGTTACACTCCTTTCTCCTCACAATACCACAATGCCATAACTGGGAAGTAGTATACACCATACTGGGTTGGAGTAGAAGGAAGATTGAGACAATATAGATAAACCATCAGGAAGATCTCAGTGGAACTGCACTGGTTGATTTATTCATTGTATGGCTGCTACCAGTAAGAAGTCTAATAATATCACTGGTGCAAGCGTGATATGTGGAAGCCATGGGAATGAGGTACAGATATTCAAAACTACTGTACTGTCATGCACTTCCTAGGCCTGATACTATAGCAAAGTCAAAGAACAGAAAAGAAGGAAACTGTAAACAGAGAAGTAATGGAATGCTCTGCAATTCCACTGACTGCCAGCTTTGCTGGAACAGAGGTTGGAGCCCCGACTATGACACAAGAGACTTGGATTTAAGTATCAGGCCTAACACCTATGGGGTTGGTTAGCTGAGATAGGGATGAGTAACTGGTTAGCTCTCCTTTCTCAGAAAAAGGGAGAGAAATTTATTACTGCATGACCTTTTCCACAATAGCAATTATAAGGATAGTCTCACAGACACACATTTTATGGTTGGCTTTTGTGCTGACAGCACATCCGGATGGGAAAAAATATGAATCAAATGAAGATATTGCAAAACAACTAGTACTGTGCAGTGTATGGTCTATATTATTTCCCTTTCTGGAGAATGTTGGGTCATAAAACAAGCCCAAGAAGGCTATCCAACATCTGACTTTCTTCTCCAACCCTGTGGGTGCAAGATGAGGTTACAGGAAAAAAGGTATTCTCCTTGATAAGGGGAGAGACCCCATGGACTGATATATAGGAAACGAAAGCCAAGTGGGTTAAAGGGAGTAAAAGGTTCATTAGAGTTCTGGGAGAGGCGAAGCTGCTAAGAGGCAAAAATGTGAGATTCATTTTGGAAAATGAAGAAAAACTGGGCCGGTTTCAGTTGGGGTTAGAAACAATCAATAAAAACTCATGGATGTGATGTGAAAAGTATGTATGCTACCTATGAAGTCTTGGATGAACATAAAATTAAGTACAGTACAATGTATCATTACATCTTTTTGACTGCAGCTTTACTAGTTGGTAACAGTTAGGAATAATGCTGCCTAACAATTTGTATAACTGCATAAATGGAACTATACCACATGCATGCACAAACACACATAGACACACACACACACACACACACACACACACACACACACACACACACACACACGCACAAACACACATATATACACACATATGCACACACACACACACACACACACACACACACACACACAAACACACATGGGCACACACACTCATGCACACGGGTGCACACATACACACGAACAAATCTCTCAAAGAGGAATGGAATATGAGAAGTTCTCTTTGATTCTCATGGGTTGATAACTATAGCTAAGCAGTGTGCCACCTTTTCACATAGTGTTTTGTGTTCTTTTTATAACAAGAGTTCCATTGTGCATAGTTGTATTGAGGTATTATCAGAGACACTCTATAAGCAGCAAATAAGCACAGAGTAAATTTAGAAAATTTTAAGGCTATATTAATGGAGATCACAGGTGTCTCTCATGCTTGAAGATACCAGTTTTATGCTGATTATTAAAAATATTTAAAGCATTATGTCTGTAGCATTTCTTTTTGCTTCTTTGGCTTATATCATGGATCATATAGCAGTTACTCCATGGCTTTTTGCAATGTGTTCTTCAAAAGTTACAAGGAAGGTGTAATTTCACTTATACAAATACAAAAGTAAGAGTAGAAGTAAAGAGAGGTCACCGTGGAAAAGCTCCTATTCTGCACTCAAACGATTGCATGATCTGTGAAAGCATTTAACTATTTTTTGGGGGGTGGGGATGAGGAGACTCCTGAACAGATCTGCATCTATATAGACAATATAAGACCTAAAAAGCTGGTGAACATTTAGCAATCAGGCTTAAATATACATTTTTATTCTTCTTTTACTTCTCCCTGCACAAAATATTACTTGAATGGAAAGTACTCTTTTGTTTGGGTCAGAGATAGCATTTTTGAAAACTCTGCATTTTTCTAATGGCCAATGAAAGTTTAGAGATAAGTAAGAAGCTGAGATCCCTCATAAAATCCTCCAAAGCTAGTTACGAAAATAAAATTGTGAAAGATTCCAAAGACAACCACAAGGCATTCTATAACTACGTCAAGAATCTAAATGGCAATGCTCAGATCTGCTCTGAGCTGCAAAAGAATGGCGATAAATATACTGATCCCAAGAATATTGCCAATATCCTGGCAGATCGATTCAGTGCCAATTTCACCCCCCTCTCACCCCCTAAATGGCCCATCTCAATACCGGAAGACTGCCAAATTCCAGTAATAACGGCCACACAGGTAAAAAACACACTCTCCAAAGCTAAGAATACAGCTTCTACATGAACTACAAAATGAACTGGCACCTCACCTAAGTGTCATGTTTAATCATAGCCTCGCCTCAGGCTTCATGCCCACAGAGTGGCACAGAGCTACAGTTATCCCACTCCACAAGGGGATCCACCTTGGATCCCAGGAACTACTGCCCCATCAGTCTGATGAGCCTGATCTGCAAGGCCATGGAACGTATTATCATGGAACTTATAAACAAAAACTTTGGCAACCTTCAAACACTGGACCCCACCCAGTTTGGGTTCATGAAGGGGCGATCTTGTCTCCTGAACCTGATTGACTTCTTTGAATCAGTCTCCAGAGCTGTGGGTGAGGGTAAGGCAGTCCACACAGCCTATCTAGACCTTGCCAAGGCCTTTGACACCATCCCCCACTCTGGGATCATAGATAAACTTACTAAGCTGGGGATTAATCCCTACATCACTCGATGGGTTGCCAACTGGCTTACTGACAGAACCCAAACTGTAAAAGTAGCCAACTCCAAATCCAGCTCCAGACAAGTGACAAGTGGAATACCTCAGGGTTCAGTCCTGAGACCACTCTTGTTTGGCATCTACTTCTCTGCAGTACAGGCCAACACTAAGGGACTCTGGCTAATAAAGTTTGCAGATGACTGCAAACTGGTAGCCATTACTGAATCCCAAAATGATGTGGATACTCTACAAAAGGGCCTTACAGAAACAGATGCTTGGTGCCAGAGCCATGGGCTCAAGCTCAATGCCAAGAAATGTATAGTTATCCCCTTTGGGAAAAACATGCACCTGTGAATTACCACATAGGTGGCAGTGCATTAAACACCGAAGGTGTGATAAGAGACTTAGGGACGCAGGTGGACAGTGGTCTCACCTTCGATAACCACATCGCCAAAACAGTCAGGAAATCCTTCTATGTGGCACACCTCATCACTAAGGGCTTTTCATCCAGAAAAAAGGAGGTCATTGTCCCACTGTACTTATCCCTCATTAGACCCATTATAGAATACAACGCCCCATTTGGTATGTACCTCTCAAGATATCTGCAACAACTGGAAAGGCCGCAGAAATACTTCACTAAAAGAATCACAGGCCTAAAGCAGATGCCCTATGTTGACCGCCTTAAAAAACTCCAGCTATACTCTGTCGCATATCATCTACTCAGAAGCGATCTCTGCTTAACATACAAGGTCATGTCAAACCCAGAGCTGTTACACATGCTACACTTAAAGAAATCCAAATCCCCCAGAGCCACATGCTCCAGGGATATAAACCTTGTCATCACAATAAATAAAACATGCTGGAGGGATAGGTTCCTGACCCAGGGACTCACCAGACTCTGGAATAGAATGCCCATACATGTCAAGCAGAGCACCTCTTTGTCCCTCTTCAAAAGGAACCTTGCCAATTGGATGGGAGAAAGGAAATTCACCCCAGAGACCATGTCAGTTGCCCTGCTAGACAGGGGCCAGGGAAGTAAATAGTGTGGGAAGAAATATCCAGGGAATTGTTATGACTAGGCTTGTATAGGCCCTAGGGCTGAGAGCCTAGTACCAACCTATGAACCTATGTACTCAACTCCTGTCTTCACCATTATTCTTTCTAACAGTGAACATAATGAGCATTTTAAGTGATATCACATACCAAGAATATGGGATCAACTCTGAACAACTTTTTAACTCTTGACTTTCATATTAATAAAACTGCTAAAAAGTGTAAAAAAGCAGTAGACTGTTTGCACAGAGTTAAAGAATGCATGATGTGTACTGCAAGAGGAAGGTTGAGCAACTCTGTTGTATTATTCTGTGCTTATAACATATGTACAGGTCTATTACTAATAACGAAATTTGAATGTATCACAAGGGTAGCAGATTTCCCCAACTTCCACCTTAAGAACAGATCACTGGAAACTTATTAAGGAGTTTAATTGATGTCTTTCAAAAGCAGATTGAATACTCTTAAATCGCTCTTTGCCTTTAAGAGATGTACCCCTCAAATTAAACACCAAAATCATATTTTCTAGACTGGTACATAACATCAAGAAGCTTGTAATCAGCAAGATGAGAACTTCTGATGTTTACTGGAATTTTTAAACTCTACAATGAGAGTCTAAAAACTCAAAAAATAACATATGATTGTGGAGTTGTAACAGTGAAGTGCAAAACCTTGCACTCTTTGATGGTTCTACTATGGATTGCCGAATGGCAAAAGTAAAAGCATCAAAAAATGCTAAAGACAAATGCCCTAATTACAAAATGGTGAAAAAATTAACTTCAAGTTTTCTTTGAAATGCCAGCCCCCCACACTATCAAACTTATATATACCACCTCTGTGGTCACACTAACTTGAAGAAGAGAGAAATCTACCAAAAGAAGGGAATCATTGCCATCACCCACTTAAAAATCTCAATGGTAACGATTTCCTCTGGCAAACAGTGATCGGCATTGTGCTCCTTTACATTTGTTGCTTCAGGCAAATGATGCTCAAGTAATTTCATCTCACCCACCTGTAAAGCAGCTTTCTTTGATGTAGAGGCTGCACTCTGCCGACTACTTATAGTAGAGGGTACTGTACCTAGGAAAAGGGAAATTTTTTTCAAAATATTTCCCCTCACTCTCTCTCGCTCTCTCTCAGTTTTCTTTTGGTTCAGGACTCGAATTTTCAGGTCTCAAAAAACAACAAGAATGCCAATTTGGAGCTATAGCCACTATAGGGAATTGGTATCTGTCCCATATGGAACAAACTACCTATACACCATAGAACATCCTACAGACTTTGAAATCAAGAACAACAACTTGGTTTTATATTATAAAATCAGCTTTATTGCAGCCATTATGTTTCTGCTTGGAATTAAATAGCATAGGCTATATTTATCTGAAACAACAGTATACATTGCATACAAAATTTTATTTTATTAGGTCAGGACTATATTTCAGTAACAGATTTGTTTATATTTGAACAGCTGATAACTCAAACAACTTTATAATTGATATGTGGATTGACTAATGCCAGTGGTCCTAATCTGTGTTATATGTTATTCTTATACTTTTACAACATAAATTTTCACTGTATACTGTTCCGTGTATAGTGGCTCTATGTTTGGTTATTTATTGATTTATTGATGTATTTATATATTTTGGAATAACTTATTAAAAAACATTGAGCAGATATAATCCATGAAATGCAATAATTCAGTGCAGACCGCTCAGCTGTCCCTGTTTTAGAGGAATATTCCTGTTCACAGGCTTGATTTACCCCTGCTCCTCACGCATCATTTTCAAAGCTGTCTAGTATTTAGAAAACTACACTATATGACCAACATACTAGTGGTAAAAATAATTTGAAGAAATAGGACATACATCTTACAACCCACTTTCTCAGAAGGAAAAATAAATTACCTTGTGTGCTAGAATTTTGCAATACAGTTCATTAAAGTCTATAGATTTTAAACTGACTCATCTGTAACGTGCTTATACTTTTTCCATAATTTTTGTCACTCTGTTTTTTTAAGTGTATTTGAATAGTATTCCACATTCCTACTGGGATTAAGAATTATGTTCGATTTGGAATTCAAATTTTATGCTAATTAGATGCTCAGATTTTTTTTTTTTGCTGGATGTCCTTTCTTTCCAAGGGCCTTTGTTCCTATTTTCAGTGTCTGCAGGGTGAGAGGAATGATTCAGTAACATACAGGATATTAGATTTGTAAATTCCCAGTGCGCCTCCCATATTTCCAACAGTAAATGCACATAGTTCATAACTGCATCAGAGGCAACAGTCCAAAACCAGGATCTCTACCACCACTGACACTTCTTACCAAACCATAAATGCAAAACGAATTAATTTAGTATCTCACCACTGCATATGTTTCATTACCAAGCATCCCTCCTGAATATATCTAGTATATTTTGTATTATAGGTTCATAGGTTCATAGGTTGGCACTAGGCTATCGGCCCTAGGGCCTATACAAGCCTAGCCATAACAATTCCCTGGATATTTCTTCCCACAATATTTACTTCTCTGGACCCCTGCCTAGCAGGGCGACTGACATGATCCCCAGGGTGAATTTCCTATCTCCCATCCAGTCATCAAGGTTCCTTTTGAAGAGGGCCAAGGAGGTGCTCTGCTTGACATGTATGGGCAGTCTATTCCAGAGTATGGGGAGTCTCTGGGTCAGGAACCTATCCCTCCAGCATGTTTTGTTCATTGTGATGACAAAGTTTAGATCCCTGGAGCGTGTGGCTGTGAGGGATTGGGATTTCTTTAAGTGGAGCATGTCCAACAGCTCAGGGTTTGACATAGCCTTGTATGTTAAACAGAGATCGCCTCTGAGTAGACGATATGCCACAGAGTATAGCTGGAGTTTTTTAGACAGTCAGCATATGGCATCTGCTTTAGGCCTGTGATTCTTTTAGTGAGGTATTTCTGTGGCCCTTCCAGCTGTTGCATATGTCTTGTGAGGTACATACCAAACGGGGCATTATACTCTATAATGGGTCTAATTAGGGATGAGTACAGTGGGACAATGACCTCCGTTCTTCTGGATGAAAAGCCCTTAGTGATGAGGTGTGCCACATAGAAGGATTTCCTGATTGTTGTGGCGATGTGGTTATCGAAAGTGAGACCACTGTCCACCTGTGTCCCTAAGTCTCTCATCACACTTTCGATGTTTAGTGTACTGCCACCTATGTGGTAATTCATCACTTTTGTTTCTTTAGCAATAGTTATTATCTCCCTGGACTTTGATTCAAGATGTGCTGTACTGAGCTGGATAGCTTAGTCAACAAAATAAAGATAAAATAAAAATAAATCAGTTTAATTGCTTGGAACAGAGATTTTGCACACTTAAGCAAAATACCATTTTGAAAAATGAACAGTATATAATATGGCTGTGTCAGTTTGTTATTTGCTAAATTTTGTTCTTGTTTTCTTGTATGGGTTATTATTTTCTGTCCCGTTTTATATATTATAAAAAATCAGATTTGAAAATGGGCCTTTAGAACCAGTCTACATACCTTAAATACATAAATAACAATAAGGACTTGAAAGCCGCTATAGTTCATCCATTTTCAGTATCTGGTTACACTTTTCTATTTTATAACTGCCTTTGGCTTCTTCATACAACTTGAGTTTTCACTTGCCCTTGCCCATATTCATTTGAACACTTCAACTATCTTTCTTTTGCCACCTGTATTCAAGTGCCTATTTTTGCTTGAAATGGTCCATTGCTTTCAATTAATTCACATAAGTTACCAAGTCATCTCTTATCTCTTTCCTTTGTAATCTCTTTGCTCTCTGTACCACTGATGAATTTGCATTTGTCTGAGATTATAACCTCAATATTATTAAAACAGAGATCAGAATTCAGAAAAAATCATTTGTCTTGCCACTCTGTAATAAATAAGGTGCTCAAAATTGCATAATATGACTGTTCAACATTAAGTTGAATAGGCTATACTCAATTGAAACTACAATATACATTGGTTACTAAATATTATTTTATTGTTAGAACTACATTTTGGTAATAGATTTGTTTATACTTGAACAGCTGATAACCAACTTTATATTTCATATGTTGATTGGCTAAGGCTGGTGATCTTAACCTATTTTATACAGGATTCTTATCATACTTTTACAACATACATTTTCACTGTATACTGTTTGTGTATAAAGTGACTCTAT
Organism: Protopterus annectens; assembly: GCF_019279795.1. Lineage (NCBI taxonomy): Eukaryota > Metazoa > Chordata > Ceratodontiformes > Protopteridae > Protopterus > Protopterus annectens. Next base: position 958,553,828 of record NC_056748.1, read on the forward strand.
GGTTATTTTTAATAAACGTTTGATGTTATGTAGTCCAATCTCGCTTACATTCTTACCCGTGGGTTCGGAGCCGAATATCGGCTCCGACTCGGCCAAACTTTTCTAGCTCAAAGTCTTCTATTGGCTGGGTTAAGAAGGTATCCCATGCTGCATTGCTCTATCTCCCCAGATCTCGTTTGCCGCTCATGTAGCTTGGACATGGTCTCGCTCTTGGCTGTGGCTAAGTACCTTTTATTCTTCTTCTTGAGAGAATTTATTTACAAACAAAAGCTATTTTAATAGCTATTTATAGTTTGGTGTTATTTGTGTAATTTTTTGGTTTGTGTGGATTGTTTTGTGGTATCCCACTAGCTGTTCCAATGGGCTAGGCCCATTTCAGTTAGAGGACCTAGTCTGTCCCCTTGCTTCCCTGTTTTCTAACTTCTAAAACCATTTAAATTAGAGGTTTTAGTCTTAGTTCCCTTTGTGTGTGTACTGGTGCTGGTCTAAAACCATTTAAATTAGAGGTTTTTAGTCTTTATCCCCTTTGTGTGTCTGTTTCTCAAGATTGTTTTGTGAGAGTTGGTTAGTGGTAGTTTTCCCGCACTCAGTGTGGTGTAATTTGTGATTGTTTTTCTCCAGTCGGTTCTGTACCAGTGATCCTTTGTCTTGGTGATTGTGGTAATTTTCAGGATGTCTAAAGATTCCAAGGAGCACAAGCCCTCGGGCTTTAAGAAATACTCAAAGTGTGGCTATAAAATATCCATTACCGATGGACATTCGGTATGTGTCTATTGTCTGGGAGCAATCCATCTGCAGGAGTCCTGCAGCTTTTGTCATGCATTTAGTCCCAGGGTACTTCAGGAAAGAAAGAATAAGTTAATTCTGAAGGGACTTTTGAAACCCTCATTTGAAGAGGGCCTGGAATCTGCTTCCAGCTCAAAACCTAGATCCACAAAATCTAAAAAGAGATCTCCGGCTCCTTCAGTCTCCTCAGAGCCACCGGAGAAAGTAATTAAATTAGCTTCGACATCCTCAGCTCCACTGTCCTCAGGGCCGCAGGAAGTGTCGGTGATGATGGAATCGGCATCGGCTCCAATTATATTGGAACCCATTCGGAGCTGATCGCCTAGTATTAGGCAATTATCACCTGAGTGGAGATCTCGATCTCCCTCCATGTCCTCCAAATCCTCCAGGACACTATCAGATGTGGATGTCGATAGGGTTGTGCAGAGACTCCTTCAGTCACCGGTTTTTGCTAAATTGTTTTCGGCTCCATCCCAGTCGGCTCCGGAGCCCATCCTGCAACCTTCTTCAATTCTGCCTCCTCTGAGCGCATCCCAGCCTTCGGAGCCAGAGTGCTCAGCTCTGTGTGATGTTTCCAGGTTGGTTCTGATGGCCCCTCCTGGCTTATCGGTGCCGACATCAGCTCCGACCCCGTTGGCGCCGTCCACGGGATTCAGGACTCGGGATTCTTCAGTCGGGTCTGAGGGAGAGGCCTCGGGACAGCTATCAGTTCCTAGTCTCCCTCTCGGTGCTTTGGCTCGGGGAACCCCGACTCCTGTCGTGACCTCAGAGGCTGGTTGGTCTTCAGATTCAGGGGGGGCCAGCCTTTGAGGCCATGTGGAGTGCGCTGGCCAGATCGTCAGCTACATCATGCGGGTCGGTCATTCTGTCCCCTACCACTCTGACGCGGGTCTCTGATCACCACCTATCATTAGACAGTGGAGCCCCAAGTCCTCAGAGTACCCCCACAAGTGGTCCCCAAGTTTCTGAGGAGCCCCCTAGAAAGTGAACGTGCAAGAGGAAGCACATAGACTCCCAGGATGAGTCTCTCACCTCAGATACTGACCTTGAGGAATCAGAGGCATCCCCCAAGTCATCCTCTGAGGATGTTTCCTTCTCTAACATCCTAGAGATATTGAAACAAAGAGATGATTGGCCATCCAAAGCTCCCTCCGAGGAGGAATCGGTCTTCCTGAAGGCCTTCGGTGCTCAGCCCTCTGCCTCCTGGGTGTCCCCACCCTTCGATGAGCTCCTGGATTTGATTTGTCGGAGGGTGTGGAAGAACCCTGATTCTGTGTAACCTGTCCCCAGGAGACCCAATAAATTTCTGTCTGCTCCCCGGGGTAAGGAATTTTTGTCCAAAGGGGTTCCTGTGGATGCCATGGTGGTGGCAGCGGCCACCCAGAAGGAATTAGCTGAGACTTCTTCCTCCGTCCATCTGCCTAACAAGGAGTCTAGGACCATGGACCGGTAGGGGAAGTGTACCCTCTCTTCAGTGACCTTTACCTTACGGTCTCTGAACTACCTATCTCACTTTACATGGCTCCAGAGAGATCTCCTCAAGGAGCTTGGAGATACTCTCATGGGTAACGTTTCTGAGGCGGTGGCCCAGACGGTTAACGCCCAGATGTCTACCCTCAATTCCATCGTTAACTCCTCCCATGAGGCTGATTTCATATGCAGCCGAGGGAGTGAGTAGGGCAGCAAGCTCAGGAGTCGCCCTTAGGAGGCAGGCCTGGATGCGCCTTTGTCATTTCGCAGAGGCCTTCAAGTCTTCATTCACCGACGCCCCCCTTTGATGGTTCCTCTTTGTTCGGAACCAAGGTGAAAGACACCCTCACCAGGTGCGAGTAGGAGGGAAAAACTCTGTCTGCCATAGGGGTCCATTTTTCCCTTCCCTCTAGGCCTTATCCCAAGGCCCAGAGGGGTGGAAAGATGTGGTTCAAAAATCACAGAGGTTTTTTCCCGGTGCACAAGGTGAGCCCCCCTCCAGAGGCAGAGGAGCGGGAGGTTATTCAGGAAGATGCCACCCTAGAGGCAGAGGATGTCCCCGCAACTCTGGAGACCACGATTCCTTCTGCGGTTCTCCCTACCGTCGCTCCTGATGAGAGGCCTGACTGTGCATTTCCGGAGCCAGTCGGGGGTTGAATATCGTTATACCCAGAGGCCTGGCAGAACATCACCCAGGACCAATGGGTTTTATGAATAATTTCAGGAGGTTATGTTATCCCCTTTTCGTCAGATCCCCCTCCAGTCAGGAAAATCCCGGACGTTCCACCCAGTCAAAGGGATTACGTGGCTTTAGAGGTTTCAAAGCTGCTAGAAAAAGGAGCCATCCAGCATGTCCCCTCAGACCAGATCAGATTAGGGACTTACTCAAGATTCTTTTTGGTGCCGAAAAGAACAGGGGACCTGATACCCATATTGTATCTCAGCCGATTGAACAACCATGTACAAAAGTCCAAGTTCCGTATGGTCACATTGCAGTCAATTCACCCATTGTTGGGAAAAGAAGTATGGATGTGCTCCATCGACCTCAAGGATGCTTACTACCATATCAAAATGGACAAGGCATCCAGGAGTTACCTACGCTTCCAGCTGGGAGCCAGTCATTTTCAGTTTTGAGCCCTGCCCTTTGGTTTCACCACAGCCCCCAGGGTGTTCACCAAATGTATGGCAGTGGTGACGGCTCACTTGAGATGCCAAGGATTCCAAGTGTTTCCTTATCTGGATGACTGGCTCCTCACTGCCACCACCAGGCATCTACTCATTCAGACCAGGGACGCCACCATCTTTCTCTGTCAACAGTTGGGCATAACACTGAACTGGGAAAAATCTGCCTTGTTGCCCTCACAGCGTGTCATTTTTATAGGTGCAGAACTAGACACCATCCAAATGTGGGCCTTTCTACCACAGGAAAGAATCAGAACAAGTTCACGCCCTGCTCCCTCTGAGAAGAGCAAAAGCAAGATGGGTTCTCCAACTCAACTCCTGGGGACTATGGCTGCGATAATTATGTTAGTCCCTCTAGCAAGATTACATATGAGGCTCCTTCAATGGCTCCTCTTTGCTCAGTGGTCTCTCCAAAGGCTTCCACTCTCTCACCCTATTTTACTCACGGACAGGTGCAAACAGGATCTCAGTTGGTGGCTTTGCACCAACAATCTGGACAGGGGAAACCCTTCGTTCCACCACCCCCGATAGCCACGGTGACCACGGATGCCTTCCAGATGGGGTGGGGGGGGGCATTATCTAGGCAGGACAGCTCAAGGCACATGGCAAGAGCACGAGATACATTTGCATATCAATGTCCTGGAGATGAGAGCTGTGCTTCTTGCATTGCAGGCACTTCAGGGCTTTCTCCCTCTCGGGACTATTGCAATCCACTCGGACAATATGTCAGTGGTGTGGTATCTGAACAAGCAGGGAGGAACCAAGTCATACCCCCTGTGCAGAGAGGCCATGCGAGTGTGGCAGTGGGCAGTGTCTTCCCAACGTTTTCTGGTGGCAACGCACATTCCGGGAAAGTCCAACGTGATCACAGACAGGCTAAGCAGAGCTATTCTGATGCATTACGAGTGGTCCCTGAACCCTCTAGTTGCGGAACGGATCTTTCGCAGATGGGGTCAGCCTTGCTGCGACCTTTTTGCCAGCCCTCTCAATGCCAAATGCAGCAGCTACTTCACGTTGATCCCACCTCAGGGGGAGTCACCCAGGGACACTCTAGTCCACGATTGGCCCTCCGGTCTGCTATATGCTTTTCCTCCGGTTTCCTTGCTGTCAAAAATGATTCAGAAAGCACAATCCTTGGGAAGCAGAATGATTCTGATTGCCCCACACTGGCCTCATCAGGTTTGGTTCCCCTTTCTCCATCCCTACATCATGGACGTGCCATGGATTCTGGACCCACAACCAGATTTACTGACACACATGTCAGGGCAGCTCCATCCCTCTCTGCGGATCCTCCAGTTGACAGCCTGGCTACTCCACTTCCATCATTAGTTAGGCTTCATCATTTTTCACTGGAGGTAGTTCATATTTTATCTTCCTCTCATAAGCCCTCTACTAGGAAGATTTATTCCAGAAAATGGAAGAGATTTTCAATCTGGGCTCATACCCAAGGAATTGACCCTTACACAGCTCCAGTTGCTTCTGTTTTGGAGCTCTTGTCTATGCTTTTTCATCAGGGCTCAGCATCTGCCACCATAAAAGTTCAACTGGCAGCGATTTCTAACTTTCAGACTCTGTAAGGCTTTCCTGAAGGGCACTCTGTTACTCCGTCCTCCTATTTCGGAACCTATCATGCCTTGGGATTTAAATTTTGTTCTGCAGGCTCTTACTTCACCACCCTTTGAACCCACAGCTACTTGTGATTTAAAATTCTTGACCTGGAAGACTGTCTTTTTAGTAGCCATCACATCAGCTAGACACGTCTCAGAGATTCAAGCTCTTTCTATAAAACCCCCATATTTGATTTTTCATAAGGACAGGGTTTCTCTCAGACCGAACCCTTCCTTTCTTCCCAAAGTGGCGTCTATCTCTAATCTTAATCAATCTATTGAGTTGCCAGTGTTTCTTCCCCTGTTCTCAAACAAGGCAGAATTTAAATTTCATCAATTGGATGTACACAGACAATTACGTTTTTATCTGCACAGAACCAAAGATCTCAGAAAATCTGATCAGTTGTTTGTTTCCTTTTCGGAAAACAGACTTGGGTCTCCTGTCTCCAAAATCACTCTGTCCAGGTGGATATCCAGTTGCATCTCTTTCATTTATTCTTCAGGGGGTAAAGATCTACCATTCCCGGTCAAGGCTCACTCTACTCGGTCTGTATCTACATCTACAGCCTATCAGGCCAGATTGTCCATGGATGATATTTGTGCTGCAGCTACTTGGGCATCTCTTCACACTTTTGTTACTCATTACAAGTTGGACGTAGTATCTAGGAGCAGGTCTTCCTTTGGTTCCACAGTGCTCACTGAGCCTCCCAGGATTTAGGTGCTGGGGACGCTGTCCCACGGGTAAGAATATAGGCGAGATTGGACTACATAACATCAAGAAGTTATGTACTCACCATAACGTTCAATGTATGTAGTCCATCTCGCCTCACATTCTTACTTACCCCCCCCACCTTCCCCCTTCCTGGAGGATCTGGAGGTTAGGACTGGTTTTCAGAATTCCCTTCACTCTTGGTTTATTCTTCCTTTCCTTGGGTGTTGTTATGCATGGAGTATGAGTGTTGGTATTCGCAGCAAACTAGATCTGGGGAGACAGAGCAATGCAGCATGGGATACCTTCTTAGCCCAGCCAGTAGAAGACGTCAAGCTAGAAAAGTTTGGCCGTGTCGGAGCCGATATTCGGCTCTGAACCCACGGGTAAGAATGTGAGGCGAGATGGACTACATACATCGAACGTTATGGTGAGTACATAACTTCTTGTTATAAAACACAGAGCAGATATAATCCAGGGATTAGGTGATACACAAATGACATCTTAGCGCAGCACCTCCAGGGTAAGTGCTTCATAACTGAGCCATTCACTTGCAAAACTGGTAGTCATCATACAGTGATGTAGACTGGGGTATGACAGGTCACATGACGAGGTCCATTAACAGACCGTTAGTGTATTCATCATAATGCATATCCACATGCGGCTCAAAACACCACTCACTTAAAACACATGCAGAATGGAGTATGCATACAAAGGATACACAGCAAGGTACTTAGTAAGGTTGTAATATAAATGGAAAGAACCTAGGGTGATATGATAGAAAGAGCAAGGAGCACAAAGAAGAATATGAAGGACAATGCAAAGGAAAGTAAAAGGGCGAGGGAAAGAGAGTAATATTTTTAAAGCAGGTGTACTTTTTATATTTAGAGAAGAAGAGTAAAGGAGGAGGGAAGCAGGAGGATGACAAAAGTGGGAAAAGGGTACAGGTAGGGCAGAGGAGCAAACACACAAATGTATATCATACAGCCAAAGACTGACAAGGGAGCTGCTGATACAAAAGGAGGGCTACAGGAGATCCACAGACAGACAGACTGAGGGTGGACAAATGGCAATGGGGAAGATCTGACATCAAATGGGGGGGTTGTGACACACAAGGAAGAGGAACACCATGATGGAAGACAGGGAGGGGTGAGGACTGCCAGTAGAGAACCCATCCAGATGTCAGTCACTTCCATGACTGACATCATGACTGGACCTAGCCACTGGTGTCACAGTGGTCAGTTCTATGCAGCTGTAGCTCTTCCAGTCACATGACAATGCACTTCAGGAAGTCAATCGGTGTTTGCAGTCATGGTCCACCACAGTCTATGTCAGCATGTATGCATCTCACCAGGTGACCCAAGGGGTGTCTCATTGCTGCTTTTGACTGAGGAGCCTACACTCCCACCACAGAAAATGCAGCAGCAGAAACCACCAGTAAACCTTCCTGGTTACCTGCTGTGAAGGTCACCCTGAAGAGAGGCTGGTCTGTAGACTGCTGAGGAGCAAGGAGTTGGTGGCAGAGTTGGTGCATGGTACTGTGTACACTGCCATACCACATCTTGTTCCATTGTTGAAACTGCAGAATAAATGAATGTAGAGAAGCAAAACCACAAAGGAGAAATAATAAAATGTAGAAGATGGCAAAGAGAACAGGGCAAACACAACAATGATCAGTAACTTGTGGTACCATTTAATATTACAGATACTGGAAGAAAAAAAAGTACAGTGTTCAGTGCAATGGTAATGTACATGCCTGGGGAGCACCCATGAGAGGACTAAGGGATGATGTGTAGAACAGTGACACAGTTTATGTATGGTAATCAGTGAGCAAGTGTGTGTATGTGTGTGTGTGTGTGTGTGTGTGTGTGTGTGTGTGTGTGTGTGTGTGTGTGTGTGTATGTATACACGCTCAGTGAAAACAAAACAAAATATGGCAAAAATAACAAAAATGTATAAATGAATTGTACAACTCTGTGAAGATAATAGTGTATGCACAGGTATCATATACAAATGGTGGGATGCATGTCATAGGGTGCCACCTTATCACATATAACACACCATAGAATACCAGCACGGGTGCACAAAGAAATCTAATGCCTGTTTTAAGGCTACATCTTGGCAAAATGAAAGACAGGTGCAGTGAATTTACATGCCCGTGCTATATCAGGCATACCTGGCACAATGATAGGCAGTGGAATGTGCACTAAGTTATTAAGAACTGTCAGACAGGCAAGGGAGCAAAACAGTATATGTACACTGCTGCCTGGACAGCCCTGCTTGCAACATATGCTAGGTGATCCTGTTCTACTCTATCTCTTCATGATCTAACAGACACAAAACACAGAAAAAAGCAATAACCACAGCTTACCCAGGGGCACCACAAACAACTTCTAGATATACAATAACTCATATCTTTTTAAGATTAATCAGCAGAGAGTCATCATTTGCTATAGTACTCAAGCTATCTCTCTGTAATCTCTTATTATAATTAGCAGAGAAGGTCAGGTTTGCACCTGTTCATGTCATTGTACTGGTGCTAACAACACTAAAGGATCACCCACTACTCTGGCAGGTGATTGACAGGTATCTACCATATACTGGTGATCCTCAAATGAGTCTCCCATCAGACACTCTCAGTAGAGTATATGCAATGGAGCGGGAAAATCATTATTGCCCTGCTGAACCATGTAGGATTTCTTCCAGATTCAGGCTTTTCAGAAGACAAAGCCACTTGCCAGGTTGTGACCAGTAGTGAAAATGGTAGCTCAGCCTTGTTGATACATGCAGTGGAATCCACATGAATTGCTTTGACAGGCAGCATGGCAGTGCAATGCAGCTCCATACCAATGTGTAGTAACGTAACCAAAGCAGACAGACAAGGACTGGGGTGGCAGTTGTACACCCACTGCACATGGTGGTGTGGCTCCACCAACATACAGACAGTACACTATGAAGATAGAATACACTACTACCTACACTTCACACCCCTATAGGCCACTTGCAGGGTTTAAAGCCAAATTCTAGGCATCTCTGGCCTTCCACCTCTTCTGGAAAACTGGGGGTTCACCCATCACCTGCATTCCTCTTGGTTTACTATTTGAGACTGCAGTTATTTTACTTGGACTTTCAATGTAGTGAACTGGGGATTTAGCTGCACACAACTCTGCAGACAACTATTGCAAGTACTCTGAAGGGATGGCGAGAGTATTTTGTATTTGCTTTCTGCCCACTTTAAACTTTTCCCTATAGTCCAAAATCCTTTGCTTAAGAGCAGTGAGTTCTTGCATGATCAGATCAAGGTGATCGGGTGCAGGGTCCTGTGCAGCCATTACAAGGAATGTAGGAGGTGACCAAGAAGTGAACTTCTCTGGATTATCTTATTGTCTGGTTGCAGCCATGCACATCTACTAGTAGTAACTCTTCTAATACGTGCTTTTTACATTTAGATTTACGAGTTATAGGTCTTGTTTTATCAAGAAAAAAACAGACTGTACAAAAGACAGTTGGCACAGATGGTTAAGGCAGTAAGCTGTAGTTCCTGTGCTATGGGTTTGATTCTCTCAGCCTTCATTTGCCTACTGTGTGACCTTGAGCAAGTCACTTAACCAGACAGTGCTTGGGGGCAACTCAGAATTTGGGCTACCCTTCTCAATGGTCACCAGAACTGTAAGCCTAATAACTAGCCATGAACCTGATAAACTACCAGGTGCTATGCAGTGTACGGCATATTATATATAATGAGTCTCACTTAACTTGATTCCCACATATGGCTTGTGTCTGACCTGTACTACTGATTCCTCTCTGGGGATTTTTCACAGGGACATTTTATTGATAAGTACACTCATCCCAACCACCTGCACATCAGACATGCCAGGTGGTATTCTGAATGCCATTCTCTCATAAAGGTGTTCACTCTTATTTGTTGCAGGTGACACTGGGTGCACCCTGGAGCCAAGTCTCATGACAACTATATACATGTCAACAACCATGTCCTCTGATAACTACTAGAAGGTCCCTGTAGCAAGGATGGGCAATGCTACAAATATCTTAGAGATAGGGGTTCCATGTATCCAACACAATTCCATGTGAAGACAGCACATGTCTACAAGCTTCTGTATGGTGTCTCCCTCCCAATGATAGTACTCCACTATGTATCTTTCAGGAAGGTGATTTTACATTAACTGTGGATGGACACATCTGTGAGAGAGAGGGTAATGAAATACAGTGTCATGGACACCGGCTGTGAGAACAGCCGCTAACAAATGCTGTTCAGCTAATGCAGATATTACTCCAAGCATCTTTGTGTGGTTGCTTTCTGTGATTACCAAGAAATGATTGTGTACAAATTCAATACCCTGCCTGGATCATCATGTTATTTTTATGCATTTCTGAATCATATGTTGCCATATTGTTTGCCCTCATTTGAATTTGTAAGTATTCTCATTCCATAATGTTTCTCATTTACATATCATTCTACAATCATTTACATATGATGCTGACTGCGCTATTTTCCCAGGTAATGCGATCATGCTATGTCTCTGAATCTGCCCCACCCTGTGTTTTACCACTCACAGCAGTATTTCATGTAAGGCAGTGCACTAATTGTATCTGAACACTGGGGAGAAACCTTTGCATCAATTCATTTACTATTTTCACATGTAACTAACTTCCTAGGAATAACAATTGCTTCAGATTGTAAAAAAACCTACCAGGGAATGGAACATGCTAGATGTTGTTTGTGTTACTATAGACATTACTGTTCAAGTCAGGTTTTACCACTGTTGATGTGATGTGATCATGGGGTTATAAAAGTTAATTTGTTCCTAGATAATTCTGAAATCTAAACCAATGCATAGAAGGTTAATTACATATTATATGGAAACAAAACAGTCACTGTGTGAAACTAACTGGAGTGATGTGTTCAATGGAAAATTTGCAGATAGAATGTGGAATGTTTTGAAAGAGAAATTGTTTGAGTGCAAAAAAAAAAAAAATGTTTAACATCAGGATCTAGGCATACAACTTCAGGGGGATATATTTTCATACGAACAAGATACCAGATTAAGGTGAGAGACAAAACAAATATAAGAAATGGAATAGAGGCCAAATTACTACTTTGAAAACAAATAAACAAGCAGGAGAAACAAATTAAGCATAGTGTGAGACAAGATCAAGAAAAATTTGAAAAAAATGTATATAAAGATATTGAGCATAATATGAAACCTTTTTATAGATACATAACATGTTTCCACATGTAGTAAAGGAGTAAAGACATACAAATTGATAAACTGTGTGCAGATTCTAAACTTTATTCTTAGGCACACCAGATTATAGATATAGTTACAAAATCTTATGAAAAACAGTCTGGCTCCACAAAGGGGGTGATAAGTTGTCCTAGTGACATCCAGCTAACCTCAGATCCTGGAATCATATTATATTGAAAAATAACTGCGCAAACTGGATCCAAGCAAAGCACAGGGAGGAGACGGAATTAGTATTAATGAACTGAGAACACGTCAGCAAGCACTTACAGTGCCATTATATAGCAATAACCCACGCCTGGGTGTGGGTAATGCTGGATTTACCCACGGTTGGCGTGGTTTGGTCCCGAGGGCGAACAAAGACAACCGTGGGTAAATCCAGCATTACCCACACCCAGAAGTGGGTTATTATTATCTAATGACATTATTTAAGAAAAGAAATAATTACTTTTCTTAAATAATGGCATTGTATAATGCCTCTTTGCTGCCCTTCCGCAGCTGTCTGGTGTTCCGCGGCAGTTCTGATGTACTGCGCATGCCTACACAGTACATCAGAGCTGTGGGCAAAAGCAACGGAGAACGCAAGATCTCCGTTGCTTTTTACTGTCTTGCTATGTTAAATGGGTTAGCGAGACAGCTTTAAAATAAGCAACGGAGATCTCCGTTGCTTATTTTAAAGCTGTCTCGCTATGTTAAACTCATTTAACATAGCGAGACAGGTTAAAAAAAAAAGCAACGGAGATCGCAAGATCTCCGTTGCTTTTTACACACTGTGTCGCTATGTTAAAGGAGTTTAACATAGCGAGACAGCTTTAAAAAAAGCAACGGAGATCTGCGTTGCTTTTTTTAAACCTGTGTCGCTATGTTAAACTCTTTTAACATAGCGAGAATGTTACTAACGGAAAAAGTCCGGGCGACCGGACCTTTTTCCGTTAGTATATTGAGGGATTTACAACGGGCACGCTGGTTGGGCTGGCCAATCAGCGTGCACGTTTTAGAGAAGGCATTGTATAATATCTATTATTCACTATGTCATATAAATATGGGGAGATTCCTCAAGACTGGATAAATGCACTTATTAAACTTGTCTTTAAGGAGAAGGGGAGTAGCACAAACCCAGAGCCATGCAGACCCTTAAGTATACATTCATGTTGTGTAAAAATAATGGAGAATGTAATATTGAATAAGTTATTCTCAGAACTGGATAGGTTAGGACTTCAAACCATATATCAGCATGCATATTTTGAAAATAGATCTATTACCACCTGTAACATGATGTTCTATAACAGTATAATAACAGCTATGAATGAAAAATTGTGCTGTGATGTAATTTATATAGATTTATCTTCAGCATTTGACAGCGTCATACACAAAACAGTGATCAATAAATTAAAGCAATTAGGTATTGATGTACTCTTGATAAGATGGAAAGATGCATGGCTTTCAAATAGGACATGGCAAGTATCGTACAGCAACTGGACAGGTGAAATTCTTGATTACAGTCAGGGTGTCCCACAGGGATCTGTCCTAGGCCTTTACTTATTTGGATTGTATCTTTCAGAACTAACTTTTTCATCTGAGGTGTTCAGTACTCTATATGCAGATGACCTGAAATTGGGTAAACTGATTGCATGTGGTACAGATAAGGCTTGTCTGCAAAATAACTTGACTAAATTGACCATTTGGGCACAGGAGAATAATGTGCTGATAAATACATCAAAAACTAAGCATATGAGATTTGGGAGACATAAAATGAAAGGGGCATATTTAATACAGCACACAGTGATTGAAACTGTAGACTCATTTAAGGACTTTGGTATATGGGTAGATCCAGCTATGAGTTTTTCTAATCATATCAACCAATTGGTTAATGATAGTTATAGAACTATAGGTTGTATAAAAAGATTTATAAAGTTTAGGGAATCAGAAATGATGAAGTCATTGTTTGTTATGTTACATTAGACCCAAACTTGAGTATAGAATAACAATATGGAAAACTTATAAGAAAACAAGCATGAGTAAACTGGAAAGAGTACAGATGAAATATACCAAGAGCATCCATGGATGTGAACATTTAAGTTATTATGAAAGATATTAAAATGTAAGTTATTATGAAAGACTAAATATCTGAACTTGTACAGTGTGTCTTTTAGATATCTAAGAAGGAATCTTATTCAGGTATATAGGGAATTTAGAGACAACAACCTCTGGGAATGTTTGTGGTTATCAAAAAGTAGTAGAGAATCATCAGACAGCCTATGTAGAAGATTCTATAGGAATGAGAAGTGTACTGATTGGTTCTCTGAAAGAGCAGCTGATACATGGAATAGACTACCAAATTACAGAAAAGCAAGTACTAGTTTAGATATGTTTAAGAACAGCCTTGGCACTTATTATGGGAACAAGTGTTTTGGTATATTGGCAAGCTAGAAGGGCATTAATGCCTGTCCTTGAAATATTTGTAGGTATGTATGCATATATGTATATAGGCCTTTGGACAGCAGAAAGTATACAGGCACATGGCATTCATCTGAGTCAAAGGCTTTGCAAATAAAGTTGATAAAATAAATCTGTCATTGGTTTTGACCTACCCATAGCTAGATGTGAGGAATTTACCCATCGATAATCAAGTTCTGGCCTACCTGCCCTGTCTTTATGAAAACCTTGCAGAAGAGGGTGCAAAAGGGGTGGCAGGTAGGGTAGTACTTATAGCTCAAGGATCTTGGCTGGAATTTTCCATCTAACTGCATTTGGGAAATGGGACTACAGCTGTTAGGACTTGCCTACAGTTTACTTTCCTTTCTTAATTAAATTATACATACTTTTCTGCTCAGTCTTGTAAGGATATGTGTATATCTTACTCTGTTATATAACTCCATCTACAAGTCAAGAGATGAGTGAATTCCTGGAAACATCCAGTCAGCAGACCAAGTATACCAGGAACTATTATATTTAGGTAAAAAGATCTACAGTTCTTTCTATCTCTGATTCTGGCATGTCTTGATTCAAGCTCTTCTTCACCTCTGTATCAACAGACGGTACCTAACACTTTCTAGCCTCCAAGCTTCTTACATCTTGCATCTCTCCATCCTCTTCAGTTCTTCCACTAAAGTGGCAGATATTTCTTCCTATGTTTTCCCCCTTAATGCAGGGCAAGCTGCACTTTGTACCATGTTAACTAATCCAAAAAAAAAAAAGATTATCTATGAATTGCTCCTAAACCTTTTGCCTCCCAAGTGACTAGATTAGTGCTAGAGACATTAAAATGTTCAGACACCATGCAGTAATGACATCATCTCTACACTGGGTCATTTTCAGACACCATGCAGTAATGACATTATCTCCACACTGGGTAATGTTCAGACATCATGCAGTAATGACATTATCTCCACACTGGATAATTTTCAGACACCATGCAGTAATGACATTATCTCCACACTGGGTAATGTTCACACATCGTGCAGTAATGACATCATCTCCACACTGGGTAATGTTCAGACACCATGCAGTAATGACATCATCTCCACACTGGGTAATGTTCAGACACCATGCAGTAATGACATCATCTCCACACTGGGTAATGTTCAGACATCGTGCAGTAATGACATTATCTCCACACTGGGTAACGTTCAGACACCATGCAGTAATGACATCATCTCCACACTGGGTAAAGTTCAGACATCGTGCAGTAATGGCATTATCTCCACACTGGGTAATGTTCAGACACCATGCAGTAATGACATCATCTCCACACTGAGTAATGTTCAGACATCATGCAGTAATGCATTATCTCCATAATGGGTAATGTTCAGACATCATGCAGAAATTATATCATCTCCACACTAGGTAATGTTCAGACACCATGCAGTAATGACATCATCTCCACACTGGGTAATGTTCAGACATCATACAGTAATGACATCATCTCCACACTGGGTAATGTTCAGACACCATGCAGTAATGACATTATCTCCACACTAGGTAATGTTCAGAAACCATGCAGTAATGACATCATCTCCACACTGGGTAACGTTCAGACATCATGCAGTAATGACATCATCTCCACACTCGGTAATGTTCAGACAATATGCAGTAATTACATCATCTCCACACTGGGTAATGTTCAGATATCATGCAGTAGTGACATCATCTCCACACTGGGTAATGTTCAGACATCATGCAGTAATGACATCATCTCCACATTAGGTAATGTTCAAACACCATGCAGGAATGACATCATCTCCACACTGGATAATGTTCAGACATCATGCAGTAATGACATTATCTCCACACTAGGTAATGTTCAGACACCATGCAATAATGACATTATCTCCACACAGGGTAATGTTCAGAAATCATACAGTAATGACATCATCTCCACACTGGGTAATGTTCAGACACCATGCAGTAATGACATCATCTCCACACTGGATAATGTTCAGACATCATGCAGTAATAACATCATCTCCACACTGGGTAATGTTCAGACACCATGCAGTAATGACATCATCTCCACACTGTGTAATGTTGAGACACCATGCAGTAATGACATCATCTCCACACTGGGTAATGTTCAGACATCATGCAGTAATGACATTATCTCCACACTGGGTAATGTTCAGACATCATGCAGTAATGATGTTATCTCCACACTGGGTAATGTTCAGACACCATGCAGTAATGACATCATCTCCACACTGGGTAATGTTCAGACACCATGCAGTAATGACATTATCTCTACACTGGGTAATGTTCAGACATCATGCAGTAATGACATTATCTCCACACTGGGTAATGTTCAGACACCATGCAGTAATGACATCATCTCCACACTGGGTAATGTATAGACACCATGCAGTAATGACATTGTCTCCACACTGGGTAATGTTCAGACATCATGCAGTAATGATATTATCTCCACACTGGGTAATGTTCAGACATCATGCAGTAATGACATCATCTCCACACTGAGTAATGTTCAGACACCATGCAGTAATGACATCATCTCCACACTGGGTAATGTTCAGACACCATGCAGTAATGACATTATCTCCACACTGGGTTCCTTGTCTTGGTTATATATGAACTGGTTAAGGCTGCAACTCATCACATACACTTCTTAGAGATGCAACTCATCAATTGCTGCTTTTTATGGCACAATTTCTATTAATATGCCATTAGTAATGATTTCAAAGTGCTTTTGCTTTTCAAATTTGTTCTGTAATTGTGAGACTGTGGAGTTCAGAGATTCATAAGCTCATAAAAAATCACTTAGAAGTCTTAAAGTTTCTAAAGGTACCTTGAGTGGATGGGATCTCTGGTTTCAGGATTATTTTGAGGGAGACTGCATTATGGTCAGACCTAACTAGTGATGAAGGTAAGCAAGGGGTGCAAGATGCTCCCATTTTTGTAAGGACAAGATCCAAAGTGTTATTCCCCCTAGTGGATTATCTGACTAATTGTCCGGGGCATTTGTATTTATAAAGTCCAGGAATCTCTGTGCTTGTACATTACTGGTGGTTTAGGTTTCCCAGTCTATAGTTGGATAGTTCAGATAACCTAAGAAAATGGTAGTGGGTTTAATACTGAGTGATCCTAGTTCCTGTAGATAGGTATTCTGGCTTTCTTTTGTCATACAGGGAGTTCTATAGATAGCTAATATATGACACGGGACTTTTCTGACGGTTATTTGGACATGAAGAAGCTCTAGTGCATTATGCTGCTTTACCAGCCTTGATATGAGTTACTTCTGAAGGTAGACTGATACACCTCCACCTTTTCCCCCTCCTGCACAGTAGCTGGTCTAAACATGAGGAAGTCATTATAGCCCTGCACAGCCAGAGTCCTCTCCACTATTTTAAACAATGCCTCAGTTACTACACAGATGTCAATGTCTTCCGGGGTGAGAAGGGCTTGTAGGGAGTACAGTTTCTTATTCAGGTTTCTAGCATTCATAGGATCAGAGCATCAGAGGAAGTTACTAGGATATTGGCCCTAAGGCCCTTATAAGCCTAGCCAAGAGTTTAGCCCATGTTTAGACAAGTCAGCACCCAACACCCCTGTCCGGAAGGGACACAAGTGGAATCCCAGGGGTGTATTTTTTGTTTCCCATCCAGTTATCCAGGTTGCACTTTCCTGTACTTGTTTCATTATATTGGTAGGTTTATCAGGTTGGCACTGCCTAAAAAAGGCACTACAGAGATGGACAATGTCTTTGCCAGGATCCCTATCAGATTATTGAAATTTTAAAACTTCGAAAGTCATATGGTCGGGACCATATGATTGAAGTTTTGAAACTTCAAACATTTTGAACTGAGATTGTGGTACAGCATGGAACAGGAAATGTACCTTTTTCCTCAATGTAGTGCGATCTCAGAGTTAGTATATTTAATTAGAAGGGGGTGTGGGGGATGCATCTGCAAAAACATTAAAGATATAATTTTTTTATTTTTTAGTATTATTTTTTATAATGTTCAAAGTTCTGGAACTTCAATCATATGGTCTTGGCCATATGAAGTTTGAAGTTTCAGAACTTCAATAATCTGACATAGATCCCTCTGCCAATAATCAAAATCCTAGAGTGGACAGATGCTGGCCATCCCTGGTGAAACAGATTGGTCTCCTGATCATATCCTCCCAGGTTGACAAATATTGGACCCCTCCCTTTTGAATGACATCAAAAACTAAGCCAATTTTTTTTTTCATATCACGGCATCATCCTTAAAGAAGGTAGAATGCTGCTCAGTGCTAGGCTCATGCCTGCCTTGGACACATAGTCTGAGAGGTCCATCACAGCTCTCTTCACATAATTTATGGAGGTATACCTCAAGTCATTGATACTGGCATTCAGTATGTCAGAGTCCTGTTGGTACTTGTTGTTCAGGGACATGACTACATGCATGATCTGACAGATCCTAGCACCAGTCAGCCAATAACTGGGAATTGGGAGGGAATTACATTGTTAAATTATAATAGGAAGCAGGCAACAACAGATACACTGGGTTTAAGAAAACAACAACAGGGTGGGTGGGCAGAAAAAACAATCAGACCCTTAGCTTTGAACTGACTGGATTGGAACTACCGCAATGTAAAGACAAATCCTGAACTAGCCTGACTACACTCAATGCACAAGAATGAAACCAGGGCTTAATAACTATAGTTTATTTATTTATTTTACATTTGTTTGCCAGGATAGTCCGATTGGATAGATGCCCATTTTCAGCGGAGGCCCGGGGAGAAAAGCTCCAAAAGGACATTCAACAAACTGTTACATTTTTACAGTTTAAAACACAAAATAAAACACAAATAAAAAGATTTTTACACAGATGTTAAACAAACACAAAAACAGATACACAAACAAATTATTACATTTTTACCCAGATGGAAAACTCTAGACAGTGTTTTTAAGAATGATAGGGTATTGAATGCCTAGTAGGCTAAACTGGTAGTAGATCCAAGGAGATCATAAGATTTATAAGTTAAGAAACAATAAAATGTAGTAAAGTGTAGGCAAAAGTCCTCCATGTGCACACGAGTGACGAGTGATAGTTAGACCACTTAAAGCAGCAAAAATGCATTGCAGCTATGTAATGGAATCACTAATATAGGCTTAAAGACCTCAGGTACAGACTGTTAAAACAAATTTAAAATCAGATCAATAAATGAAAACACTTACCTGTCTTCCTGTATCTTGTAGAACAATTACAATGCAACAGTAATTAAAAAAAAAAGCACAGCAAACAGCAACTTTGGAATTCGCACATTCTTAGCTATGAGCTGACAGGCCTGGAACTGCTGCAAAGCAAAGGCAAGGCCTGAACTAGCTCACATACCCTAAGTTCACAAGAATGAAACCAGGACAATTAACAACAGCTAGACCCCTTAAAACAACAAAAATGCGGTGCAACTATGTACTGGAATTACAAATATAGGCTTAAAGACTTAAGCAATTACAGACTGTTAAAATGAATTTAAAATCAGATTTTTATACATATTTGGTATATTTAAGATAGGAGGTGTACAGTGCAACCTGATGCAAGACAATTATTTTTCTTTTTTCTAATTTTAGTTTTTGTTTATCCATTGTGGACCGAGTGAGCCCCACTAGACTAGAAGCCTCTTTTCAAGGGAGACCTTAGATAGTATTTATACTACTAGGGTAAATTTGGCCATATATTGGGGAACTTCCTCTACTCTTGGTTATGAGTAGTTTTGTTTCACTGTTGCACTTCTTGCTTTTGTTCCTGGCATGGAGACAGGAAAAGCAGTGTGCATAATGGAAGAGGAAGAAAGTTGTGTTGTTGGTGTTGGTGAGGTCAGTGATGGTATTTTGTCACTTGGACAGAATTTAGTTGAAAATGGTGTTGATTGTACAAATACTGAAATAAAACAAGAAATGACTGGAACCACAAGTAGTTATATTTAATGAGATGCAAGTAAAAACTTTCACAGTATGCACACTGCCTCTTTAGGCATCAAACTGTTCATGCTACAGTAGTGTCTAAATACCAAAAACAATTAAACAATTACACAAACAATTATTCAGTAAAATACTTAATAGTATTTAACACATCTAATCAAGGCTTAGACTAAGACTATTTACTAAAATCATGCATATAAAAATATAAAAACACTATGAAACATTTTTAATTAATATTATGTAAATCATTTGAACAGGCTTAATACTAAATGCATCATTTAAAACATAGGGTCATAGGGTCATAGATTAGTACTAGACTAACTGCCTCTTGTGTGGCCATTTTAAGCCTAGCCAATTACCCCCTGTGAGAATCAAACCCTGCACCTTGTGTCTGTAAGGTAAACATCTTAACCATTATGCCAGCCTCCCACCCCTGGCTATGGCTGACCAAGTTTGCAGACGCCTGCAAGCTGGGCACTGTCATCAATTCCCCTAGTGATGTGGACATCCTCCAAGAGGGTCTCACCCAAACAAATGACTGGTGCCAGAAACATGGCCTCAAGCTGAAAACAAAAAAATGCATCATCATTCCCCTTTGGGGAAAGTGATGTCCCCACAAATTATCACATTAATAACAATGTCCTAAGCACACAGTCAGTCATGAGGGATTTGGGCACCCAGATTGATAGCAACCTGACATTTGACCACTATGTTGCTTCCATTGTACAGAAAGCTTTCTACATGGCCCACCTCATAAGTAAGGGTATCTCATCCAGGGACAAGGAGGTCATAACATCCCTGTATTCTTCCCTTATAAGGCCCATTATTGAGTACAACATCCCATTTGGCATGTACCTTGCAAAGCACATGCAGCAGCTGGAGATACCGCAGAGGTTCCTCACCAAGAGAATCCAGGGCCTCAAAAATCTTCCATACACAGATAGGCTAATAGCCCTATCCCTCTACTCTGTTTCATACAGACTCCTCAGAGGTGACCTCTGTCTGGCATACAAGGTGATCTCGGACCCCACCTTGATAGGACTGCTGCATATCCGCAAGCCAAGCTCCACTTGAGTAACCCGCACATGCGGCCTCAACCTGGTCTGTGACATCAATAGGACTTGTTGGCGGGACAGATTTGTGTCCCAGAGGCTCCCCATCTGTGGAATAGACTCCCTCTCCACATCAAGCATAATACTTCTTTACCCCTTTTTAAGCACAACCTGGATAACTGGATGGGAAATAAAAAGTACACCCCTGGGATTTCACCCGTGTCCCTGCTGGATGGGGGCATCAGGTGCTGATTTGTCTATACATGGGCTAAACTCTTGGCTAGGCTTATAAGGGCCTCAGGATCAATAGCTTAGTAACTTCCTATGAACAGGTGGGAACTGAGTTCTAAAGTACAAAATCCACTTAATCTCCATTCTTTCTGTTAAATTTCTCTTATCTCCTCCCCTTACAAAGCGTGGGGTAATGTATAAAATGAAGAATGTAAAGTTGTTCTCCACCTTTGTCCAAAATATGTCTAAAAAGTGCATTAGTGGTCTTTCGCCTCCTAACCTCTGACATGTAACTGCATATCCTATCCTTCAATCTTTGGTTTCACCAATATAGAATGCTTGGCAGATGTTACATTTAGCCATATATATATGAAGTCTCTAGTATTACAGTCACCAGTGGCGTGTATATAAAACAGTCTTCCTATTAACAGATGTACAAAAGAACTTTCTATATAAATATATTTGCAGAAATTACATTTATTACATGGGCAGGTGCCCTTAATTAAATTATTTTTAATTTGGGTACTTGTGCAAGTATAGGCCAGTATTTTCTATATTAACATCAGATGTTTTTAAATCTACAGTAGCAACTGTTGATGCTAACTTGGTTAGTACCCTAGATCCCGTAGAGTGTGCTGTACATCAACAACAAACGTGTGCAGTTTGATACAGCCTTTTCCTGCACCACCAAACTGACTATGAAACCATAGTCAGAGGGGATGAAAAAAAACAACCAGATGGAGGTAAAGTAACTCTGCACATGAATAACATTGTTTTTAATTTATCAGACTATTCGGTAACAGACTCTGAACTTAAAAGTTTTGAATAAAGGGCTTAACTATGTACCAGCAGTGCTCAGTGACATAGCTAAAATATTAATCGAACTCAAACTCTGTATTAGAAAACCTAATTTAAATGTTATGTTAAAGAATGCAACTTATGGTTCATCTAATATTATGTTATAGAAACGATAAATTCATACCTCCAGCAAACAATGCAATTCAAGCATTTGAAAGAATGGTGATGGAGAATGAAATTTGTGATTTATTTAAGCACGACAAGACAAAACATTTTTGTAATTTAACGAAAGATGAATACTTAGCTTTACGAACTTTGTTAGAGAATGATGACATTGTGATTAAACCTACAGACAAAGGAGGGGGTGTTGTAGTGCTTAATACGCATTATTACCTAGACAGTATGTTTAGGATGTTGAATTCTGATGAACAGAAGAACCAGTTGCTAGGAATGATGTACAACAAAGTTACTTAACTGTTAATGAACAAATTTTACAGCTGTATGAACAGGGTTTTCTAACCAAGCAATTGTATCAATTTTTACGTATAGATATGTTTGTCATACCAGTAATCTATGGAATAACAAAAGTGCACAAATCGCTAGTTTCACCACCATTTCATCCAGTAGTATCATCTAGAGTCTGGGTCATGGAACCCATCTCTAAATATTTAGAAAGACATCTTAAACAAGTTTTAGATACATCAAGTACAACAGTTAAAGACAGTTCTGATTTTTTTGAAACAACTATATTCTTGGGCAAAGAACCATTCTTTATTAACAAGTTACCTAGTTACACTGGGTGTGGAGTTGCTATTTACATGTATTCCCAATGATCAAGATATTACTATGGTAAAAGTATATATATCAAGTCAGCCAGAATTGAAGCATTTAAATGTGGTTTTGATTTGTAATATGTTACACCTTATATTGACTAATAATGTTTTTCCTTTTCAAGAAGGTATAAATAAGAAATGGGTGTTGCCATGGGCACCACAGTGGCAAACACATATGCAAACATAGTCATGAACCATTGGGAAACTCAATTTATAATCTCCCCTACTGGCAATTCCAATTATTATGAGAAGGTAGCATTCTATAAACGATTTGTAGATGACTTATTTATAATATGGGATGGCCCTCTGCATGAAATAGATGACTTTATTTCTTTCTTACATACAACTACATCTTTTCTTAGGTTTAAAAAGAATATTCATTATACAGAGATTGATATTCTTGACATCAAATTAAAAATGATTTGACTGGTAAATTAAATACCACTTTATATAAGAAACCAGTTAAAAAATGTACATACTTATCTAGGGATAGTATGCACCCCCAGTTTATGTTTGATGATATAGTAAAAATCAGATGGTACATGTCTGCAGACTGAACACACAAGATGCTCAACTGAATGAACAGCTAGAACAGATAGAATTAGATTTTTGTACCAGAGGTTACAATAAAATAAACATGCAACAGACAAAGGTTAGTATACTGGAAGATAGAGAACCTCTTATCCACCTATTTATTCAGACAATAATCAAATAGAAATATAGAAAAAGTCACCATCATCAAGTCACTGCAGATATATAGTAACATATGTCCATAAAACATCCAAGATTAGGAATATAATTAAAAAACACTGGCCTTTGCTTGCACAAGTGCCCAAATTAAATCAAGTCTATGAGTCTGGAACTTTGTTTACATATAAGAAAGAAGCCACTTTGAAAAATAAGCTTTGTTATAAGGAACAGGCTAAAGTTTTAGAAAATAAACATGGTGCCCATGTAATAAATGTAATTTCTGCAAGTATATTTATATAGAAAGTTTTTTTGTACATCTGTTAATAGGAAGATTGTTTTATATACAAGCCGCTGGTGACTGTAATACTAGACACTTGGTATATATGGTTAAATGTAACATCTGCCCAGCATTCTATATTGGTAAAACTAATCAAAGATTGTAGGATAAGATATGCAGTCACATGTCAGAGGTTAGGAGATGAAAGACCACTAATGCATGTTTTAGACATATTTTGTTCAAAGGTGGAGAACATAGCTTTAAATTCTTCATTTTATATGTTACCCCAACCTTTATAAGAGGAAGGGATAAGAAACATTTAACAGAAAGAATGGAGATTAAGTGGATTTTGTACTTTAAGGCTCAGTTCACACCTGGTTTAAATGATGCACTTAGCATTAAGCCTGTTTTAAATGATTTACATAATAAGATTCATTAAACATTTTCATAGTGTTTTTATATTTTTATATGTATGTTTTTAGTAAATAGTCTTAGTCTAAGCCTTGATTAGGTGTTTTAAATACTATTCATTATTTTATTGAATAAGTCTTTGTGTAATCATTTAATTGTTTTTGGTATTTAAACACTATTGTAGCATGAACAGTTTGATTCCCAAAGAAGCAGTGTGGATACTGTGAACGTTTTTAATTGCGTCTCATTAAATATAGCAACTCATGGCTCCAGTTTTTTTCTTGTTTTATTTCAGTCTTCATAGGTTCATAGGTTAGTACTAAGCTAACTGCCCTTTCGAGCCATTTTAAGCTTAGCCAATTATCCCTTGTGAGACTATAACCCTGCACCTTGTGTTTGTAAGGCAAATACCTTAACCATTAGGCCACCCTCCCAACCCATATCTATTGCAAGTTACTGGACGTATACCCTGCTATACTTGATTTTTTTTTTTATTGTATAAATAGTTAGTGCTTGACTTGAAATTTGGTGAGAACAAAGAAGTTGTGATGACAGAGATGGCATCTGAAGGGTTGTCTGATGATAAGTTTGTTAATTTGCTGAATAAAATTGATCCAGGAAAAGAATCCCAGATTTCATGATCTAATGACATGGACAAAGTGTTTTCAGCAGAGAGTGAGCTGGTTGTAAAACAAAGGAAATGAGTGTGTAGGAAGAGCAAAGGGTACTATAAATTTTGTTAAAAAGAAAAAAGATTCACTGTATGAATAAGAAGGAAAGAAGAAAGAAGAGGTTATAGATAGATAGATAGATGCATAGGACAATTTAATGCTGCCATTGGGGTTTGCAATAAAGGACATTAGATCTTTGATTCATTTGGGGAAATAAAATGTTTACCTGTGAGAAAAAAGAATTAATGGACAATGTTTTATTTCGTTGTGAAACAAGGAATTACTGTTATCCACAGAATTAATTTATTTTTTTCCGGGCAGGAGAATCATTTAAAGAAAAAAATATGTTGCATTCCAGACTGGTGATATTGAATTGCATGATGTAAAAAGTTATTTTTATTAATATGCCATTCAGTTTTTGATATTGTGAAAGTTAAAGATGAAAGGGGTATTTGGAACAGAGGGTGGGAAATGTATGCTATTTTATGGTACGAAAAAGATGTGATAAGGCACTTGCCAAGTGTTATTCATGTCGATAGTAATAGGGAAGCAATAAGATATATGGAACAGAAAAAAGCCTTGGACACTTTAATCACTTGATAAATGAATGTTCAAAAATTAGATGTAATTAATGTGGGGGAAAGAGCATAGGATGAACAACTGTAAGAAGGAATGCAGAATTTCTAAGAATTCTAGAGGAAAAAGCATATGTTTAAACTACAGTTATTTAAGTAATGAACACAAGAAAAATCAGTTCAAAAGACAGCTGTTCAAATCAAGTTCAGGCAACTTACATTGGAAGAAAGGATGCAGTATAATGTAGTGCGCGGGGCTCAGGAGAAAAAAGGAAAATTAAGAAGACTGTGATGCTATCTATATAGGTAGGAGAGAATTTCAGTGAAAAGAGAAAAAAAGAGGAAAACAAAATATGTGTGTAGAAATCAAATTCAGAGAAAAGAGAGGAAAAAAAGCAAGCAAGGAGTGTGGCAAGGAAAGGTGTAGACAAACCGCTACTGTGTAGTAGCATCAGTTTGATGGGTTGAATAAAGTGGGTGAATTCTGTGGTTGTAGGTAAAGTACAGGCAAGAAGAGGAGGTGAAGAGAAGAGGGGTGTTGGAGTTGAGGGACATATAGACATTATAAGCAGGAAAGTTAGTAAAATAAAAAGGAGACATGGGAATGAGTAGAAGAGGGGGTCAAGTATTATTTAAAATGATTAAGTGTTAATAGGGAACATAGCAAGAGCATGGCCAACTTTGAGAGAGTTGTTCTTTTAGAAGAACTTAGAGGGTAGATAGGCTTGTGAGGCACTTCATGTGGAAGGGAATGGAGTTCCAATATTTTGTGACATAAGTGGAATAAACTGAGTCACCTGCAGAGTTATTTGTTGTGGTGATCCTAAAGCATGATTGAGAACTAGAGCTGAATTGTATTGTTGGTGAGTAGTTTGATACGAGTATTTTGGAGTGAAGGGCAATTATTTAATTGATATATTAAGGCATGTGTTGTGATTAGCTGGGAATAAGTTAGTTGTTTTGGTAATTATAGCCACTTTTGTTTTTTTTTAGTGTAATGTAATGGAAAGAATAAGATGGAAGGTTTGATGCAAATGTAGCGATTTTGTTATACCAGGAATTTAGTTTGGCTATTAATTTAGATTTGAGGTTGGTAAGTATGGGAGAAGATGTAGATTTTATATAGGATGTATTTCATATAGGATGTATTTTAATATTTAATATTTAATATATTTTATATATAATATATATACTCACGCATCAATATTTATACATATATACAATATTTATTTATACATTTATCCCCTAACATATTTTATAAACATATATCTCTCACATATTTATATTTATTTACAATTCAAAATATTTATAAAACAAGGCAATTTTATTGAACAATTGTATTCAGCAATTGTATTAAATACTGTGTGATCTATTTTAGTGGTGATGGATGTTGAATGGCGACCATACGGAATTGTTATACTCCGATGGTATAGGCTGACCCTGATTATACTACACAATATTATTTAACTTCCATAAGTAAAGTACTGAGTTGTGTGGTTATAATTCCTGTGTAGGTTTTACACTTTACCCATTGTCTATGATATGTTCAACAATATCTATATGTACCTATTGATCAGACCTGCATGTAAGGTGGTTCTTTTAAGAGAATTAATATTAATTATTCAATTTAGATTGCCAGCCCATTTTTTGAATATAAAAGATGACAGGACTCTTGTTAATTGATTCTGAAGAAGTCTCTGAACGGAGACGAAAGTGCTTAATCAGTTGATGCAATATATATTTTTTCTTTTTGTTTTATTTGGTGTGGTATTAAACTTTTTACTCCATTGGATTATTCGTCTCGGACTTTTTTGGTATTTCACATTGGAATCTAGAAGACAACCTTTATTGTCCCCGGAGCTGCTTTGCTTTTGGTTTTGTCTAAAGTATGGGAGAAGCATAGAGCAGTGCTGGTTCATAGGTTCATAGGTTCATAGGTTCATAGGTTTATACTAGGCTATCTGCCCTAAGGCATTTATAAGCCTAGCCCAAATTTTTGTGGCTTACGCCACCCCTTATATGAAAAAATACTGTGCCCATTCGTTTGTTGTGCCTCTGTCCAGCAGTGACACAGATATGATTCCCAGGGTAAACCTACGATCTCCCATCCACAGGTCTAGATTTCTCTTGAACAGAGTCAGCGAGGTGCTCTGCCTCACATGGACCGGGATTTTATTCCACAGCATAGGGAGTCTCTGAGTGATAAATCTATCCCTCCAGCACGTCCTATTTATATCCGTGCTAAGGTTTAAGTTGCTTGCTCTAGTGGTTTTGGTGGATTTGGATTCTTTGAGGTGGAGCATGTCCATTAATTCCGGGTTGGACATGGCCTTGTATGTCAGGCACATGTCACCTCTGAGCAGACGGTATGCGACTGAATAGAGCTGGAGTTTCTTCAGTCTGGCAGCATATGACAGATTTTGGAGTCCCTTTATCCTTTTGGTGAGGAACTTTTGGGGTCTCTCCAATTGCTGCAGATGTCGGGTGAGATACATCCCGAATGGGGCATTGTACTCGATCATTGGTCTGATAAGTGAAGAGTACAGGGGAACAATGACCTCACTAGATCTGGATGTGAATCCCTTCATGATCAGGTGGGCAATGTAGAAGGTCTTTCTAACCACTTTAGCAATGTGAATGTCAAAAGAAAGGCCACTGTCAACCTGGGTCACCAGGTCCCTGATAACCTCTTCTGTGCTTAGTGGATTGCCACCTATATGGTAGCTTGGGGTTACCTTGTTTTTCCCGAAGGGTATGACTATACATTTTTTGGCGTTTAACTTCAGGCCATGGCTCTGGCACCAGCTATCTGTTTCCATGAGTCCCTTCTGAAGGATATCCGTGTCCGATGCACTTTCCACTATGGCCCAGTTTGCAGTCGTCTGCAAACTTTGTCAGCCAAAGTCCTCCCATGTTGGCCTGTACTTCTGAGAAGTAGATGCCAAACAATAGGGGACCAAGGACCGAGCCCTGTGGGACACCACTTGTGACTGGCTTGGAGTCTGACACAGCGCCAGCAACTCTAACCCTGTGGGTTCTGTCCTTAAGCCAGTTTGCAACCCATCTTGTGACATATGGGTTTACATTTAAGCTGGTAAGTTTTTCTACAATACCCAAGTGGGGTATTGTGTCGAAAGCCTTTGCAAGGTCAAGGTAGGCTGTATGGACTGCCTTTCCCTCATCAATGGCCTTGGTGACTGTTTCAAGAAGTCGACCAAGTTCAAAAGGCATGATCTTCCCTTGACAAAGCCAAACTGGGTCGGGTCCAATGTCTGCAAGTCCCCTATATCTTTGTTTATGAGCTCCATTATGATCCTCTCCATAGCTTTGCAGACTAGACTTGTTAAGCTTATGGGGCGGTAATTACCAGGGTCCGTGAGGCGCCGCCTTTGTGGAGTGGGACCACAGTTGCCGTCGCCACTCCTTGGGCACGTATCCTGTGGTAAGGCTGAGATTAAACAGCTGCCTTATGTGCGGGTTTAATTCCTCATTTAGCTCGTGTAGCACACAGCCGGGGACACCATCCGGTCCCATTGATGCTGTATTTTTAGCTTTAGAGAGCAGCTTTCACCTGTGCATTTGAGATGTCCGGGAGGCTACACTCGGCTGGGATAGTTATCTCTCCTTTGGGGGGGAGAGGGGGGTGAAGTTTGCACTGAACCTGTCTGCCAGTATGTTGGCAATGTCTGTGGGTTCAGTGATTTTTGTATCATTTTGGACTAATTCTGAGCATATCTGGGAGTTTCCACCCAGGTTCCTAACATAGCTGAAAAAGGCCTTATGATTGTCCTTTGAATCCATGGCAATTTTTCTCTCAAAATTGGCCTTAGTTGATTTTATGAGTGCTCGTATTTTTACTAATAATGATCAGGGGTGACTTCCCTTTTATGGATTTTGTTCTATCATGTAATAGCTTTCTCCTCTTATTGTAAAGTTTGTTAATGGCTGGGGTCCACCAGACTGGACGTTTGCCCTTTGTGGAAAGAGTCTTGGTTTTATTTGGGATTGCCTGATCCATGCAGTCCTGGAGGTGTTCATAGAAGGCATTTGTAAGGGCTTCCGCAGCTTGGGTTGTGGTTTCCTCTGGCTCAGGGGCCTTGAAGGATACCACACCAGTCTATTAATCAGTTGCAAGTAAACACTTGCTGCATTTCTTGTGTTATTGTTAAGGTAATATTTTGTTCTATATAGGGTTCCAAGTTTTTGATGTTTTTTTTTTTTATTATTACACAGCTTATATGGTGAACATATTTCAGTTTATCATCTAGTATGACAGCTAATAGTTTGGTCTGAGATACTAGTTCAAGAGTTGAGTTATTGTTAGAGGTGATGGTAAAGGTTTGTTTCAGTTCAAATGGGTTTTTACCTAAGAATAGCATATGTTTTGTTTGTTTTGTTAGGGTTAAGAAGAAGCTGAGAGTTTGATAGCCAAGTTTCAATAGAGAATAACTTCTGGGTGATTCTTTGTATTGCTGAGGGAGATGGAACAGAGCAGATAAGGGTGGAGGCATAGGTTCACAGGTGAGTACTAGGCTAGCTGCCCTTGTTGACCATTTTAACCCTGACCAAATTCCCTTTCAAATGTGAGAATTAAACCCCATACCTTATGTCTGTGAGGTAAACACCTTAACCATTATGCCAGCCACCTCTTCCCCTAATAAGGCTGAATTAATCAAACCCTGTACCACCAGAACTACAGCTCACATCCTTAAAGTCTGCACCAACTACATCATCTGCATATTGAATTAATGAAGCATATTTGGAAGCTCTGTATAGAGACTTGGTATAAATATTGAATAGGACCAAGGATGGAACTCTGTGGTACTCCTATGGTACCTGGAAGAAAGGATAAGCAGGTATGTTGCCACTTAACTGCTTGTTGTCTATCAGAGAAGTAGTTATAAATCCAGGATACTGCTGATTGAAAGAGATGTAGTGTGAAGAGCTCAGATGGTATTTGTTAAGGAACAGTATCAAAAGCCTTAGATAGTGCTAAAAAGATTCAGGAGACATCGTTACCTTTATTTGTTTCTACACTGATATTGTTAGTAAAGCTCAGAAGGGCTGTTGTGGTACTGTGTTTAGGTATAAAGCTATGCTGATTAATTGTGACTACTTTGTAAGATGTTAGGTTGGTCATGATCTGGGTGTGAATACATTGTTCTAGAATTTTTGCTAATGGGGAAAAGATGGCAATAGGTCTATAGTTAGAGAAACCTGTAGAGGTGCCTCCTTTATGTATTAGAATTATATATGAAGTTTTCCAGATGTTAGATATTTGACATTCTTTAAGGGAGAGATATCAGCAGCTAAGATAGAGGGGTTTAATTTTACTAGGTGTTTTTGTATATTAGAGATGGGAATAGACCAACTGGAAGATGGATGAGGTATTTTGATGTTCAAGAGGAAATTGAAGGATAAAACTACGGGGGTTGTTTTTAAGTAATTTAAGTACATTTTCCATGAAATGGGAGTGAACTGGTTAGCTATTGAGTCAGAGGTATTGCTATTTAAAGGGATTGGTATAGTTTTGTCCTGGTTTAATAAGCTTATTTATGGATTGCCAGAAAAGTCTAGGGTTATTGTGGTTGTTGTGCAGTAGTTTAAAGTAGTAGTTTTTTAAATAATTATTATTTGGTACTTTGTTAGGTTTAAGTGTCAGAAATTATCAAGAGCTGATTGAGTTTTATATTTTAAACATTTTTTCGTGCCCTATCTCTAGGTTTTGTTTAGTCTCTTTAATAAGCCATGGAGAAGGGATTGATTTTACTTGTATAGATCTAGAGGGAGCTTGCTGATTTAAAATATCTAGAAAGGCAGAGTTGAAATATAATATAGTGTCATTAAGAGGTAGGGTTTATAGAGGTAACAAACAACAGGAACAAGTTCCACCAGGATTTATTTAAAAGCACAAAATCTTTCTCTCTGAAACACTTGCATGCAGCAGCAGCTTATATACATAGCAAATGAGATAATTACATAATTAATCAATTAGTACAACAATTCAACAAACTAATGTTCTCCAGTTGAGCTCTTCATTCAGCCCAAAAGGAAACATGGTTTTAAATTTTAAAATATATACAGTTTCTTTCTGCACTAATCTAGTCTTGACATCAATATCATTGTACATAGAAACTCAAACTTGTTCTAAAATAGTTCCTTTCAAGCCCTCATTACATTTATCATGTGCTTCCAAAAAATGTGCTGCAACTGGGCTGTCTTCTTTACCATTTTTGATGTCTCTTAAATGCTCCAAGAACCTTATTTTAAAGGCCTCTTTGTTTCCCGATGTAAAATTTGTTACATGGGCACTTTAGAGCATAAATGACACCCTCAAATTGCAACTAAATGTACCCCAACTGTCAAATTTAACATTATTAATAAAATTAAAATTGGATACAATATGTTTACAAACCTTACATCTCCCACAGGGAAAAGTCCCAATTTTAGCAGGTTCCATGTATATTTGTGATGCAGGCATCTTAATCTTAGATCTTACAAGAAAATCTTTTATATTCTTGCCTTTCGGTGAAAACTTCATATTTACATCAAGCCATTGTTGAACATTTCTAAGTGAACAAAAATAAAGCCAATATTGGCTGACAATATCAAGGAACTGTTTTGTAAAACTACCATAAGTAGTAACAAAATAAATATTTTCTTTAGTAGAACCTGAGCTGTCATGTTGTATTGTATTACACCCCTTTGTTGAATAGATTTTATATATCTGGGTTTAACACCTGTACACAATCTTAAGAAGCTCTTATCCAAAATATTTGTACCATAGCCTCTAGTAGAAAAGATTGCACCAAAAGGCACATTTCTTCATGAAATACATCAGATCTATTACATAACTTGGAAATCGTAGCATTTCACCATAAGGTGAGCCTCAATAACATGTAAAGGATGGCCACTATTTGCATGTAAATACTGGCAAGTCCTTCAAATTTTTATTAGGACGGGGTGTGATATTCTCACCATCTGAAATATCAATACTATATCTAAAAAGGGATAGTGTGACCAATATTAAGGCCATCAAATTTGATATGAAATTTATTAACATTAATTTCATTAAAAATTCAATAATTGTATCTTTGTCACTGTCTACCAAAATATTAAATCATCAACATATCTGAAATAATAAATAACATGTTCCTGAAAAATCTATGCTTATAAATAATATTTGATTCAAAAAACCCATAAAAGATTTGCATACATGGGGCAAATGAAGCCCCCATAGCCGTACTTATGTAACTGATGATATATAATATTATTAAATTCAAAAAATTATGTGTCAAACAAAAATAAACCATTTCCATAACATATTCTGAAACGGAGAAGCAGAAGAGTTGCCAAGGAAAAACCGAAGGGCTTCAATCCATATTCATGTCCAATGCTTGTATACAAACTTTTACATCAATGCTGACCCAAACCATATTCCTATTTACTTTGACATCTTTTATTTTAGCCAGAAAGTCAAAGACATCACTTATATAGGAAGGCAACCTAATGACATAGGGATACAAAAGTGATGCAAAATACACCTAAATTATGAAGAAAATACTTAGACCCAGAGACTATGGGTCTCCCAGAGTTTATGTAGATTCTTATGAATTTTAGGTAGGCAGTAAAATAAGGCCATTTACAGCCTGTTGTCTGAAACTTTTTTAACATCTGACTGCAAAAATAGCCAAGTCTTATTAATTAGCTCCTTATAATCACGAATAGCTGAAAAAAGTTTTCAGTTTCCACAGCTCTATCACGTATGCTGTCACCAAGATGTTGCATACACATTTCCATATAATCATTAAAACCCATGACAACCAGTTTGTTGCCTTTGTCAGAGGGTTTGAAAACAATATCATGTTTCTTACTCAGTTAGCAATGCTTTCCATTCTTGAATAGACATATTATAAACTATATTAGACCTATTACTCATAAATTGCTTGAATTCTAATTCAGAAAAATGATTTACCAAGTTAACAAATTGACATACATCAGTATTAAGAGAATCAGGCATAAAAGTACAGTAAAGTAAAACTAAGGGTTTATAGAGGTGTCTGCTTACATTTATGAAGTGTATCAATGAATATTTCCTTGCTGAAGGAAGTTAGGTTGCTAATATTGTTATAAATATTTTTTTGTCAAAGGTGTTATAGTTCCTAAGAACAAAGGTGGGGAAGTGGTCACTTATGATATCTGGTAAACAGCCAGATGTATGGATATTGTTATAGTTGGTCATTAGTATCCAATCTAGTATTGTCAATTCTGGAAGGGATAGCAGTGATGTATGAGAAATTATAAATGTCAATTGGGTTCACTTCTAGGAAAGAATTGTAGGTTTTCCAGTCTATATTAAGATCTCCTAGTATAATAATTTCAAAATAAATGGTGTTATTAAACCAGCTTAGTATATCTTCAGTTACGGTTGAGTCATCATCTGGTGGTATATACAGGGCAGCAATACACAAGTTTTTTGGTTATTTATTTTGACTAGAGATATCAGAAGTTCAGCCTTGAGGAACTGAGGGGTGTTGTATGGATAAGGTTTTATAGCTAGTAAATTTTGAATATGGGTTACCACAACAAAGGCGCAGATGGTAGAATTATGCTCCAACAAGAACTTTAATAAAATGATAAGCGCTTTTGATAAGTAAAATACAAAACTTCATCAGATCAACTACAAAGTTCTCATAATCCCAATTTATCTAAAACAGGAGAATCACATGACACTTCCAAATAACATTTTTAAAGAAACAGAGAAAACAAACACATAATAATTATATCCCACAAAACGGCCCACATGTATCTTAGAATAAAATCCTGGTATATCTAATAAATTCATAAACATATATATAATCGTGAAATATAAATATAAAATATATATATGTAAAATATACATATATAATGATATACCAATTCAAAAAATATATAAATTAAATAAATTGAATAAAATTTATTTATATATTTACACTGTGCCTTAAGTTTTAAGACACAGCCTACAGATGCCATTTAATTAAGTCCAGGGTGGCCTACAGCAGCCAAACGTAAAATCCAAAATAATTCCTTCTTCACCAGTAACAGTTGCCATGGGCCCCCCCCCCCTCGTTTGGTAATTCTTGTTCAGTAACTATAAATTTGAAATGGTGCCCAGGAAATTCAAGTATATGTCTATAAAGTGCATTGGTAGTTTTTTGGTTTTAATGTCATAAATGTGTTCATAGATATGACATTTAAGTTTGTGTTCTGTTTTTCCTATGTAAAAGGCACAACAAAGTTGACATAAGGCCCCATACACTACCCCCATACTATTACAATTAAATCTGCCTCTCATTTGGAATATGTATCCATTGATATCAAATAGTTACCCTGTATGAATATAACTACAGTGAGAATAACACCCACACTTAGACATCTGGGGCGTTCTGCTAGGAATCCCATTCCTACTTGGTTTTTCCACCAAATTTTTCAAATTAAGCCCTCTTGTCCAAACAATGGAAGTTTTTTTCACAGAATTTTGTTCTAATAGCCCCATCTTCAATTATTACATGCCAATTTTTAAAAATAATGTCACACACTTTTTGGTGATCCACAGTGAACCTAGTGATAAAAGATAATCTAAACATTTTTTTTTT
>NC_056748.1:958588937-958648937 GCF_019279795.1 Protopterus annectens
TACACAAGACAAAAGGTAAAGTGGAACACTGTTTTTCTACGTCTGGTTTCACATTTTCAAATATCTGAAATCTGAGTACTGGTATGTCATAAGTATATTTTAAATAGTACAGTTTTGTACCTACCATAAATGTAGATGTCCGAACAGGATAGCATCTGCAGTCCTAACAAATGGGTTGTCCTGTCGTCAGGCAGCCCTTCGGTCGGCCGGATTCCAAAGTCTGGGTCTGGCCTCGGCTGGTGTCGCACTTCACCCGACGTCATCTCTGCTGGTCTTCGGGTATAAAGGCATCAGCCGATGCCATTTTCCTCAGTGTTTCTTGCCCCAGATGCCAGTTGCCCTCTTGGAAAACTAAATTTTGGGTAAATGCCAATGTTTCCCAAAAAAATAGTAGGCAAACACAAAAAATAAGCATGTATGTACATATATACAAACAAATACACCATAAGAGATCCCCCCCTAGCTAGCTATTAGGAGGGTAAATACCCTAGGAGTACCACAGAGGGGAAGGAGGGTGGGTAATCCTGACTGCAGATGCTATCCTGTTCGGACATCTACATTTATGGTAGGTACAAAACTGTACTATG
Source organism: Protopterus annectens (assembly GCF_019279795.1). Taxonomy (NCBI): domain Eukaryota; kingdom Metazoa; phylum Chordata; order Ceratodontiformes; family Protopteridae; genus Protopterus; species Protopterus annectens. The sequence continues at coordinate 958,589,525 of NC_056748.1, forward strand.
TCCTTCAAGGATGCATCTGCAGTCCTAACAAATGGGTAGAATACCATAGCCAAACTAGGGAGGAGGAAGAAGAATTATGGTGTAGTTAGGATCCCTTGCAATACAGCAGTGGCAAACCCTGCTCGGGATCTAGAGTATAGAGGTAAGTTATAATGCTTGGCAAATGTATGCACGGAGGTCCAAGTAGCCACCTCAATAATGTCCTTGGTAGCCACTCCTCGTAAGAAAGCTGTGGTAGTGGCTGTAGCCCTTGTAGAATGAGGTCTTATGTTCTGTGGAATTTGCTTTCCATGGTAGGAGTAACAGAATCTTATGCAATTTCCTATCCACTTGGAGATTGTCTGTTTGGAAATTGCTTTTCCTTCCCTTCCTGTTGCATAAGCTACTAGAAGCTGGTCAGTTTTTCTATTGCCCTTGGTTCTGTCCAGGTAGTAGCGCAACTGTCTATGTACATCCAAAGTATGCAGCAGTCTTTCCCCCCTGTTCTGTGGATTGGGAAAGAAGGTAGGTAGGTGGATTGCCTGGTTTAGAGACACTCTGGATACCACCTTAGGCATAAATGTAGGATTAGTTCTCATGGACACTCTACCTTGATGGAAGATTAGGAAGGGTTGTACTGCCATTAAGGCCTGTAGTTCCGAAACCCTTCTTGCTGAAGTAATTGCCAGTAGGAAAGCAGTTTTCCAGGATAGGTGTTGAAGATCTGCTGTTGCTGCTGGTTCGAATGGAGGGAGTGTCAATTTTTCTAGCACAAAGTTCAAGTCCCATGCTGGTAGTGGTGGTTTCCTAGGAGGTTTTACATTCTTGATTCCTCTGAGGAACTGCCTGAGTAGAGGATGTGAGAAGACAGGGGGATCGAAGCTGTATTCTGCAGAAATAGCTGATGCATGTATCTTGATGGAGGAATAGGACAGGCCTGTGTGGAGAAGCTCTGCCAAATACTCCAGGATGTTGGCAATATCTATCTTTGACACATCTTTTCCTCTTTCAGTACTCCAAATGACAAACCTTTTCCATTTCCCTGCATAGTTCCTTCTAGTAGAAGGTCTGCGGGCCTCAAGGATAATGTCTTTAACCCTTTGGGATAAATCTGGGTTAGTTGCTGTTATGTAATGTTCCAGGCAGTCAGTTGCAGAGTTTTTAGGTTTGGATGCATGATGTTGTAGTCGTTCTGAGTTAACATCAAAGGCATCAGGGGTAGTGTCCACGTTCTCCCCCGAGACATGCTCCTCAGCAATGGATACCAGTGTTGTCTTGGCCAATTTGGAGCTATCAGAATTATCCTTGGACGTTCCTCTTTGATTTTCAGTAGTACCTTGTGCATCAAAGGAAGAGGTGGGAATGCATATGCTGTCAGGCCTTTCCAACTGAAGGATAGAGAGTCCACCTTCCATGCAAGTGGGTGGTATGTCCTTGAGCAGAATTTCTTGAGCTGGTGATTGAGTGGGGATGCGAAAAGGTCTATTTGTGGCATCCCCCATTTCTTTGTGATGGCCTTGAAGATGTCCAGGTGTAGCATCCATTCGTGAGCATCCGAGGTAGTTCTGCTTAACATGTCTGCTAGGATGTTTTCTTTTCCCGGTACAAATATTGCCTGTAACTGAATGTTGTAGCTCAGAGCCATATTCCATAGGTCCAGAGTCATTCGGCATAGGGGGTATGAATGAGTGCCTCCCTGTTTGTTGATGTACCACATGACTGTGGTGTTGTCTGTCCTTATCATTAAATGGCCTTCTTTGAGGAATGGTCTAAAATTCTGGATTGCTAGTTTTACTGCCAGCATTTCTTTTTGATTTATGTGCAGGTGCAGCTGATCTGGAGTCCATAATCCTTGTATGCATTTGTCCAGCATGTGGGCCCCCCAACCTAGGTCTGAGGCGTCCGTTGTGATGGTTTGGCTTGCTTGAAAGTTGTGGAAGGGCAAGCCTGGGTTTGACTGGCATGCTTGAGCCCACCATAGGAACTCTTGTTTCAGGCATGGGATTAGTGGTATTTCGGTTTCTAAGCTGTGCCTGTGTTGAGACCATAAATTCTTTAGGTACCACTGTAGCTTTCTCATATGCAGTCTGGCATGGGGGACCAGGATTATGCATGATGCCATGAAGCCCAAGGCCTGCAGTACTTTCCTTGCTGTTAGTTTGTTCTGCTTTGTCAATGCCAAGAAGTAAAGTGGGAGTTGTTCTTGTTTTTCTGCAGTTAGGAATGCCATCTGTTTTACTGTGTCCAATTCTGCACCCAAGAATGTTCTTGTTTGGGATGGTATCAGTCTTGACTTTTTTAAATTGACTGTGTATCCCAGGGCTTGTAGTAAGCACATGACTCTTTGTAAGTCTTTTGTCAGCTTGCTTTTGTTGTCCGCTTGTATCAGGCAGTCGTCCAGGTATGGATAAATTTGGATTCCCTGTAGCCTGCAATGAGCGATTACTGATGCCAGGCATTTTGTGAATACTCTGGGCAGTAGATAAGCCAAAGGGCAATGCTGAGAATTGATAATGCTCTGATCCTGCAAGAAATCTGAGGTATCTTCTGCAATTTGGTCGTATGGGGACGTGCAGGTATGCCTCCTTGAGATCTAGAGTTACCAGCCAACACTCCTTGCCCAGCATGGGAAGAAGTTGCTGTAGGGTCAGCATTTTGAATTTTGGAACAATGATGAATGTGTTTAAAGCAGATAGGTCGAGAATAGGTCTCCAACTTTTCTCTTTTCTTGGTACTAGGAAGAGTCTGGAGTAGAATCCTTTGCCCTGTTCTGTAGGTGGTACCCTTTCCACAGCTCTCATCTTTGTTAATTGAGCTATCTGTTTTAGAGCTTCTGTTTTCTGATTTGGAGGTAGGTTTGGCATTCCTCTTTTTACTGGTAAGGTGTGGAGATGAAACCTGTAGCCTTGGTCTATAGTTTGCAAAATCCACTTGTCTTTTGTGATATAGTGTCAATTTTTTGAAAATAAGGCTAACTTTCCGCCTAAGGGTGCTGCTATTTGTTCCCTGGTAGGCGGTGTCAGAGCCAAGTCACTGTGATTGTCCTGTTGCAGTGGCAGTGGTTGTGTCTGTGCCTCGTTGGTTATTGCCTTGCCACTGGCGTCCTCTGTAGGCACCTCCTCTGGATTGATTTCTGCCTCTGGAACGTCTATTCCTGCCTCTCTGAGATTTAGAGGAGTCTGGAAAGGACCAATTTTTGGAAGGCCAGTTCCTGCTAAACCTTGGGGGCTGAACCTGTAAGAAATCTTTAACTGTTTGTAAAGATTTTGCCTTCTCTTCCATTTTCTTCATTACTTGCTGGGCAGGAGAACCAAATAGACTGACCTTATCCATAGGAGCATCTAATAGCTTTGCTTTAACATGATCCGGCAAGACCTGTTCTTTCAACCATGCATGCCTTCTTATAACTGTGCCAGTCATGGCTGATCTAAATGAAGCCTCCAGTGCATCATAGCCATAGCCACATTTTAAAGAATGGTTACTAACCTGCTGAATGTTATTCACCATTTCTAAAACATATTTCTTATCTAAGGAATCATCAGAGGACGGTTTCTTAGTTAACTGATCAAGCATAAACTCTTGGTATTGGATCATATGAAACTGACAGTTCAAAGCTCTAGCTGAGAGAGTAGCAGAGGTGTAAACTTTTTTACCCCATCTCTCTAAGGACCTGGATTCCCTTTCAGAAGGGAGAGGGTTTTTTGCTGAGGTCGAAGCTACTGCCTTAGGCCCCTCGGAGATAGTCTCAGGATCTGCAAGTGGAGCCTTGTATAGGTGGTGATGAGTGTCCGGTACCCTGTAAAACCTATCGGGCTTGGCAGGGGCTGGAGGTAAAGTATCAGGAGCAGTGCAAACATCATTAAATGCATCATCCACAACAGGAAGAACTGGAGGTATAGCTAAGGGCCTATGTTGCGGTAAATGTAGAAAGGTCCTAAGCCTTTTTCTTGAATCTGAGAAATCTTGTCCCTGCCATTGGAATTGCTCTCTCATGGCATGTAAGGTTTCCCCAAAGGAAAATTCCTCTGGTGGAGAGGCAGAAGGAATAGATTCTTCAGCATCGGAATCTTCATAAGTAGAAAAAGGAGCCTCTGGATGGTCTGTAATGTCTGAATCATCAGCAGAATCATCTGAGGACACTGGCTCAGGGGGCTCTGCTCTAGGTCTCTTCTGGAGGCTGAGAGGCCCTGTCTGGGTAACATTGGGATCCCCTTATTAAAGAGATGAGATCCTCTGCCAGAGTAAGCATATGAGAACTGGAACTGGGCCTGTGTGAGGGGGGCTTAACAGGCACTGATTTAGCAGTTTTGGCTGCTTTAGCCCTGGCAAAGGCCTTTATAGACATGGCTGCAGGAGGCCTAGCAGCACCACGTGCTGGGGTAGAGACATCCAAAGGGATGGTGTCCGATAATTCTAGAGGAACCACATTAGTAGGCAAAACTTCAGAGGCCGATTCAACTAGGGTAGCAGGAGCCTCGGTCGTAGGCAAGGATTCGGCTGAAGATTGACCCGTTTGCTCGGTTTTGGCTGAAACCGAGACACTTGCGGTTTGCTTAACCGTGGTTTCGGCCGAAACCGCGGACCGCGAGTGTCGGTCTTTTTCTTTGCGTTTCTTAACAATTTGAGAAGTCGGAGGATCCGACGGCATAATGTACACAAAATCTGAGCCGAAAAACTGTTCAGCAAACTCCGACCGACGCCTTAGCGTTCGTCGGTTGAAGGAAGTACAGGCTAAACAGGCTGCTACGTCGTGGTCTGGGCCTAAACAAGGTAAGCAGTAAGAGTGGAAATCTTTATGAGGTATTTGTTTCCCACAAGTTAAACAGTTATTCACTTTTTCTGACATCGGCTGAGGCAAGAAAGAGTCCCCAATGGGGTACTTAGCTTTTTAGAAGTCTTCGAAGTAGTATTCGGTAGTAGTAATCTCTGGATCTGACCGACCGGCACTTGCGAACAGCTTCTGCTTCGGGCGCCACGCGGCAAGAAAGACTGAGGAAAATGGCATCGGCTGATGCCTTTATACCCGAAGACCAGCAGAGATGACGTCGGGCGAAGTGCGACACCAGCCGAGGCCAGACCCAGACTTTGGAATCCGGCCGACCGAAGGGCTGCCTGACGACAGGACAACCCATTTGTTAGGACTGCAGATGCATCCTTGAAGGACATCTAGAGTTACTAGAAAACTTAAGAGGTGGGATGAGAGGTAATTAGAGAAAGCATTTTGAATTTTGAGTTTTTGATGTGAAGGTTTAGAAAAGAAAGGTGTGGGGCATATCTCTTAGCCCCTTCTTTCTTAAGTGCCGGAAAGATTCTTGAGTAGAACCTTTGCCCTATTTGATTTGGTGGAACAGGCTCCAAGAAAAAAAATGGAAGTTTGATTAGACAGATGTAGAGGAATTATAAGAAAATGAGGAAGGGAGTCCCACTGCCAGCTGTAATCTGAAAGATTATCAGAACCCAAGTGTCTATGGGTTATCTACTGGCACAATGGGAAGTGAAGATAGGCTTTGGAAAAGCAGGAAAACATGTAAAGGGGTCTGCTTTTTTAGACTGCCTTTGGTTCTGGGAGGATCAACCTTTTTTTTCTGAACCACCCTATCATTGCTTTCTGAAATTCTGTTTACCAGTGCTTTGCTGAGACTGTCTATTTTGTTGCCTATAAAAGGAACCTGAATTTGAAGGAAAGTTTCTATCATATCTTGTTATGGTGGGTTGAAAAATCTGGGCAACTCCCTTTTCCCTTTCATCAAATCTTTTTAGGACCTTAGCAGAGGAAAGACTAAATGATAACTCTTTAGCTAGGGTGGGGGTGCATTCAGAACTTCAGGTTTGGCAACCACTGGTAAATTCTGAGAATGTAGTCAGACAAATCTTTTAATCCCTGCTCTTGATGCAGCATCAGCAGTGTCGTAATAACATTTTAAAGAACGTTTATCTGAGACACAGAGGAAAGCAAATTCAGAGATTCTTATTAAAGGAAGGTCAGCAATTACCTTTCTTATATTAATCAATAGTAGTTAGCTGAAACCTGGACATGCCACACTAACAATTCACTATTACGAAGGCTAAGGTGGAAGTAGTATAAACTTTCATCCCAAACTTATGAAATACTTACCCATCTCTGTCAGAGTGGTAAGATGCCAAAAGATGTTTGGCAGGAGATGGCTTTGATGTAGAAATCACTGCAGGGTCTGATCTGGGGTTGTAGAAGTGCAACTCTCAGGCAAACTGATAGCTGCTAAAGAAAGTATCCTCTAATGCTGGCAAAACAGGAGAAACAGCTGCAGGCTGTGGAATACCCACCTGTTGCACATGAAATAATCTTTGCTTGTTTTCTGAAATTTCTTTTTGTTCCCAATGAAACTCCTTCATTCTGGAAATAGTAACAGAGAAGGATAACTCTTTAGGAGAGGAATCTGAAGAACTTTCCTTAAACTCTGATTCCCCCTTCTGTGGCATAGACACTTGACAAAAGCAATCTAAACCCAGTTCACGTTCCTCAGACTGAGAATCAAAATCAGAGAATAGAATTTTTTTTTTTTTTTTTTTTTTTTTTAATTTTGAAAGATTCAGAATTCAAAGACGGGAAGGCTTGAAATAGACCCTTAGGGAATACTGGATGGGTTTTGCTATGCATGAAATAGGAAATTCTTAATTTTCGGTTGCCTTTTTTGGACCATCCCCTTGAAAAAGACTGACCCCCAAGGACAAGTCCCTTCCCTGGGAATCCAGCTCTTTTATGGGAGAGCATTCTCCTCTCCCTCTTCCAACATGGACAACTGTAATTCTCCCTCGCCCAACGAGGACAGCTGAATAGCCATAGAGAACATACCTGTTCCCAAGTCCTTGGTGGTTTCTTGCACAGCAACATTCACAGCTTGGGAAAAATTGATTAGCAGTCAGATACCTGAAATGACCACAGAAGAGTCAGACATCTGTGGCTTAGGAAGAGGAAGCAAGCTTTGACACAGAAAACTCAGGTACAACTTTCTTCATTTTGAAGATCAGGGAGGAAAGAACCAAAGAGCTCAAAGCTTGGTCCATGTCTCTAGTGAAAAAAAGATTTCGACAAGTGGCTAGCGAAGTCCTGGACAGTTGGTGTACTACCTGACTTGAAAAAGGTTTTTGCAGTACATTTTGTAATGACAAGTACCCCCCAATACACACAAAATCTCTAGAATACCTTGAAGACAGCTGGGTACGGCAGTTTGAATCTGACACCTGCATCTCATCATTCCCTGAACAGTGGAATAAACTTGCTCCTCTTCTGCCTTGCATACAATGAGTAATCATGCTCCATAAACACAGTGCTGTCTCCCACTTTTAGTACTTTGTCCTTCTGCCAAAATTTGTCAGAATCAACTCCTCCTGTGTGTAAAACTGCATTTTTACTATTAAAGGTCTAGGTTGTATTCCCATAGCCAGGTTTGCAGCATACACACAATGTGCCCCTTCAACAACTCTTGCTGTGGAATACCAGTCCAGTTGCTTATTTGTGCCTTCATAAAATTAATGCAGTCTGTTCCTTCCAAAGTATCTGGTATATCTGAAAATCTCAAGTTTCCCCAATGTGCTCTGTCCTCTAATTCTATTACTTTGAATGAGACTGCTCAAGAAGAGATGTTTCAGCCAACCTTTTCTTCATTTCACCCTCTGAGTTTTACAGCTTTATCACCTCAACTAAATATCTGTTTAAAGTTTCTTCCATTTTTTCCAACCTTTTGTTGTTGTTGATATACTTCATCAGTGTTTTATTTTAACCAGGTCTGGGTGCAGTTCTCTTGTATCTTCCTGTAGGTTACTAGAATTAATGTCTGGAGACTGCATTACTTTTTTCTGAACAGCTGCAGAACTTTCCCCAGTCAATGTTTCTTCCTCACTTTTTGTAGCTTTTTTTACAGGTTCTCTTTCTGTTTTCCTGGCATCCAGTACACTTACTAGCCAGTTACTGAAATATACACAAACACAAGTCTACTACTAGCCTTCTCTGCTGAGTTTTTTGTTTTCACACTGGGACAGCTAGAATTAAGCTGTATTCATCTTGGAAAGTCCAACTCTTGGCAAGATTTTTTGACGCAGAAGTAAAACTTTTCTTCACAAAAATTGGTAAAGGGGAAGTTACTTCTCAATGGGGTATATAAGTGTTCAACCATGAAGAAGTGCTAGCTGACTTATCGCTCAATGCCTGTGGGGAAGAGTGCACTTTGATAGCAGTTCTTGAAACTGTTCAGTAATTAGGACACACTGAAAATACACAAACTTTGAAAGCTGGATGGCTGTCATATCATTGGCAGGATATAACTGATACAGCTTACACTACTGCAATGGTGATCAAATGATAAACATCTATTTAATTTACTGGCAACATTCATTCAAGTAATAAAGATTTTATATTTAAATAAAAAGAAGTTATGTTCTTACTATAATGTTCCATCTGTACTGTCAATCTTCATTCATTCTTGACTGATGGGTTCGGTTCCAATCTCTCGGAACCAACTTAGCCTTTATACATAGCTCGCGCCAGCCAAAACCTTTTTGAGCTAAGGCTCTACCCACAATACCCCTCTTCCCATTACCTCAGGCAGAGTTTGCCTTGTAGCAAAGAAAATATAGAAGCCCTGTCTAAGGTATAACCCTATAATGTCCCAGGACTAGGTCCAAACCTCCAGGAGTCTTTTGGAGGGGGTAGGAGGGTGAGACGTCAAGAATGAATGAGAATCGACAACACAGATGAAACACTATGGTCAAAACATAACTTCTTTAACTGATGTTGTCAATCTTCATTCATTCTTGACTAATGGGACAGAGTCCAGAGCTACTTTAGATACTGGGCGGCCCTAAGGCAGGATATTCCTGAACACCATACAGCCAAAGGATGCTCTTTCCCTGGAGACCATGTTTAATTTGCAATGGGTAAAAAAGGTATGTGGAGTAGCCCAAGTTAAAGCTGCACATGTATCTTCCATAGACACTCTGGAATGAAAGACTGCTGAAGTGGAAACAGATCTGGTAGAATGAACTCTAACTGTAGTAGGCAGTTTGAGTTTGTTCTGATTGTAGGTAAAGGTAATACAGTTTTTAAGCCATTATGACATGGTGACCTTTGATACAGGCTTGCCAAATCTGTGTCCTGAAAAGGGTAGAAATAATTGGTCTGATTTTCTAGAAGATTTTGTTCTGTCCAAATAAAAACGTAATTGTCTGTGGACATCCAACAAGTGTAAACAGTACTCTCCTTTATTCACAAAATTTGGGAAGAAGACTGGTAAGTCCATGGTCTGGTTGAGATTAGACTGACAGCACTTTGGGAAGAAAGGTGGGATTGGTTCTGAGTGATACTCGTTCTTTGCGAAAAATTATATAGGGATGACTCACAAAGTTTGTAACTCTGAAATTTTCCTAGCAGATGTGATGGCTTCTAGGAAGAGGGTCTTCCAAGATAAAAACTTGGTCACATTTAACTGCTGGCTCAAATGGCGGTTGAACTAGACACTAAGACCAAGGTCAAACCCCATGGTGCTACAAGATCCTTGAATGGAGGTTTTAAATGCAGAGTGCCTTTAACAAACATTCTGCGTAAACGATGAGACATCAAGGAATGGTCATCAAAGCCGTTATGAAATTTTGAAATGGCAGTCAAATGAACCTTAACTGTGGATGTAGAGGCCTCCTTATCAAACAGGGTAGCTAAATAGTCCAGGACCTTATCAATTGACGTTGGGAAAGGGTCTATGTGGTTTGCACACTTCCAAACTGAAAATCTTTTCCATTTGATTCAAGTTTCCTGGTGGAAGGTATATTGGAGGCCAGAAGTATCTTTTGCACTGGAGAGGACAAGTTATTCTGCCTGGCAATTACTGGAATTGGAGAAACCAAGCCATCAGCTCGAGATTTTGAAGATTGGGACGCACCAGGCCCTGAGGGAGACAACACATCCGGAGCTGGATCCAGAGTCTAAAGGCAGTGGACCAGATGAAGCCAAAGAAAAGGGAACCCCACTTGGCGAGGCAAATAAGGTGCAATGAGTATTAGTCTGCTTCTTAACCTTTGGGCTTTCCTCAGAAACTGGGGCAATCAGTGGAATAGCGGGAAAGGCATAAAGAAGTCCTGGGGGCCAAGTGAGAAGTGGTGCGTCATTCGGGGACTCGGCGGGTGGGGGGAATAAGGACAAAGTAGCTGCTGCATTTGTTGTTTATTGGAGAGGTGAACAGGTAGCAGCATGGCTAACCTCATCAATGAAACACCATAGTCGCTATGTTGAGATTGAAAGACCACTTGTGAGGCAGGAGGACACATCTGCTCAGTTTGTCCACAATCAGGTTGGAGTACTGTGGGATACGTGTTGCTATCAGAAAGCGGTTGGAAGCGATAGCCCGTTGCCAAACTCTTAGGGCTTCCCAACATACAAGGTGGGATCTGGTTCCTCCCGGTTTGCTAATATTCCAGACTACAGACATGTTGTCTGACTGGACTGCAACCATCCCAAAAGGAAGGACAGACTGGAATGCTTGCAATGCTAAAAGCACTGTCCTAAATTCTAGGACACTGATGTGCAAAATTGGTCTCTTGTGAGGACCAAGTGCCTTGAACAATTTTCCCAGATAATGCCCCCCCAACTGTATCTGGGAAGTGTCCATGGTCACTACGGCCTTGGGCTGAGAGGAGGAAAAGGTACGACCAACATAGAGTCTCTTCTGGCCTCATCCACCAAGATAAATCCTTTTTGCAGTGATTTCTCAGGACTGGATGGGACTTGGGATGTGTTAGAATTGAGGATTGTGACGCCAAGAGCCACTAAAGCAGTCTCATGTGGTACCTCGCTAGGGGTACTACTTTATAGTTGCTGCCATGGTTCCCAGAGCTTGTAGTACCAGATGAGCAGGAACTTGTTTTGGGAAATGATTAGCTGAACTTGAGATCTTAGTTTTAACAGCCTGTGAAGGGGAAGGGAGGCCACACAGGACACTATATTTAATCTTGCTCCGATGAACTCCAGATCCTGCGTGGGAGTCAATTGTGACTTTTCCTTGTTGACTGAAAAGCCTAGTGTTTTGGGGAGATGTAGGACAAATTCTATGGTGTAAAGCAGTAGGTGCCTGGAGGGGGCAGTGAGGAGCCAGTCGTTTAGATATGGAAACACCCGGAATCCATTTAGTCTCAAATGAGCTGCCACAACTGCCATGCATTTGTTGAACACCCTGGGGGCTGTGGTGAGTCCAAAGGGCAGTGCTCAAAATTGGTAATGACTAGCTCATAGCCAGAAGCGGAGACACCTTCTGGAGCTCTTGCCCATCTTTATGTGGTAATACGCATCTTGAAGATCTAGACAGCACATCCAATCGTCCTTCTCTAGAAAAGGAAGGATAGACTGAACTTTGACCATCCGGAATTTTGTCTGTTGTACAAATTTGTTCAACAGGCTAAGATCCTGGATTGGTCTCCAGTCCTCTTTCTTTTTTGGCACTAAAAAGAATCTTGAGTAGATTCTGGATCCTATTTTGTCTGGTGGAACTACTTGGATGACTCTTTTTGAAGCAGCTTTTGAATCTCTACTGCAGTTAGATCTCTCTGACTGGGTGGAACATCAGGGATTCGCTTTTGGGGTTTGGCAAAATATTGAAGCGGATATGGTAACCTCTGGTAATTATTTTCTGCACCCAGGATTCCAAGGTTATTGTAAGCAAGGCTGAATGGTGCAGAAAAAAAATATTCCCTCGACTGCCTCCAGAGGTAAGCAATCGGGCCTCTGTTCAGGAGCGCTAACAGGGTTGTCCAGAAAAGGAATCTCTGGACCCCTGGTTACGCAGACCCCCTCTGCCACAAAGCTGAGAGGCAACCTTACCTCAAACCTCATCAGATACAGGGTGTCTGAAAGCTCAGTTATCAGATCTCTTTGGAGTCTAATAAAGTGTGTGAAGAAATTCAAAGCTGACATCAAAGGTCGATGAAGCAAAGACCTGCTTCCCAAATCTGTCCATCATCCGGGACTCTCGGTTAAGAGGATGGACAGCTGAACTCTCCTAGGCAGTTCCTTTTTGGTGGCCAATGCCACCACCATTGCATCCACTACTAGACCCTTTGACCAATGGGTCTGATCTTCTGGGGCTGACAAAAGTTTACCTGGTCTCCAGGGAATACACTCTATGGAGTCATGAGCCTTCCACGCTTGCTTAACGATCAATTTAACTAGGTCGTCAGCAAGCGGGGGGCACACCCAAGCACTAGATGGGCAGGCACGAAAAGCTTGCAAGAACAGAGATCCCTGGAGGATGGGTTTGAAGGCTTCCAATCACCCTTCTGTTTCAATATTTCTAGGATGTCTCCAAAGGAGACATATTTAGGGGGTGAGTGGGGGGATCCTTCCCCTTCATTGTAATCTGTGTCCTCTGACCGATTCTTCTGGAGAGTCTAGGTGCTTCCTCTTGCACGTCCCCTTATGGGGTGGCTCCTCAGGGGAAGATTCTGAGGACAACTCCGAAGAGGGGGGACCCTTGACAGGGATGACTTGCAGTTCTTGTGCCCGCTGTCCCAGCATACCAAATTGTGATAACTGTGAACCAGGGGATGCACATATATTATACTCTGACAAGGAAGGAGCTTGCTGGGGAGCCTGCTGAGCCTAGAGCTCTCTCCATGATCTGGAAGGCAGGTCCACCTGAAGAGGGATAGGAGCCTGGAACAGAGAAAAGGCAACCTCAGAACCAGGGTCACACCCCGCTCAGATAAACCGCCCTCCAGAACATGAGCTGGGGAAAGGTTAGAAACTGCCATGGTTTTGGGAGCCAAGGAAGGTGCCATAAGAACAGTTGGAACCGTGGAAATGGCCCTGGAACTGACAGCTGAACCATGGTCCCTGATGTACAACTATTCCGAAAGATCCAAAGTCAACAGAGATGATCCCAGTGCCTAGGTAGGGTCTACCATCAGCACCGAGGTAGCTGGTACAAGCAGCATCAAAGTGAAGGGCCCATACCTTGGAAAGAGGTCGAAGGAGGATAAACTGGTGGAGTCCTAGGAAAACAGGGCTTAGCTTCAGAAGGGAGAGAGAACTGTGTAGGTGCGGAAAGACTCCTGGCTACCAAAAGTTGGTCCACCAATCTGACTATGCCCATTTCCGAGAGACTCCTGGAGGAATGGATGGACATTCTCGAAGGGGACTCATGTCCATCAGGATAGGGGCTGGGGAGCTGACCCAAGAAAGGGTCTACCAAACGGGAATATCTCTAGTCCTGGGAACGAAGTGTTTGGACTTTCAGCACCATCAGTTGTGTAGCGAGGGAAGCCTGGACCAAATAAGAAATGGTAGATATTGGAACAGAAACTACTGTCAGTGCCAAAGAGGTCGTTGGCACAGAGGTTGTTGGTCAGTGCCGAAGTAGTCTGTACTGGTGCAATGACTGTCGGAACATAGTTGGACTGAGCCACTGTTGGAGCCAAAGTTTGAGTCAGTCAATTTAGGAACTAACTCTCGGTTCCGTAGAAGCAGATGGATTCTGTGATTTAAGAGACTTTCCTTCCTGTGCCAAACGTGAGGACGGCATGGAGTGACTTCCAGTTTTTGACTCTGTTTTAGCAGATTTAGAATTCTCAGTCTAAGAGAGAGCTTCATCAAACAAATCTTTTAACAAGCCTTTTAAAATAAGCTTGTTTTGTCTTTCTTGCTAACATACAGGCACTAAAGCCCTGACAAATTTTACAAACAATTGCAAGGTGGGGGGTGCACAGACACTAAATGCAGGAAAGATGCACATCTGAATTGGGCATCTTTCTGTCACAATCCTGACACTGTTTGAGGATGGATGCTCCTTTCTGTTTTTCTGCCACATACACTGAAAGACACACCCAAAGAGGAGAAAAAGGAAAAGGGGCAAGAAAAGTTTTTTTTCTTTGTTAAATTACCAGCAATGGTAAAAGAAATATACCAACAATGGTATTTGGTATTTAAGGGCTATCTATCGGTAAAGGGAAAGAGAAAAAAGGAAAGTAGGTTACCAGCGATGGTAACAAGAAATACAGTTAGTAAAAAGGGAGAGGGTAGAAAGTAAAAGCAGTAAAAACACACACAGAAAAATAGCAATAATTATTAAAACAGATTAAATAAGAATCTAATACCAATTAAGCAAAGAAAAATCAGTAAATACTAGCACTTAGCTGAGAGTATCGGCCGACACATCCGATTTTCAAAGTGGCAAACAAGATCTGAGGTAATGGGAAGAGGGGTATTATGTGTACAGCCTTAGCTCGAGAGTTTTTAACTGGTGTGAGCTATGTATAACGGTAGAGTAGGGTTTGGTTCCGACCTTTTGGAACCATCAGTCAAGAATGAATGAAGAATGACAACATCAGATTAAAGCTTATAAGAAACCAGGCCCTTACTTATCATAATTCATTAGTGTATCATAAGGTACTGTGCTATGCTAGGATGTTCGCTATCTCCAACAGTTTCAGCACCGACAGTAGAACCACTAGCAACAGCAATCAAAGGTACATCCCAGGAGGGAACAGATAACAGCAGACTCAGGCTGTATGAGATAAATAAACCATTCATAAAACAAAAATTTAATGCATTAGTCTGCATTTACATAAAACAGTGTCTTTTGATAGAATTTAGTGGAGAACGCTGTGAAACTGGCAAATGGTATTTAGCAATAATACACAGTCAGTGTGTGGAAGCTTAATTATTTAAGGACATCAATTACTACTTCACTAAAAGGATTGTGAAGATAAGAAATATATAGTCCAAAGTCTTCTTGTTCTCAGGCAATATATTATCAGCAGTTTCTCAACTCTTGTGACTAAATTCCAGGAATTATTAAAAGAATATTGCAGAAGTCATTGCTTTCAACTCTACTTTTCTGGATATCGTAAACTCATTAGCCCCACCTCGTATAATTAGGACAAAAGCTACAATATCTCCTTGGCTAACAAAAAACACAAGAACACTCATGAAGTCTAGAGATAAATCCTGGAAAAAATGGCTAAAAACAAAAGACCCAAATGACCTACAAAGATATAAAGAACAAAGAAGCCTGGCCAAAAGACTTTATAAGACAAAAATGAATTCTATTATAACCCCCGCACACTAAAATCTGATCCCCAAAAATTCTGGAATACTATCAATCAAATACTTCATCCTGGCACCCCTACCTCACCCAACCCTACCCCAGAAAAGACACCAGTAGAAATTGCTAACACCTTCAATACTTACTTTGTTGAAGCTATATCCAAACTCTTAACTCCAATAGCTCCAATACAATTAACCCCATAAATCCAGCTTCCTCTTCAACAACTACCCCTCCCACAATCTTCTCCCTCAAGCCCATCTCCACAACATACATCTGAACCTTACTCTCCAAACTGAAACCATGCTCAGTATTCTGCTGGTAACATTTCATCTTACTTTCTCCAGACAGCTGCCCACTCACTTACCTTTCCCATCTCTATCATCATAAACCGGTCATATTACCAAATAGATTACGCATTATTCAAGATTACAACTTTTTCTCCTAACAAGGAACAGCTAAACAGAATAAAAGATTTAATAATGAAATCCTTATGGTTCCCTAATAAAAGAAAACCGGCTTACAAGCGTCATGTTTTCTTGAATAATAATACATGAACTGAAAAGGAGAGGCAGCAGACACCTAAAATCAAGCCATTTAGTACACGAAGAAGCAGAAAAAACATGCTCATGAAGCACTCTGTGCTTTTGGAATGCGATTTAGCATCTAATCCGAAGTTCCACACTCACGGTTTTGAAATGGATCTAAATCTAGTTCATAGCTGTTTAAATGTCCATAGATTAATATTAGGCTAACTGCACTTGTGGGCCATTTTAAGCCTAGCCAAGCATCCCATGTGAGAATCAAACCCTGAACCTTGTACCTGTAAGGCAAACACCTTAACCATTATGTCAGCCTCCCACCCATATTCATTTTTAGAATTCATTTATACCACAGCAACCAGTAACATCCCATTTTTCTGTACGAGTAAGCTTTATTTTTTTTTCTAAATTAAATTATAAAAAAGCAAGCTGCTAACAGTAGCATCACACACTCCCAGGGAACTGCAGTGAAAAAAAAAAGTTTAGCAAGACCAGTTGATGAGTTCCTAAATGTCAGCTTTCTTACAAGTGGCAGGCAGTATGCCTTCATACTACAGACATGTTGCCAATCTAGCCTGATCTAATGCTAGTACAAGAGTAACCAATGATACGGACACAAGGAGGGCTAGTAATCATGTACACCTTAACTCCAGCAAATGACGATACTGTACCTCACAAGTAGCTTGTAGGAAAATTAAGTGTATGTTCATGAACAAAGAAATTGTTGTTGGCAGGAATCTGGCTGCATGACCAAAAAGAGGCTGTCAGTTAGGTGACAACTGTAAGAATTGCTCAGTAAGCAGTGGAATGACACAAAGTTTATTTGTTATAATAGTTTATTTTTATTTATTTTATTTTACATTTGTTGACCGGGCTAGTCCAGCTGGATACATTTCCATTTTCAGCAGAGGCCCGGGGAGAAAAGCTCCTTGAGAGTACAGAACAATATTTTACTTAAATCAAAAAATAAAACAATTCAAAGTTTAACAGGTGGAAGTACCATATAAAGTTAAGCTATTTTATGCATGAAAGATCATATTGGAGTAAGTAGTTTAGTAAATAAGGAAATATGTTCAGTTCACAACACATTTGATTGTAGTATCTTATGTTAAGTATATATGTTAACATAGTAGGGAGACTGAGTCATATTCTGATATAGAAAGAGAGTCCAATCAATTGAAAGGCCAGTTATAATTCTGGTTTTCATTATGCAGTTAGAGTATACAGTAATTAAGACTTGTAACTTAGTGAAAAGACGTGACAGGTTAGTCTGGGTTCAGATAGGTGCACAACCAATGTGATTTGAGGTAGGTTTTAAGCCTGATTTTAAATTGTGTTAGCGAAGGTACGGAGGTCAGGTCGCTGGGGAGAGAGTTCCAGGTTTTACCCACGGTATTAGAGAACAGAGAGTCCCCTGCCTTATTGTAGGTTTTGCGTATTTGTACTAGTATTTTGCTAGATGAACGTAGGGTCTTAAGGTTGCTGTAGGGGGTGATAAGGTTGGTAAGAATTGGTGTGTTGTTAGGCTGATACAGGATTTTATAGGCAAATGTTAATTGTTTAAATAGAAATAGATTAGGTAACTCTAGCCAACCTAGTTTTTGATAATTAATACAGTGATGGGTCCTAAATGTAGAGCCTGTTGCAAATCTCGCAATATTGTTGTAGGAGATAGCCAGTTTGTTCATGTTGTTTTTTTGAGAGGTTAGTATATATAGGGGAGGGTAGAGATTAAGTGGGTCTGGGCAATAGTAGATCTTGCTAGTGGGGTAAGAAAGGATTTGATTCTATAGAGGGAGCCTAGTTTTTTGTTGACTAGTATTTTTTTACTATGCTTTAAGAGGCCATCACTGCAATGTACACAGAACTGGTAAGCACACTACGTCCAGAACACCCACCCATAAAAAGAATGGGAAATTAAGCGGTCAGAACATATGCAATACAGAGTTACCAAAATTACTGAAAAAGAGATGCACAAGGTTTGGATGGTCTACGATGTTAAGAGGCAAGATGGATGTATACAGCAGGCAAGATGGATGTATACAGCTAAAGAGGGCCAGAGATGGACAGAAGGGAAATGGGAGATAAGTGGAATGTTATGATTTAAGGACATCGATTACTACTTCACTGAAATGATTGTGAAGATCATGAATATACTGCCAGAGCAGTGGCACACTACAAGTCAACAGTGGCTATCAAAGATGTCCAGGACAAAGTTAGAAACAATGTAGTAAGGAAAGTGTAGCTGCACCTCTCAGGTGTAACATACCAAAAGCTTTTCTTCCATTAGCATCCTCATACTTGCAGTCTTGAAAAGAACAAAGGGCACACAAGAACTCAGGCGTGTGAATGGCACTCTGGTTCTCCTTTCCTCTACCCTTTAAAAAAGCCCATCCAGGGCAACCATACAAGAAACAACTTTCCAGTATTCATGGCCTCCTGTGAAACCATACAGAGTATATAAGAATCTCTTGTACAGCCATGAGAGCACAGACAAAGCATTGCAATGCTGGAACAAACCTTTCACAAGCCATCACATGAACCATTCTTCTCAATTACACTGTAATTCTGACAGATATTTTTCTAGACAGTTACCTGTTCTAAAAAAGAAAGTTATGATTAAACAGATTACATATCCGTGCTTCTATCTTAAAATTACAAAAATGTCTCTCTCACCTTTCCATTCCTCTACTGTATGCTCCCTTTCGTCCAGTTTGTCAGGTATCTTGGGTGGAGGCTGCAAAACAGTTGTGGACAATTTTAAGGAAGGCTACCTTTAAAGATGTATACATAAAGATTAAATGAAGTCAAAGGATTACCAAGGGATTACAATGAATGATCAAAACATTCAAGTCTACATGCAGTTTTTAAAGACTCAGTTTGATTGCTCTTGTTTTGGCTCGCCTGTGCATAACTGATCAAGATTACAATCATAAATGAGTGTGCAAAAACATTTTTTGAAAAGTACCTCATACTAATTCAATATGGGGAAAACCCTGCGAACAGCAACGTCTGGCAAATTAAAACATGAATCATCATCAAACAGCTAAAAAAGCTGCATAATCAAGGCATAAGGTACAGCCCTAAACAGACACTGAAATTGCATTGAAATTCCAGATCAAGTTATGAAACAGAAGTGCTCTTAAAGGGGAATACTCTACTGTAATCACAAACCTAATAGAAGAAAATGGTACAACCCGAGTAATTTCTACTTGAGAACAATTTACTGCAAGAAACCAAGTTTGTTTGTTCTGCAAAAATACACTCATGTAAGCACTTACTGTAAAAAAACAAAAAAAAAGGGAGATATCGGAGTAAGGTGGTGGCAGAAAGCAATAAAATTATTTACTCATTCTTTTGAAGAAATAGAAGAATGACAAAAACAGGCCATTTTTTGCTAAAATTTAAGACACGGACAGCGTAAATGTTTTAAAAGTTAGATGTTACAAGCAGGATCAACACAGATACAGAATTATAATACAAACTAGGAAAAAAGAATTTATGTACTCACCATAATGTTCCATCAGAGTTGCCCATTTTCATGTATCCTCAATGGATGGGTTTGGTTCCTATCCCTTGGAACCAACTCGGCCACTTGCTACAGCTCGTGGGCACCAAAAACTCTAGAGCTTCCCGCTTTACCCATAATGCGGCTGGTTGAATACCTCAGACTGAGTTTGCAGACAGAATAAGCAGGAGGAGGAGGAAAGAAAATTTCCATGTTTCTAACAGAGACTGTGTGTGGGTCTGTCACCACTGTAACAATAAGCCAGACTGTGAGAGGGGGCAGACAGAACCCGTTCTTCCACAAGAATTAGGTAGGGGGTTGGAGTGTCGGGAGTCGAGGATACATGAAAATGAACAACTCAGATGGAACATTATGGTGAGTACATAACTTCTTTATCTGAAGTTGTCAATTTTCATGTTATCCTCAATGGATGGGACAGTCTCTCCAGCTGCCTTATTTCCCGGGTGGACTAAGGAAGGCTGTTCTGCAGCATCACTGAACCAAATGATGCTCTATCCCTGGAGACCAAATCCAATTTGTAATAAGTGATAAAAGTATGGGGTTTAGCTCATGTTGCTGTTGCACATGTCGTCCATAGATGCTTTATCTTGAAAAATGGCTGAAGTAGCTAAACAGCTCTTGTAGAGCTTTAGTGGGGGTTTTGAAAGTGTAACACCTGACTTAGAGTAGATAAAGGAAATGCAGTTAGCCAGCCATTTTGCTAAACAGACTTTGAATACAGCTTTTCCAAATTTGAAATGTGAGGAGATAAAAAGCTGGTCCGATTTTCTGAAGTCTTTTGTCGTTTGTAGGTAGAAAGGAAATTGTATGTACATCCAAAGAATGTAAACAATACTCTCCTTTATTAGAACAGTTTGGGAAAAATACTGGCAAGTTAATACATTGATTTACATTGTTCTTAGAAACCACTTTTGGCAGGAATGAACAAAGAATTAGTTCAGGGTTTCTGAATGACCAGATATGGAGGTTTAGATGATGGGGCTTGAATCTCTGAAATTCTTCTACTAGAAGTGAGTGCCACTAACAGGATAGTCTTCCAGGAAAGGAACTTAATAACACAACCACAGTCTGGTTCAAATGGTTGTTTGGTGATCGCTTGTAAGTTGAGGTCCCAAGTGGGAGTAGGGTCTTTGAAGGGAGGTCATAACATACGAGTACCCCTCAAGAAGGACCCTCCGAGTTAGAGATGGTACAGGAGAATCTTGGAAGCCAGTATGGAAGCTGGAGATGGCTGCTAGTTGGAGTTTAATGGTGGAAGCAGAAGCCTCCTTATCAAAAAGCAATAGCAAAAATGTTTGTATTTCATGAACTGGGGCTGAAAAGGGTTCAGTATTGTTTTGCACAGCCCAGTATACAGCCCAGTTTGTATACTGATACAAAATTCCATTTACTAGAATACAACTTTTGTATGAAAGGCTTATGAGAGGAAAGTGATATGCGGCGAGCAAGGGATGAGAGCATAGGTTGTCTGGCTACTAATGGAAGTGGAGGAACCAAGCAGTCAGCTTGAGATTGTGAATTTCGGGGTGAACCATGCCTGTCGGATGGGACAGGAGATCTGGAACTGGATCCAAGGTTGTTTGATTAGGTGAGGCCAAAGGAAGGAGACCCAAATTTGGTGAGGCCAAAAGAGGGCTATGAGGATAACTTTTTTTCTTCAACCTGATGGCTTTCTGCAGAAATTTGGGAATCAAAGGTATTAGGTGAAAGGCATAAAGGAGACAGGGTGGGCCAGTTACATAAGAGCATTCCTCGGGATTAGGACAAAATAACTGACGCATTTGTTGTTCAGGGGCGAGGCAAAAAGATTGCAGCAATGCTGGCCCCATGACTGGAAAATTCACTCAGACACTTGTGAGGCAAGAGAATGGACCTACTTAATTGGTCTGCTATCACACTGGAATTCCCTAGAATGTGCACTGCTATGAGAAAGCAGTCTGATGAGATTGCCAATTGCAACACTCTTAGGGCTTCTCAACATAGTGGATAAGCCCTGGCTCCTCCTTGTTTGTTGATATACTTAGTCTACTGACATGTTGTCTGTCTAACTCGCAATCGTTCTGAAGGGGAGAGCATCCTGAAACGCTTGCAACACCAAAAGCATTGCCCTTATCTCTAGAACACTGATGCGTAATGAGGCCTCAATCAGGGACCAAATGCCTTGGACTTCTTTCCCCCCACCTCAGCAGAGAGATGCCCGTGGTCACTGTGGCCTTGGGCTGACGGGGAGAAAAGGGACATCCTTGTAGAATTTTTTTCTGAATGAGTCCATCACGTTAGAAATCTCTTGCAAATGCTGGTGATGGAGATTAGTTTTCATATGAGATACGAAAGTATCGACCATCGGCAAGCAACCACTGTAGAACTCACATATGGTATCTGGCCAGTGGTACAATAATTATTGATGGTATTCAATCTCTAGGATAACTACTGTTAGATTTGTTTGATTTGTTCTATTCTTTGTATTGCCTGGATTTAAAGCATTAGTGATTGTATTATTGTACTCATATTACTGATTAATATAGTATTTTTCCTTACTTGTTCTCTCTCTACCCTTAACCATTAACAGATTTTACACCTGGATTCCTGCCCTTCCCTATCCTAAGAGGCCCAGTGGACATCTTCTAAACTCCTGATATCCTGAATAGGATTATGAAGCTAATGTTCAGAGGACTAATTTTGCAGGCACTTTGTTTCTGCTGATTACGGTAGAGACTTCTCTTTGAATTGTCAGTAATCTTAGCAGAGGAAGAGAGACTATGGTGTTTTTTGTATTTAACACAGCACCTATAAATTCTAGGGCTTGGATAGGTTTCAGATGACATTTTTCAGAGTCGACTGTTATTCCCAAACAGGAGGACATTTGAAGGACCTTTTTTCTATAGTCTACGAGTTGATACCTGCTAGTGTGATGAGCCAGTTGTCTATGTATGGAAACATGCAGAATCTGTGCAGTCTCAAGTGAGCTGCTACTACTGCCATGCATTTGGTGAACACCCTGGGGGCTGTGGTTAGACCAAAGGGCAGTACTCCGAATTGGTAGTGACTGGCTCCCAGCTGGAAGTGTAAGAACTTCCTGGACCGTCTGTGCAGTTTTTTGTGACAGTATGTGTCTTGAAGGTCTATGGACCACATCCAGTCGTCCTTTTCCAAAAACGGAAGCATGGACTGAACTGTGACCATCTGGAATTTGGTTCAACCAACCAATTTGTTTAGTTTGCGGAGATCTAGAATAGGGCTCCAGTTCCCTCTCTTTCTTGGCACGAAAAAGATTCTTGAGTAAATTCTGGATCCTATCTGCTCTGGGGGTACTTTCTGGAGGACAAGCTTTTCTAGCAGCTTCCGTATTTCTACGACTGCTTGTTCTCTTTGATTGGGTGGAACATCTGGGATTTTTTTGTAGGTGGATGGATTGAGTAAAGAGAGTACAATATAACCTCTGGATATAATTCTCTGCACCCATCCGTCTGAAGTTATCTGTAGCCAGTCTCTCAACTGCAGAGGAAAAATGACCCCGGACTGCCTCCAGAGAAGAGGCACCCAGCCTCCATTAAGAAGCACTGAAAGGATTTACCAAATAATCAATCGCTGAAACCCTGGTTTTGTACACCCCCCCCCCCGCCATGAGGGAGATGTCTTCCAAGGGTCCTTTCTTGACACACACAGCGGTAGCTCCCCCAGGAGCAGAGGGGGGACTCTGCTCCTGGGGATGCTACTGCTGTGTGTGTCAAGAAAGGACCCTTGAGACTTTTTGAATGAAGTTTTTCCACCATTACGGTTGTCCTCAAAAAAGTTCTCCAAGGGGTGGAAAAATGTACACCTACTGCAAAAAGAGTCTTTCCATCCTTTTCAAACCTAGTTAGTGTGTCTTTCACTTTGGGCTCAAATAAAGAAGTGCCGTCAAAAGGAGCGCTGATGAACATCGACTTGAAGCATTCCACGAAGTCACACAAATGCAGCTAGTAGTGTCTCCTTAAGGCTATGCCTAAACTGATGGCTCTTGTCATCCCTTTGGCTGCATGTGAAATGAGCCTCATGGATGAGTTGGAAATGGAAGTCAGGCTGGCCAACTGAGAAGTTATGGATTCCCGAACATTGTCAGTAACGGCTCCCGAGAGGGTATCAGAGTTTTTTTTTTATCCAATCTCTCTGCAACCTCATAAAATGTGACAGATAATTCAAAGATGGTACACTAAAGGTCGATGAGGCATAAATTTGCTTCTCTAGTTTATTCACTCCAACAGAGCTCAGGAAGTTTGTACTGTAACTTCCAATGGGTGGAACCTAAGCCGTTTGACAGAATCAAATTTTGTCCTCACATTTTAAACAAATGTTCATATCTCCAGAACCATAGTGGTTATGAAAGAAGTATAAACAGCAAACTCTTCGGCACAAACTATTTTTATAGTGGTAGTATTTTTTTAGGTTCTTGGTCTTAAAATTAATTTTATAAGCTACAGTAACTGTTACATTTGTAATATTTTCTAAACTTGCATTATCTCAGCAACCACTCAAGATATACACATAATGTCAGCAGCATTTTATTAATTTAATTGAGAGCTTTCATGTTTGGCTAAGGAGTTCTGTGTTACTTGGTTGTTGAAATATTTAGAAAAAAAAGTGAAAATTATATTTATATAAATTAATATCATAAAAACAACAGTTAATATCTATTTACTTGCACCAAACAGTGGTCAAATAGTAATGCAATTGAGTTTGCTATTGTGTAAGCTTCAAAATGAAATCTTTTAAAACCTTGTACACAGCATGATTTTGCAATTATTGATGTAAATATGAACAAGCAGTGTTTGATGCCTAGAGGCATCAGTAGGAGTTAACTGCAGATGCACTTGGATGCAATGAGCTAGTCTATCCATCACCCTGGACTCCTTGTTAGGAGGATGAATAGTGGAACTCTCATCTGCCAGTTCCTTTTTGGTGGCTGCTGCCACGACCATGGCATCTACTGGTAAGCTCTTGGTCCAGAAGGGTTTGCCTAAGGGTGCAGTAATAATTTTGTCTGATCTCCGGGGTATCTGCTCAGTAGTGTCGGGGGCCTTCCATGCCTGCTGAGAGATCAACTCAATGAGATCAGCGGCCAGGGCTACCCAGGATGTAGATGGTCAGGTGCCAAAGACCTGCAGGTACAGAGATTCCTCCGATGTAAGATTAGTCTGCTCTGTTTAAAAATTTCCAGGATGTCTCCAAAGGAGACATCTTCAGGAGGTGACTGTGGGGAACCTTTCCCTCCTCGAAATCAGTCGTCTTCAGTGTACGATTCTTCAGGGGAATCAATGTGTTTTCTCTTACACTTCTTCCAAGAAACCTCCTCAGCGAGAAGTTCTAGGCAGGTACTCGAAGATGACATTACCAACTGTGGGGTTCCCTGAGGCTTTGACACTGCTGTCCAGCTGAAGGAAATGGGTAAAGCTCTGGACCCAGGAGTGACTTGGCAGGATGCTCCAAAGGGGGAAGGGCTGACAGATGTCTTGGAGTAGACAAGGCCTTCTCCATTGCTTCAAAAGCTGATGCACCTGCAGTAGGAAGGGATTGTGGGCCTGAAAAAACAGCAGTCAGCACCACAGTCTCCCCTCGACCAGGGTAAATGTCTCCCGAAGCAGAAGACAGAGCCAAGCTGATCCAGACCAAGGCTCTGAGGAGGTGAAATGACTCGCAAAAAACGTTGATTGAATCAAACTCCTCAGAACCAGCAGGACAGGTACAGTTCCAGGTTGTCTCCGATTCCGACCGAGCTAGAGAACTCAGTCACAATAGGCACTGAAGAAGAGGACCACTTCAGAAATGAGACAGTTGGTGCCAGACAACTCGGAACCGAGTTCCCTGAACTTGTAGTAGAAGTCAGAGGAGGAAAGGTGCTTCGAGGGGTGGAAGTAGAAGGTCCCTGACCCAATGGGGTAGGAGGTCTAGAGGTCCCCTAACTCCTTGCTCCCAGAGAATTCTTCTCACCACTCTTTCCAGCTTTTCCTGGGTAAAGATTTGGGAAGAATGAGTGAACTTCGCAGGGGAAGAAAGTCAATCCAGGAAGGGAAATGGCAGCCTATCTGGAAAATGGTCAATTGAAGGGGAGTACCTGGACATGGGTATGGCTATGAACTCTTTAGTCATCACTGATGTGGACAGTATCGAAGGCATTATCTTCTCTGAAGACGGAGCCGAAGAAACCGATGGTGCCATCTGTTTAGCTGTGGATCCTGATATGATGGGTGGAACCGACAGTTTTGCTTTCTTTCACGCTTGGAGCCAAGGAAGGTATCGGCACAGAGGGGTTGCACTTTTTTGCCTCAGAGGATGTAGAAGATGAGGAGTATGAAGCTGGACTGGACTTAGATAATTTAAATTTTTCTTTAGTAGAATCTTTTGAAGGTGACCCAGAAACAGCCTCTCTGAAGGAGGAAGGTATCAAACCTTTCAAAATCAGCTTACTTTTCTGTTCCACTAGAGCCCTATGAGTAAAAGAGTGGCAAATTCAGCAATCTTCTTGCAGGTGGAGAGGCTCTTAAACAACACAGAGTGCTGACTGAAAAGGTATTTTGAGAGAGCACTTGGCACACCTTTTAAAACCAGCAGGGGCTCGCTCTCTCTGTCTGACTTTGTCCGCCACTGCAAGAGTTGGAAAGACTGAATCAGTACACACACACACACACACACACAAACATGTACACACAGGGAAAAGAAACAAAGACAGAAACTTTTTTTTTTCAATAATGAAAGATGGGAAAGGAAGAAGGAAACGGAATACCAATGATGGTATGTAGAGGGAGCTACCATAACAGGGAAGATACTAGCAATAGCTTCTAAAATGTACTAAAATTATGAGAGAGAGTGAGACGTGGCCAAAAGAGGTGCAACAGGACTAAAAAAGTATTCAATAAGGGGGAGAAAAGTATGAAGAAATACTATCCAAAATTTTCACTTATCTGAAAAAAAAGCTGGACATAAAGGTTAATAACCATGTCTGAAGCTGAAAGCGGCAAACGAGATCTGAAGTATTCAACCAGGTGCATTAATGGTAAAGGGAAAGCTCACAAGTTTTTGTGCCCATGAGATTTAGAAAGCAGCCAAGTCAGTTCTGAAGGATCGGAACCAAACCCATCCATTGGGGATAAAGTACAGTTTTGTACCTACCATAAATGTAGATGTTCGAGTGCTAATACAGCTGCAGTAATCACAGAAGGGTTCTCTGCCGTCAGGCGAGTCCTCAGTCGGCCGAATTCCAAAGTCTAGGTCCGGTGTCGGTTGTTGTCGCTTTCTTTCCTGACGTCAGGGAGGCAGGTGTATATAAGACACAGCCGACGCCATTTTCTTCAGTCTTTCTTGCCCCAGATGTTATATATATATATATATATATATATATATATATATATATATATACATGCAATGTAATATAATCAAAAATCAGTAGTTGTAAGCAAATATACCATAGAAGGATAACCCAATCAGGTTGTATGAAGAGGGGTTAGACCCTAGGCCTTTACCAAGAGGGGAAGGAGGGAGGGAAACCTGTACTGCAGCTGTATTAGCACTCTAACATCTACATTTATGGTAGGTACAAAACTGTACTATGTTCATCGTGCATACAGCTGCAGTAATCACAGATGGGTAGAATCCCAAAGCTACGCACAGGGTGGTAGGCACTAGGTGGAACTGGGATGAGCCAGAATGCCCTGCAACACAGCAGTGGCAAAGCCTGCTCTAGTTTTGGAATATAAAGGCAGGTGGTAGTGTTTGTGAAGGTATGCACAGAACTCCAAGTGGCTGCCTCCAAAATATCTTTGGTAGGAACTCCTCTGAGGAAGGCTGTAGAGGTAGCTGTGGCCCTGGTGGAGTGGGATCTGATGCCTGCAGGGACAGATTTTCCATGATAGGAGTAACAAAACCGTATGCAGTGGCCTATCCATTTTGAAATTGTCTGTTTGGTAACTGGCTTCCCTTGAGCTCCTACAGCATAGGACACAAAAAGTTGTTCTGATTTCCTAAAGGGCTTTGTTCTGTCCAAATAATAACGTAGCTGTCTATGGATGTCTAAGGAGTGTAGCAGCTTTTCCCCTTTGTTTTGAGGATTGGGGTAAAAGGTAGGTAAGTGTATGGCTTGATTTAAAGCTACCCTGGATACCACTTTAGGCATAAATGACGGATTGGTTCGAAGGGAAACCCTGTCCTGATGGAAGATGAGAAAGGGTTGCACAGCCATGAGGGCTTGTAGTTCCGAAACCCTACGAGCTGAGGTAATGGCCAGAAGGAAAGCTGTTTTCCAGGACAAATATTGCAAATCTGTTGAGGCAGCTGGTTCAAAGGGAGGCAATGTTAATTTTTCCCAGGCTGGTATTGGTTGTTTCCTTGGTGGTTTTATATTCTTAGCCCCTCTGAGGAACTGTCTTAACAGTGGGTGAGAGAATAAGGGTGGATCCGTGTTGAATTCTGCAGAAATGGCTGAGGCATGGATTTTTATGGAGGAAAATGACAGTCCACTGTTCAGCAGCTCAGCTAGATACTGTAATACCTGAGGCAAAGTCAGTTTTCTAGGGTCCTGGCCTTTTTTCTCATTCCAAGAGCAAAACAGTTTCCATTTTGCAGAGTAACCCTTTCTAGTAGATGGCCTTCTGGCCTCCAAAATGACATCCTGCACCTCTTTGGAGAGTAGGGTCTGTTGTGGTGTTAAGGAATTTTCCATGCAGTGAGATTGAGCGTTTTCAGCTGACTGTGAAGAGTTTTGTAGCTGTGCTGAGTCAGTAGAAGAGGCATTAGACGTAGGGACCAGGGAGGAGTATGTGTTAGGCTCCTCAGGAGTGGGTACCAGTGTTGCCTTGGCCAATCTGGAGCAATCAGTATCATCTTCAGTCTGTCTGCTCTTGCTTTCAATAGCACCTTGGGCAGAAGAGGCAGAGGTGGGAAAGCATAAACTGTCCATGCTGTCCAACTGAATGAAAGGGGGTCCACTCTCCAGGCCTTTGGATGAAAGGTCCTTGAACAAAATTTTCCAATTGATGATTCCTGTGGGAGGCGAAGAGATCTATGTCTGGCCTCCCCCACGCTTGGATTATCTTTGTAAACACTTGAGGATGCAACTTCCATTCGTGTGGATCTGTCATATTTCTGCTTAGATTGTCTGCCAGCGTGTTTTCCAAACCTGGCAAGTACTGTGCTTGAAGTTCGATTTGCCATTCCAGAGCC
Organism: Protopterus annectens; assembly: GCF_019279795.1. Lineage (NCBI taxonomy): Eukaryota > Metazoa > Chordata > Ceratodontiformes > Protopteridae > Protopterus > Protopterus annectens. Next base: position 958,617,829 of record NC_056748.1, read on the forward strand.
AAGCTCCAAAGTGTCATGGCTAGTCTGCACAGGGGGTATGAATGTGTTCCTGTTTGTTTATGTACCACATTACTGTGGTGTTGTCTGTTCTTATCAATAATTGTCCTGGATGCAGGAGGTCTTTGAAAGCTGTAATTGCATTTATCACTGCTAGCATTTCTTTTGATTGATGTGAAGGTGCTTTTCCTTTTTGACCATTTGCCCTGAATGCACCTGTCTGTCGTAATAGGCGTAATCTGAGGCGTCTGTTGTGATGACTTGATTTGCTTGAGGCTTGCAGAATGGTAGACCTGTGTTTGTTTGACATGCTTGGGCCCACCATAGAAATTCCTGTTGCAAACATGGAATTATTGGTATTATTGTTTCCAAACTGTGGCTGTGTTGAGACCATAGGTTTTTAGGTACCATTGAAGTTTCCTCATATGCAACTTTGCACATGGGATTAAAAGAATGCAAGATGCCATGAATCCCAGAGCCTGCAGGATTTTCCTTGCAGTAAGCCTGGTACATTTAGCTAGTATTTTGAAGTACTGAGTTAGTTGCCCCTGTTTTTCTGACGTAAGATAGGCCATCTGGGTGTTTGTGTCCAAGTTGGCACCCAGGAAAGTTATTTTCTGAGATGGTGTTAGCCTGGATTTCTCTTTGTTGATTGTGTATCCCAGAGACTGCAGTAACCGTGTTACATAAGCCAGATGTTCCAGAAGTATGTGCTTGCTGTCCGCTTGGATCAGGCAGTCGTCCAAATAAGGGTAAATTTGTACCCCTGAAGTCTGCAGTAGGCAATTACTGATGCCAGGCATTTCGTGAATACTCTGGGCGCAGTAGATAAGCCAAAGGGCAATGCAGAGAATTGATAATGGATTGAACCTGCAAGAAATCTGAGGTATCTTCTGCAAATTTGTCTGATTGGGACATGCAGGTATGCCTCCTTGAGGTCCAATGTTACCAGCCAAAACTCCTTGCCCAGCATGGGAAGAAGCTGCTGCAATGTGAGCATCTTGAATTTTGGTACAAGTAAGAATGTGTTTAGGATGGATAAGTCCAAAATGGGTCTCCAGTCGGTTCCTTTCCTTGGTACCAGAAATAGTCTGGAATAAAACCCTTGACCTTGTTCGTGAGTAGGTACCTCTTGAATAGCTTTCATGTCTATGAGCTTTGAAATTTGTAGTTGTGCCTCTGCCCTTTGATTGTGTGGCAGGTTTGGCATGCCTCTCATTTTTGGAAGAGTGTGAAAATGAAATCTGTAGCCTCTGTTTATAACATCCAGGATCCATTTGTCTGTTGTGACAATATGCCAATTTCTTGTAAATAATGCCAGCTTTCCTCCCAAGGGTGCTGCCAGCTGAGACTTGCTTGGCATGGAAAGGAGGAAGTCATTGGGTTTGTTTCCTGTATTGTGCACTGTCTTCACCACCTCTTGGTGCTGGAGTTTGCCACTGCCTGCCTCTATATGATCCTTGTGATTGTCCTCTGCCCCTTGTGCGCCTGTATCTACCCCTTTGGGGCTTGTCCGTGGCTGGAAAGGACCAGTTTTTAGAAGGCCAATTTCTGCTAAAATGTGGTGGTTGAACCTGTAGAAAAGCTTTGACAGTTTGCATAGAGTTGGCTTTTTCTTCCATTTTCCGTAATATCTCCTCAGCATTGGTACCAAATAACACATCCTTTTGTAAAGGAGCATCTAGAAGTTTAGCTTTCACATGATCAAGGCAAGATTTGTTCCCTAAGCCAGGCATGTCTACGAATGACTGATCCTGTAACAGCAGCTCTACTTGAGGCCTCTAGGGCATCATAGCCACATTGTAAGGTGTGCTTACCCACTTGTTCTGCACTATGCATCATATCCTGCAACTCCTTCAAATCTGGTTGTTCAGGTTGAAACATTTTATTTCTTAATTGTGATAACAGAAACTGCTGATATTTAAGCATATGAAACTGACAATTTAAAGCCCTCATGGCTAGGGTGGCCAAGGTATAAACCTTTTTTCCCCACCTTTCTAAGGATCTTGACTCTTTCGAAGGTAGTGGATTCTTAGCAGTAGAGGCCTTCATTCCCTTGGGGCCTTGAGAAATGGTTTCAGGGTCAGCATTATGGCTTTTGAAAAGAAATTGGTGAGAGTTAGGAACTCTGTAGTACCTATCAGGCTTGACTGGGGCAGGAGGCAGGGAATCCGGATTAAGGCAAGCCTCCGAATAAACATCATCAAGTATGTCCAAGACAGGAGGTATCGCCAGAGGTCTGTGTTGAGGTAACAAAAGAAATTCCCTAAGTCTTTTCTTGGAATCAGAAAAGTCTTGGCCTTCCCAATGGTGTGCAAGGTTTCCCCAAAAGAAAAATCCTCAGGAGGAGATACAGAAGGAATGGACTGCTCTGCATCAGAATCTTCAAAAGGGGAGTAAGAGTGTTCCTCTACATCAGAATGTTCTGAAAAAATGGAGCCCTGATCAGAAGAGGGAGAATCTTCCTCCACTCTGGGTCTCTTGTCTGGAGGGGGTTGGGAACCCCTGATAAGAGTAATTAAATCCTCAGCCATTTTAAGCATCTGTTTTTTAGGCATGGGGCCTGGAGATGGGCCCTGTGCAACAGGCCTCTTGGGATGCCTGGCTGATTTGGACTTAGTAAAGGCCTTAATGGAAAAGGAGGATGAGGGTCTAAAGACACCATGGGCGGAAGTGGTCCTGTCCACATTAGGAGGCTCAACGCTCACAGTGGCTTCGGTGGTTGTAGTCTGTGTATGGGCCGAAGTACCTGCGGTCTCGGTTACAGAAGACACCGCCAAAGAAGTGTCGTCGGTAGTCAGGGACTGCATAGGTGTCTCGCTGAGAACCGGACCACGTGTAGCCGGTTTTGGCGTGGTGTCGGTGGGGACCGCGGCCCTCGCGTGTCGGTCCTTGTCCTTGCGTTTTTTGGACAAAACGGTAGTCGGAGTCTCCGACGACATTTTATAATCAAAGGCTGTACCAAAAAAGTGTTGGGCGAACTCCGCCCGATGCTTAATAGTGCGTTTATTGAAAGTAGCGCAAAAGCGACAGCCCGAGACGTCGTGGTCTGGGCCTAAACAAGGTATGCAGAGGGAATGGAAATCCTTATGCGGTATTTGCTTCCCACAAGAAATACAATTGTTAACTTTTTCTGACATCGGTCTGAGGCAAGAAAAGTTTCCCCAACGGGGTACTTAGCTTTAATGAAGACTTCGGTTTCCAATTTTTCGTAAATTCAGCAGCTGGCCGACCGGCACTTGCGAACTGTTTCTGCTTCGGGCACCGCACGGCAAAAAAGACTGAAGAAAATTGCGTCAGCTGTGTCTTATATACACCTGCCTCACTGACGTCAGGAAAGTAAGCGACAACCACCGACACCGGACCTAGACTTTGGAATTCGGCTGACCGAGTACCCGCCTGACGGCAGAGAACCCTTCTGTGATTACTGCAGCTGTATGCACGATGAACATGATGAAAATTGACAACTTCAGATCAAGAGTTATCATACACAACAATGATGTACACAATGCAAGTAACCTGAGCACAGATTCACAAACACACACACAAAAATAACTTCTCCCTTAGGATGAAATGAAATCTACTGGGTACGAAATCAAAAAAAATTAGCATGTCTCAGGTGTGTTCATACCTAGCAAGTATGCTTTGTCCTGTTTCTAAGATGAAAGGCGGGGTGGGGGTGTAAGACTGACTATGTTCAAGAACTTCAACAGAAAAAACATTTCAAACTTAACAGAAGGTCTAGATACCATCATAATCTTAAGAGTAAGACATTGTTCACATTTTCCCTACCATGAACCAGGAAGACACAGACAGGACAATAACAGAAAAGATGGAAAACAATGAGTAACTTTAGCAGAATCTGAACATGCAATGAGATGCTCTGCACAATTACTGGTAGCAAAGAGTTAAGTTACAGAAAAAAAAAAAAACACTAAACAGGAAGGGTTCCTAGCACAGATCACTACAGTACAAACCCTAAAGTATGGCATAGCTTTACATAAAAAGTTATGTACTTACCATAACGTTCCATCTGTGTTGTCCATTTTCATTCTTCCTCAACCAATGAGTTCATATCTGACCCTTGGATTCTACTTGGCCATTTTCTAAACACTCTAGGGTCTGAATCTCTAGCTCCTTCCATACCCATAACACCCATGACCACTACAACACCTCAGATCGAGTTTGCTGCTACTGTATACCTTATATACATATACTACAATAACAATGCTATGACAGGAGAGTGATAGCTGAAAGATCAGGAGCTCAAACAGGAACTATGGTTCCTAACAACACTGCTGTTAAGTCTCTCTAAATAAAAAGGACATGGGGAAGGGGGGTTTGCAGAATGGAACATTATAGTAATGTTACTGTCATTATGATGATGTCATTTTCATTCATTCCTCAACCAGTGGGGAAGAGTCCCCAGCTACAGTAACCCTGGGTGTCCCTCATGGAAGGATGTTCCAGAGCACTGTGGAACCCAATGCAGCTATTCCTGGAGAGATCTAATTTGTAATGAGCAATGAAGGTATGAGTATTTGACCAAGAGGCAGCTGCACAAATATCAAAAACTGCTGAAGCAGACACTGACCTGGTTAAGTGTGCCTTCAGGTGTCTAGGTAATGCAATACCTTTCAAAGAATAGATGTAGGAAATGCAATCTGTTAGCCATTTGGCCAGGGTAGTCTTAGAAACTGGCTTGATCAGACCGAGTGCTTTTGTTCTGTCCAGGTAAAACTGCAACTGTCTATGTACATCGAGAAGATGAAGGGTTTATTCTCCTTTATTTTCAAATTTAGGGAAGAAAACAGATAGACTGATGACCTGATTAAAATTATTTTCAGATGCAACGTTTGGTAAAAAAAAGGATATGTGCGTAAGGTAACTCTACTGTTGTGAAAAATCAAATACAGTGGTTTATAAGATAGTGCTTGTAGTTCCAATACTTGTCTTGCAGAGGTTATAGCTACCAAAAACAGTTTTCCAGTAAAAGAAATTTGAGATGCACCTTGGCTGACAGCTCACAAAAGGGAAATGTACTAAGGCTTGTAAAACATGGTGAGAGCCCATGGTGGAGTAGGGTCCTTTACTGGAGGCCTAAGTAAGAAGGTACCCCTAAGAAATGCTTTACACAATTTAGATGATGCTAAAGAGGAAGCATTATTCCCTATATGGTAGATGGAGATGGCTGCCAACTGAACTTTAATAATGGAGAAACTTGGTCTGTCCTGGAAAATGTAAGCAAGGAAGTCCAGTACTACTGGGATTGGAGCACTGAAGGGATCTAATTGTTTCTGGTGAGCCCAAACAGTGAATCTTCTCCATTTATTCTTGCAGATTTTTCTAGTGGATGATTTATGGGAAGATACCAACACTTTTTGAACTGAAGAGGACAGGCTGGAATGTCTAGCCATCATTGGAATTGCAAAAACCATGTAGTCAGTTTGAGGCCTACAAGATCTGGGTGAATCTGTCCTGATGGGTGAGACAGGAAGTCTGGACCGGGATCCAGCATCTGAGGAGGATGTATTAAGTGAGACCAAAGGAAAGGAAATCATATCTGTCGAGGCCAAAAGGGAGCAATGAGGATCACTCTGCTCTTCCCGAGAGCGAATCCAGGTGCCTCCTCTTGCATGTTCTCTTACGAGGAATCTTATTAGTGGGATGTTCTGGAGAGGCATCGGAAGAGGTAGGGAGCTCCACAGAAGGAACTGTTTGGAAGCTCTTCTGAGGTGGCTGCCCTTGAGGTGGAGGATGTGAAGGGTTGGACACAGGATCCAGAGAAGTAACAGAATACGGATCAGAGGACAGAAGAGTCAATGCTATTCGTGGCTAAGAGAAAATCTTCTCCACCTCCTCGAAAGGCAGACGGACACAGGGTCCAAGGACAATCCCTCCAGAGCAGAGATTCTTGGAGCAGACAATCACAGAGTTTACTGATCCCTTGTTTCAATGGGGTAGTCTGAGCTGAGCTATCAAACATCAAATCTCCAAGGGGAAGCAATGGGTATGAAAACTTTGGATTCAAGAACTGTCATGCTCCAACAGAGTCAGAGCCGATAAGGTCAGGGAGGTAGTCGAAGTAGGAAGAACTGTTGGACCCGATGCATTGACTCCTGGGGCCTTAGAATCCATGGACTCAAACGGGTGATCGGATCTGAGGAGGAGTAACAATAGGAAGAAAAGCAGGTTGACAGGCTCACTGATTGGGTTGGGGACAGAGCTGGCAAAACCCCCATCTGGATCTGGATCCTGAGGAATTTCATCATCATAACCCCCTCCGCTTCAGAAAGCCTATGAGATGACTGAACAGAACAAGATGAGGAGGGTGGTCTAGAGGACTTATCAGGAGTTTCCTGTAAGAATGGGGACCTTAGCCTTGGGGATACCGGTTCCAGAGAGAACAAGTACTTCAAAATGAAGGAACTGCAGAGCAAGGTACCACAGGAACGTGTTCTCCTTCAGGAACATGAAAGCTTTACTTTATAACAACAGATAAGCGTTTTCGTCTCAAATTAACTTTAAAAGAGACTTAATCAGAAACAGTGCATTGTCAGCACAAAGTACAGTTGTGTACACTTACCATAAATGTAGATGCTCGAGTGTATTCACTGTTGCAGTCATTACATTTGGGTAATCTGCTGGCAGGTTGCCCTCAGTCGGCCTGAATTCCAAAGTCTTGGGTCCTGCATCAGTTGCTGTCTCTTCTTCCATGACGTCAGGTAGTCAGGGGTATAAAACAAGCAGCAGACGCCATTTTCTTTAGTTTTTCTTGCCCCAGATGTCAGGTGCCCCCAAAAAGGTAGCAAAAATATATACATAAAAACTATATATACATCCATCAATACAAACTTTACCTTCATCTACAAGCAAATACACCACATAGGTTGTAGAAGATAGAGAAGGACAGATAAACTCCAGAGTGAAAGGGGGATGGCGGGCGGGTAACCTGGATTGCAACAGTGAATACACTTGAACATCTACATTTATGGTTAAGTGTACACAACTGTACTATGTTCTTCGTGTTTCACTGTTGCAGTCATTACATCTGGGTAGAATCCCAAAGCTATGGATGGGAGGCTAGAGCTAAACAGCATTAGGTGCGGCTATAACGCCCTGCAGAACAGCAGTGGCAAAGCCTGCCCTGGACGTAAAGGTGTGAACAGAACTCCAAGTAGCAGCCTCTAGAATGTCTTTGGTTGCTACTCCTCTGAGAAAGGCTGCTGAAGTAGCTGCATCTCTGGTGGAATGAGATCCAATGCCCTTGGGCACAGGTTTGCCATGGTGTAAGTAGCAGAAATGGATGCAGTGGCTTATCCACTTTGAAACAGTCTGCTTTGAAATAGCCTTTCCTTCTGATCCTGCAGCAAATGTCACTAGTAATTGCTCAGTTTTTCTTAGAGCTTTAGTCCTGTTCAAGTAGAATCTTAGCTGTCTGTGTACGTCCAAGGAATGCAAAATTCTCTCCCCCTTGTTCTGCGGATTTGGATAAAAGGTTGGCAAATGAATAGTTTGGTTAAGAGCCACACTGGAAACCACCTTAGGCATAAATGAATGATTGGTCTTCAGAGACGCCCTGTCTGGGTAAAAAATGATAAAAGGCTCCACAGCCATGAGGGCCTGTAGCTCTGAGACTCTTCTTGCTGAAATAATTGCTAGTAGCAGAGCTGTTTTCCATGATAAGAACTTTATATCAGCAGTAGCAGCTGGTTCAAATGGAGGCAGGGTGAGCTTTTCCAACACAAAATTGAGGGCCCCCATGCAGGTACTGGTCATCTTCTATGAGGCCTTAAAATTTTGGCTCCTCCAAGATACTGCTTTAGTAAAGGATGAGAAAAGATTGGTGGCTCTGTATTGTAATGAACCAAAATAGCAGAGGCATGGATTTTAATTGATGAGAAAGATAGGCCTTTGTCAAGCATCTCAGTCAAGTATTGTAATATCAGAGGAATATTTGGTTCTGCTGTATCAGTTCCTTGTGCTTGATTCCAAGCACAGAATCTCTTCCATTTATCAGCATAAGATTTTCTAGTACTAGGCCTTCTGGCTTCCAAAATGACATCCATCACAGCTTTACTGAGAGGTGCTGTTTGTATAACTACATGATCAGCCATGCTGCCAGGTTCAGTGTCTGGAGTTGCTTGTGCAGGATCTGATTGATTGTTTTGCTAGGACAGTAGTTGAGATCTTTGAGGTAAGGTCCAAGCTGGGTATTGAAACAAGTTCCTTAGGATTGGGTACCATATTGGCAGGGCCAGTCCGGGGCAATTAGCATCATCTTTGGTTTCTCTAGCCTGACTTTTAGTAGGACCCTGGGAAGAAGAGGCAGAGGAGGAAAGGCGTAAACTGACAGGTTTTTCCAACTGAAGGATAGGGCATCCACTTTCCATGCTTGTCTGTGATAGGTCCTTGTGTAGAATCTTTTCAACTGATAATTTTGAGGAGGCAAATAAATCTATGTCCGGGCTCCCCCATTTCTTTATCATGCTTGAGGATCTAGTTTCCACTCGTGAGGGTCCATAAGGTTTCTGCTTAAATAGTCTGCCAGAGTATTTTGTTTTCCTGGCAGGAATTGAGCTTGAAGATATACTTGGTAAGTCAAAGCTGTGTCCCACAGTGCCAAGGCTAATCTGCAAAGGGGGTATGAGTGCGTGCCCCCCTGCTTGTTTGTATACCACATAACGGTGGTGTTGTCCATCTTTATCAGTAGTTGTTCCTGGATGAATTAAGTCCTTGAAGGCTGTCAGGGCATTTTGAACAGCTAGCATCTCTTTTTGGTTGATATGTAGATGCATTTGTTTTGGGGTCCATATGCCCTGAATGCATCTTCCCGCCATGTGGGCCCCACATGCATAATCTGATACGTCTGTTAAGGTTTGGCTGGCAGGGGGAAAGAGTGAAGGTCCGTCCCATGTTTTAGTGACATGCCTTTGCCCACCATAGAAACTCCTGTTGTAGGTAGGGAATGAGAGGAATCATTGTTTCCAGACTGTGACAATGCTGACTCCATAAGCTTTTTAGGTACCATTGAAGTTTCCTCATATGCAGTCTTCCATATGGAATCAGTAGGATGCAGGATGCCATGAAGCCCAAAGCCTGCAGAGTTTGTCTTGCAGATAACTGGGTTTTTGTTGCCATCAGTTTGAAGTAAGTAGTCAGTTGCCTTTGTTTGTCTGGCGTGAGGTAAGCCATCTGGGCAGTTGTATTCAAGTTTGCACCCAGGAATGTTTTCTTTTGAGAGGGTATCAGTTGTGATTTATTTTCATTTATTGTGTACGCTATGCATGTTAGAAGCCTTTTCACAAATGCCAGGTGTTGAAGAAGAATGTCCATTTTCTCTGCTTGAGACAGTTGTCCAAGTAAGGATATATTTGTATACTTCTTTGTCTGCAAAAAGCAATTACTGGTACCAGGCACTTTGTAAAGACCCTGGGCACAGTAGATAAGCCAAAGGGCAGTGCAGAGAATTGGTAATGCATTAAGCCAGCCTTGAATCAGAGTTATCTTCTGCACGACTCCCTTACTAGGACATGCAGGTATGCCTCTTTTAGGTCTAATGTCACCAGCCAAGCATTCTTGCCCAGCATGGGCAGAAGCTGCTGCAAAGTCAGCATTTTGAATTTTGGAATGTCCAGGTATGTGTTCAAAATTGATAGATCCAGTATTGGCTGCCAGGCCTTGTCCTTTCTGGGTACCAAGAACAGTTGAGTAAAAACATTGTCCTTTTTCCTGTTCTGGTACTGGCTAAATGGCACCCATATCCATGAGGGACGTAACCTGTTTCTGTGCCTCTGCCCATTGATTTTTTGGCAGATCCGGCCAACCATTTGCCACTGGCAGAGTATGGAAATGGAATCTGTATCTCTGTGATACTATGTTTAGTACTCACTTGCCCTGGGTTAACAGCCAATTTTGAGCAAAAAGTGCTAATTTTCCCCCTAAGGGTGCTGCCAAAAGGTAAGTGCTTGGTGAAAGCAGAGGTAAGTAATTGGGACTGTTTTCTGTAGATTTGCACTTTATCTCCTCCAGATTTGGAGGTAGAAGCACCCCATTGCTTTGACCTGTAAGAATCTTGTGCCTGGTATCTGGAACCCTTTGGGCGTCTGGATTTGCCCCTTTGAGCTCTGTCCGACACAGGAAAGGACCACGTTTTTGTAGGCCAGTGTCTACTGAATCTTGGTGGGTGCACTTGTAAGAAATCTTTTACAGTTTGCATAGACTTTGCCTTGTCTTCCATTTTCTTTAAAACCTCTTCTGCCTTAACACCAAACAGAGTATCATGCTGTAAAGGTGCATCCAGTAATTTTGCTTTAACATGATCAGGAAAATTTTGCTCTTTTAGCCAGGCATGCATCCTAATCACAGATCCAGTACCTGCGTCCCTGCAGGAGGCCTCTACGGAATCAAAACCACATTGCAAAGTACGTTTTCCAACTTGTTCAGCTGCATGCAATAATTCCTGCAATTCTTTATTTTCTGCACATTCAGAAATCAACATCAGTTTCTGTTTCAGCAATCCCATAACATGTTGTTGATATACGAGTATATGAAACGGGCAGTTTAAGGCTCTAATAACCAAGGTTGCAGATGTATAAACCTTCTTTCCCCATCTATCCAGTGCCCTTGAATCTCTGTCAGAGGGGGTAGGATTTTTTGCTGTTGAGGCCTTAACTCAAATTGGACCCTGTGAAATAGTTTCAGGATCAGCAGCAGGGTTTCTAAATAAAAATTTGTGTGAGTCAGGGACCCTGTAATATCTGTCAGGCTTGCTGGGAGCTGGAGGTAAGGAGTCCGGGGTCAAGCTTGACTCCAAAAACACATCACCCACAATGTCTAACACAGGGGGTATGACTAAAGGCCTGTGCTGAGGGAGAAAAAGGAAATCCCTGAGCCTCTTTTTTGATTCTGAGAAATCTTGACTCTCCCAGTGAAAATGCTCCCTCAAAGTATGCAAAGTTTCTCCAAATGAATAATCCTCAGGAGATGATGCAGATGGGATAAACTCCTCTGCATCAGAATCCTCATAGGGAGGTATAGATAATTCCTGATCAGAAGAGTAATCAGAAGAAATAGAAACCTGATCTGAAGATTCATAATCAGTGTCTTGCCTAGGTCTCTTACCAGAAGGGGGATGGGAACCCCTGATCAAGGTAATAAGGTCTTCAGCCTTTTTATCATCTGTTTTTTAGGCATAGCAGCCTGTGCAAGTGGGTCATGCATTGGTTTTCTAGCTTTAGAAGTTGCTTTTGTCTTTGGTTTGATATGAAAATGTTGAGGCCTGAATACACCCTCAGAAGCCAGTGCCTGCTCAGCGGCTCCGGACCCATCCGATGGAGATACATCCGTGGGTCCAATACTTTGAGTATCTTGCAGTGTGCCGGACTCCACATGGGTCTCAGTAGGGGCCTGCGACTCGAAAGTAGCGGGCATCAGGGGCTGCGAAAGCGCCTCACTGAGTACCGGCGACTGGCTTAGGAGAAGCTTTGTCGGTTTTGGACCTTGACTGTCTCTGTCCTTTTCTTTGCATTTTTTATGTACTCCATAGTCGGATTGCTATCAGACAACATTTCTGCGTAGTTAAATCTGTTTCCAAAATACTTTGAGGCAAAAATATACCAACACTTAATAGTGCACTGGTTAAATCTAGCACAAAACCGACTGCCAGGCACGTTGTGATCAGGGCCTAGGCAAGGAATACAGTATAAATGGAAATTCTTATGAGGTATTTGCTTCCCACAGGTAATACAATTATTAACTTTTTCTGACATCTGAATGGAGCAAGAAAAAAGTTTCCCCAATGGGGTACTTAGCTTTAGTGAAGACTTCGGTTCTGAAACTCAAACTTGAATATTTCAGGAGTTGGCCGACCGGCACTTGCGAAATGCTTCTGCTTCATGCACTGCGCCAAGAAAGACTAAATAAAATGACGTCGGCTGCTTGTTTTATACCCCTGATGACCTGACGTCATGAAAGAGGAGACAGCAACTGACGCAGGACTCAAGACTTTGAAATTCAGGCCGGCTGAGGGCATCCTGCCAGGAGTTTACCCAAATGTAATGACTGCAACAGTGAAACACGAAGAACATCTACAATTAAAATACAAATGAACAGTGACTTCAATTCCTCCTGCTAAGTAAGAAACCAAAATTTTAAAAGTGGCAGCCCATAAAAAAACAGTCATAATATATGTCAATATTTAAATAGTTACATAAAGGGACCCTAATGATTCATATAACAAACAATTGCACTTTCTCATACTGCATGATAATACTATCCAATTTCTAATCAGATTTTAATAACAATAAATAAATAACAGTCCTATATGACATAAAAAGCCCTACCATGGCATAAAATGGATTTCTAAGATGAATCCATAGAATAAATACCTGTATATAAAACCTTACTAAGTAAATGTATAAATATGTAATAGATAACAATATATGTATTTAAAATGAATTTTATAAGATGAATTTTAGAAAAAAAAAAAACTACCAATAGACAAATTGTCATTCAGACCTGGCCAATATAATGAATTCAGATGAAGCTGCCAGGTAAGTTCCAATTTCTCTACTAAGTATGGCCAGCCCACACCCCGTTCCATTAATTTAACAGTATCCAACACAATGCATTTGAAGCTATGCTCAGGATGTACCGAAATGTGTTTAGCTAACGCATTGAATTCATATTTGTCTTGAATGTTCATCAGATGTTCCCCAGTTCTACTCTTTAGCTTACCCTCTGTTTTGCCCAGATAGAAACAGGGGCAATTAGAGCAGAGGGCACAATATACCACTCTCTCAGATGTATAACAGAATTTCTCTTTGAACTTAATAGTCACCCCATTAATTTCTATATTATTACTTTCTAGAATGTTCTTAAAAAATTACACATCCCACATTTATACATGTGGCCCTTACACTGTTTATTGTTCTTAAGTATAAATAAATTATTTTGAGAGTGTCACTTCCTATAAACACAGATGGCCAGATGGGTGCATACCCTAAAATTTCTCTCATCTCTCTATCATTAATTAAGTTCCAATTCTTAATTAAAATATTTTTTTACCATGGGTGCATCCCTGTTATAAGTTGTTAATAAACAACTTTGGTAAGATATCATTCAACTAGGGCTATCATTTGCAATGCCACTGGAAGCAATATCTGTATGTACATGTTATGTACAGGTACTTCAAAACTCCAGACTATTCCTATTATGTTGCTCTTCTGTACTCTTGGGCCTCAAAACAGGTAAAAAATGGCCATGGTCTCTCTTTGTTTTTACTTCATCATCAATTCATCAATTAAATTACTTGGATAACCATGTTTACTAAAAGTACAGTTTTGTACCTACCATAAATGTAGATGTTCGAGTGCTCATACAGCTGAAGTCATTACAGATGGATTATCCTGCCGTCAGGCGGGTCCCCGGTCGGCCGAATTCCAAAGTCTAGGTCCGGAGTCGGTTGTCGTCGCTTCTTTCCTGACGTCAGTGCGGCAGGGGTACAAAAGAGGCAGCCAACGCCATTTTCTTCAGTTTTTCTTGCCCCAGATGTCAGGTGCCCCCAGAAGGAAGGCAAAACATAATGTTATGCAAACATGCAATATAGAATAATCAAAAAACAGTAGTTGCAAGCAAATACACCATAAAAGAATACCCCCAAAAAGTTGTATGATAAGGTGTTTGTCATAAGGCCGGTCCTAAAAGGGGACGGAGGGGGGGGGGGTAACCTGGACTGCAGCTGTATGAGCACTCGAACATCTACATTTATGGTAGGTACAAAACTGTACTATGTTCATCGTGCATACAGCTACAGTCATTACAGATGGGAAGGATCCCAAAGCTAAGTAAGGGTGGCAGGCACTAAGTGGAACTAGGAGGAGCGAGGATGCCCTGCAAGACTGCTGTGGCAAAACCCGCTCTAGATTTAGAGTATAGTGGAAGGTGATAGTACTTGGAGAAAGTGTGCACTGAACTCCAAGTGGCTGCTTCCAAAATGTCCTTGGTAGGGACCCCCCTGAGGAAAGCTGCAGAGGTAGCTGTGGCCCTGGTGGAGTGGGATCTGATGCATGCAGGCACAGTTTTTCCATGAAATGAATAACAAAAGCGTATGCAGTGGGCTATCCATTTTGAAATTGCCTGTTCCTTGAGCACCTGTAGCATAGGACACATAGTTGCTCGGATTTCCTGAATGGCTTTGTCCTGTCCAAATAATAACGAAGTTGTCTGTGAATGTCCAAGGAATGTAGTAGTCTTTCCCCTTTGTTTTGTGGATTTGGATAAAAGGTAGGTAAGTGGATAGTCTGATTCAAAGCTACACTGGATACTACCTTTGGCATAAAGGTAGGGTTGGTTCATAAGGAAACTCTGTCCTGATGGAAAATGATGAATGGTTGCACAGCCATGAGGGCCTGTAGCTTCGAAACCCTGCGTGCTGAGGTGATAGCCAGAAGAAAGGCTGTTTTCCATGACAAGCATTGTAGCTCTGTTGAAGAAGCTGGCTCAAAGGGAGGAAGGGTCAGCTTTTCCAATACGAAGTTGAGGTCCCAAGCAGGGACTGGTGGTTTCCTTGGGGGTTTTATATTTTTTGCCCCTCTGAGGAACTGCCTTAAGAGAGGATGTGAGAATAAAGGAGGATCTGTGTTGTATTGTGCAGAAATGGCTGAAGCGTGGATCTTGATGGAGGAGAAGGAAAGTCCACTGTTTAACATCTCCGCTAGGTACTGTAAAATTTGAGGTATATTTATTACCCAAGGATTCTGGCCCTTTTCTTGATTTCAGGCACAAAATCGTTTCCATTTGGCAGAGTAGGCTTTTCTAGTAGAAGGTCTTCTGGCCTCCAAGATGACATCCTGTACCTCCTTGGAGAGGAGAGTCTGTTGGGAAATCAAGGAATTCTCCATGCAGCTAGATTTAGGGTTTTGAGCTGGCTGTGAAGGGTTTTGTAGTTGTGCTGGGACAACAGAAGAGGGACGAGAGGTAGGATCCATGGTGGGGAATGCGTCAGGCTCTTCAGGAGCGGATACCAGTGTTGTCTTGGCCAGTCTGGAGCAATGAGAATCATTTGCGGCCTCTCTGCTCTGGCTTTTAATAGAACTTTGGGCAGTAGAGGAAGAGGCAGGAAAGCATAAACTGTCAATGTTGTCCAATTGAAAGAGAGTGCGTCCACTTTCCAGGCCTGTGGATGATAGGTCCTTGAACAAAATTTTTTCAACTGATAATTTCTGTGGGTAGCAAATAGATCTATGTCTGGCTGTCCCCATGCCTGAGTTATCTTTGTGAAAACTTGAGGATGCAACTTCCATTCGTGTGGATCTGTCATATTTCTGCTTAGGTTGTCTGCCAGTGTGTTTTCCTTCCCTGGCAGGAATTGTGCCTGTAGTTGAATTTGCAATTCCAGTGCTGTGTTCCATAGGGTCATGGCTTGCCTGCACAGGGGGTAAGAATGAGTTCCCCCGTTTGTTTATGTACCACATCACTGTGGTATTGTCTGTCCTTATCAATAGCTGGCCTGGATGCAGTAGGTCTTTGAAGGTCATAATAGCATTTTGCACGGCTAGCATCTCCTTTTGGTTGATGTGTAGGTGCTTCTCTTTTTGGGACCATTTTCCCTGAATGCACTGATCTGCCATGTGTGCTCCCCAGGCGTAGTCTGAGGCGTCTGTTGTGATGATTTGAGTTGCTTTTGGTACACAGAAAGGGAGACCTGTGTTTCTTTGGCATGCTTGAGCCCACTACAAAAATTCCTTTTGAAGGCATGGAATGAGTGGTATAATTGTTTTCAAGCTGTGGCTGTGTTGAGACCATAAGTTGTTTTAGGTACCATTGAAGCTTCCTCATATGCAGCTTTGCACATGGGATTAGTAGGATGCAAGATGCCATGAATCCCAGAGCCTGCAGGACTTTCCTTGCAGTTAGCCTGGTGAAAGTTGCCATTTTGCTGAAGTACTGAGACAGTTGCCCTTGTTTGTCTGGCGTGAGGTAGGCCATCTGGGTGGTTGTATTCAAGCTGGCACCCAGGAAAATTATTTGTTGAGAGGGTATTAGTTTTGATTTCTTTTTGTTGACTGTGTATCCCAGGAAGTTTAACAGTTTTATTACAAACGCCAGGTGCTGCAATAGTATGTCCTTGCTGTCCGCTTGGATCAGGCAGTCGTCCAGATATGGGTAGATTTGTATTCCTTGAAGTCTGCAGAAGGCGATTACTGATGCCAGGCATTTCGTAAACACTCTGGGCGCAGTAGATAAGCCAAAGGGCAATGCAGAGGATTGGTAATGGGTTGAACCTGCAAGAAATCTGAGGTATCTTCTGCAATCTTGTCTGATAGGGACATGCAGGTATGCCTCCTTGAGGTCCAATGTTACCAGCCAAGACTCCTTGCCCAGCATGGGAAGAAGCTGCTGTAATGTGAGCATCTTGAATTTTGGCACCTGTAAATATGTGTTTAGGATGGATAGGTCTAAGATAGGTCTCCAATCTTTGTCTTTCCTTGGTACCAGGAATAGTCTGGAATAAAAACCTTGACCTTGTTCTTTTGCAGGTACCTCTTAAATCGCTTTCATGTCCATGAGAGCGGAAATTTGTTTTTGTGCCTCTGCCCTTTGATTTTGTGGCAGGTTTGGCATGCCTCTCATTTTTGGAAGGGTGTGAAAGTGGAACCTGTAGCCTCTGTCTATAATGTCCAGAATCCATTTGTCTTTTGTAACAATATGCCAATTTTTTGAGAATAATGCCAGTTTTCCGCCCAAAGGTGCTGCCATTAAAGCTTTGCTTGACAGGTGTAGGGGGAAGTCATTGTGTCTGTTTTCTAAATGACTGTGATCTATCTTCTCCACCTCTTGAGGTTGGTGCATGCCACTGTCTGGCTCTGTAAGATCCTTGAGGTTGCCCTCTATCCCTTGGGCGTCTGTATCTGCCCCTTTGAGGTCTGTCCGTGGCTGGAAAGGACCAATTTTTTGAAGGCCAGTTTCTGCTGAAACGTGGAGGTTGTACCTGCAGGAAATCTTT
Organism: Protopterus annectens; assembly: GCF_019279795.1. Taxonomy (NCBI): domain Eukaryota; kingdom Metazoa; phylum Chordata; order Ceratodontiformes; family Protopteridae; genus Protopterus; species Protopterus annectens. The sequence continues at coordinate 958,634,834 of NC_056748.1, forward strand.
CACTGTTTGCATTGATTTCGCTTTTTCCTCCATTTTCTTTAGTACCTCCTCAGCTTTAACACCAAACAATACATCTTTTTGAAGTGGTGCATCTAATAATTTTGCTTTGACATGATCTGGTAAGGTTTGCTCTTTGAGCCAAGCATGTCTACGTATAACAGACCCCGTAACAGCAGCTCTACATGAGGCCTCTAAAGCATCAAAACCACACTGCAAGGTATGTTTACCCACTTGCTCTGCACCATACAACAAATCCTGCAACTCTTTCAAATCTGGTTGTTCTGGTTGTGTCGTTTTGCTTTTCAACTGAGATAACAAAAACTGTTGATACTTTAACATATGGAACTGAGAGTTTAATGCCCTCATGGTTAAAGTGGCTGAGGTATACACCTTTTTTCCCCACCTTTCTAATGCTCTGGAATCTTTCTCTGAAGGTAGTGGGTTTTTAGCAGTAGAGGCCTTAATTCCCTTGGGACCCTGTGAAATAGTTTCTGGGTCAGCAGTATGGCTTTTATATAGGAACTGGTGAGAATCAGGAACCCGGTAATACCTGTCTGGTTTAACAGGAGCTGGAGGTAAAGAATCTGGATTAAGGCTGGCTTCTGTGTACACATCATCCAAAATATCTAAAACAGGAGGGACAGCCAGAGGCCTATGCTGGGGGAGCAGTAGAAATTCCCTGAGCCTTTCCTTGGAATCCGAGTAATCTTGGCCTTCCCAGTGTAAGTGTTCCCTCAATGTATGCAGGGTTTCCCCAAAGGAGTAGTCCTCAGGGGGGGAGACCGAGGGAATAGACTCCTCAGCATCAGAGTCTTCGAAAGGGGAATAGGCGTAATCCTGGTCCTCAGAGTGTTCTGAGGTAACAGAAGCTTGATCTGAGGAAGGGTAGTCTTCCTCTAATCTGGGTCTTTTGTCAGAAGGGGGTTGAGAACCCCTGATAAGAGTAATCAAATCCTCAGCCATTTTAAGCATCTGCTTTTTAAGCATGGGGCCTTGAGAGGAGGTCTGAGGACCCTGTTTTTTGGTTTTCATGGCTGCTTTAGATTTAGTGAAAGATTTAATAGAGAAGGAGGAAGACCTGAAGACGCCTTCAGAAATGGCAGGCCTGTCTAAATTCTGAGTTTCCCCGCCAAGAGTGGTGTCGGTATCTGCAGTAGGAATGGGGACCGAGGAGCCTGCGACCTCGGGTACTGAAGTCACCGGTAATGTAGTGTCATCGGTACTCAGGGGCTGCCTAGGCACCTCGCTGAGAACCGGAGAACCGGTAGTCGACCTAAGTGTGGTCTCAGTAGTCGGTGCAGACCTCGGATGTCGGTCCTTATCTTTGCGTCTTTTGCTCAAAACTGGAGTCGGAGTATCCGACATGATATAATTAAATTTTTTGCCAAAATAATGAAGGGCTTAATAGTGCGCTTGTTGAATCTAGCACAAAAACGGCAGGCCGAGACGTTGTGGTCTGGGCCTAAGCAAGGTATACAGAAAGAGTGGAAATCCTTATGCGGTATTTGCTTCCCACATGAAATGCAATTATTAACTTTGTCTGACATCGGTCTGAGGCAAGAAAAGTTTCCCCAATGGGGTACTTAGCTTTCAAGAAGACTTCGGCTGAAATACTTTCGTAAATCTCAGCAGCTGGCTGACCGGCACTTGCGAACTTCTTCTGTTTCGGGCACCGCGCGGCAAGAAAGACTGAAGAAAATGGCGTTGGCTGCCTCTTTTGTACCCCTGCCGCACTGACGTCAGGGAAGAAGCGACGACAACCGACGCCGGACCTAGACTTTGGAATTCGGCCGACGGAGGACCCGCCTGACGGCAGGATAACCCATCTGTAATGACTGCAGCTGTATGCACGATGAACATTATTTGTTTAAGTAAATTACATTCTTCCAAAAAAGATTCCTCTAATGTAATCATCCTCGCTGCCTGGACAAATTGCCCCGTGCCCACTGTCAGTTTTTGCTTAAAAGGAAGGCAGCTACTAAAATGGAGGAAACTCTTAGAATATGTATTTTTGCAAAAAATTTCTGACAAGAATCTCTTAACATTATCATCCTTCAATAATATGTCCAGATAAGGAACTGACTTTTCTTCTATTGTATATGTGAATTTCAAAAATTCTGTCATATTAATAAACTCCAAATAAGAAGGTATCAACCCCTTAGGGCCTTCCCACAAGATGAATATATCATTCAAATAGTGGACATAGGTTTTACAGTATGGGAGAAACTGAGATTGACTAAGATATCGTTTCTCCCATTCTAACATGACAATATTGGCATACAGGCCCCCCACAAGAGGAGCCCATTGCCACCTCTTCATTCTGGAGAAAATATTCACCTTCAAATAAAATAAAATTGTTTATTAGTATAAATTCAAGCATTTGTTCATACAAGTTGATTTTTTCTTGTGTTACATTCTTAGACAGCAAGTAGTCACAGAACCATTGTATGCCCAACTCATGTGGTACGACACTGTATAGGTTAACTACATCAACTGTAATAAATAAGTATTTGTCCTTATATTCTATTTCATTAACCCTTTCTTAAAAAAATCCCATGAGTCAATGCTCACAGTAGACTCATCCCATATATATTTACACAACTCCTTGTCCAAATATTTTGCCACCATGTTATGGAGCCCTAGCATCCACAATCTGTCTCATAGGTGGTTGATTTAAATTGTTGTGGATTTTGGGGGCCCCAAAATTAACTGGGGTAGATGGGAATTCAACCAAAAGTTAATGCTTTTCATTAACAGAAATAAAGCCATCAATAAACATGTCACGTATAAACCCCTTAATTCTTCTATAGGCTCCATTCATTTAGTTTAAAGAGCTTTTTATGTATGTCTCAGTATTCAATATGTCAAACATCTTATTATAATATATTTTGTTCATGACAACCACCCTACCCCCTTTGCCTGGCTTCATTATTCTTACCCCTTTATTACACATTAGAAATGTTTGTTCAAATTCTTCATTATAATTTAAGTTCTTATTAACTTTTCTTCTATTAGAAATTTTACAGAGTTCCCGAAGGTCAAACTCACAAACTCTTTCAAATGTTGCCAAGACAGGGTGTATCGGGGGGTTTAAGTGCTACAAATTCTGAAGGGGTCCCTTACTTGTTTAACTTTCTAAAACATAATATTTAAGTTAAGCTTTCTAATATATTGTTTTAAATCCATAAGGGTATGCACTACATTAGTAGGATGGTCAGGTACAAATGTGAATCCCTTAGCTAACAGGTCACATATGGTCACAGTCAAGGTAATATCTGAAAAATTATAAACTTTAGTCATTTTCAGAATTAAAATTTACTTTCAAAGATGGCAATAAGTAACAATTTCTTGTTAATGTTGTAGTTACTGTTCCTGTCTCACCCTCCAAGTATTCCTGTTGGTCCCCCTGTTGCTCATTCTCCCTCTCCCAGATTGATGGGGGTTGAAACGGCCTGTCGTATGTTGTGGTTGGATTCTTTGCTGATTCATTATCTGCTCCGACTGTCTGAGGGCTGGGTACTGTTCTTCTCTAAAAAATCTTTGTCGTATAAGTTTGCATCACTAGTGACATTGTTGTCATAGTTAGCATTAGAATAAGATTCAGTTCCCCTCCTATTATGTTGCCATACTTGCAAGCTAGATTGTTAGCATAGTCCTTTTCATCTCTAGCTAGTTTCTTAATTTTTTTGTTTTTGATGCTCAGCATTTGTTCATCAATAGTATGAAATATTCGACAATAATCAAATCTATTTGAAAAAATAGGGTTCTGTATAATTTATCGAGTGCTGCAGCTTCTGTATTCAATGTCTCAATCAGTTTCTCATTGTATTTTATTACTATCCCCATATATTCAAAACCAAATCTGTCAAAAAGTTCAAATAAATCTTTATGAACGTCAGAGCCTGCTACCAATCCCGTAGGATAGCGTCACATATGTAGGCCCTTAGATACAGACCTTTGATTCAGACATTCTTTGAAAAATAAACTGTCCATCTGAAGTTTCTTAATTTTGAGTAAATAGTGGTCCAAGTCATTAAGCTGGTCACTGAAAGTAACATTAGTGGACCAGGAATTTAGGAATGTATTATAGTCATTTCAAAGCCATTCAGTTAACATGGGGGTATACACATAGTATTAGCGTTTGTATCATTAGTAGCATTAAAAGCATTATCATGCGTATTTACCTCATTCTGCCTAGTATCCGGCTGTAGAGAATATAAAGAAGATGTAAATGCTGCAAATTGTCCTTCTCCTCAGTAGTTTAGGTTCCCAGAAGCATCCAATGTAATACTGCTAGTAGAAGTGCTCGGTGTTGAATGTATGGACAGCTGAGATAGAGCCAACTGCTCTAATCGGTCCATGCGATTCATAAGTTGCTGAATTAGCTCAGTTAAATCATTTATAGTTCCATTCTGTTGAGAATTCACGATCGGCTGAGTGTCAACTATTAATGGTGAATTACCCTGTTCTGCAATCCAAAACGTGCAAAACAACCCAAAAACCAGTAAACAAGTACTTCAAAAAGCAGGAACTGCAAAGCAAGGTACCATATGAACTTGTTCTCCTTCAGGAACATTCGAGACAAATATGAATTCAATGCCTTAGCTAAACACAATTCAGTACGTCCTAAGCATAGCTTCAAATTTATTGTGTTGGATACTGTAAAATTAATGGAACGGGGGGGGGGGGGGCTGGGGCTGGCCATACTTATTAGAGAAACTGGAACTTACCTGGCAGCTTCATCTGAATTCATTATATTGGCCAGGTCTGAATGACAACAGGTCTATTAGTACTTTATTATAAATAAAGGCACTTATTAGGCACTAGTAGATTAATCTTGTTTACTATTCTTTTTTACATATTTTTAAAATTCATCTTATAAAATTAATTTTAAATATATATAGGTTCATAGGTAGGTACTAGGCTATCAGCCCAAGGGCCTACATAAGCCTAGCCAACAAGGTTCCCTGGCTTACGCCACCCAAGAAAGTTATTTTCCTGTGCCACTGTCGAGCAAAGACACAGAAGTGATCCCAGGGGTGTATTTCCTATTTCCCATCCACTCATCAAGGTTTTTCTTGGAGAGTGCTAATGAAGAACTTTGCTTGACATAGATGGGTAGCCTGCTCCAGAGTATGGGAAGTCTCTGGGATAGGAATCTATCCCTCCAGCATGTCCTGTTTATTGTGGTGACAAGGTTTAGGTCCCTAGAGCGTGTAGCAAAGAGGGATTGAGATTGCTTTAGGTGTAGCATGTCCAACAGCTCCAGGTTTGACATAGCTTTATATTTTAGGCAGAGATCACCTCGGAATAGGCAATATGCTATGGAGTAAAGCTGGAGTTTTTTTGAGGCTGTCAGTGTAAGGCATTTGTTTGAGGCCAGTAATCCTCTTTGTGAGGTACTTCGGTGGCCTTTCCAGCTGCTGCAGATGTCTTGTGAGGTACATTCCAAAAGGGGCATTGTACTTTATAATGGGGTCTAATGAGTGTCGAGTAAAGGGGAACAATGACCTCTTTTTTCCTGGATGAGAACCCTTTTATGATGGTGTACCACGTAGAAGGACTTCCTGACTACTGCGGCAATGTGACTATCAAAGGAGAGACTACTGTCCACCTGGGTCCAAAGTCTCATCACGCATTCGGTGTTTAGTAGATTGCTGCCTATGTGGTAGTTCATGGGTACAGAGTTTTTACCAAAGGGGATGACACTGCACATTTTGGCATTGAGCTTGAGGCCATGGCTCTGACACCAGGCATCTGTCGCAGCGAGGCCCTTCTGTAGTATGTCCACATCATTTGGGAACTTGACTATGGCTCCTAGTTTGTGTTAGCCTGTACTTCAGAGTAGTAGATACCAAACAGGAGAGGTACTAGGACGGAACCCTGCGGTACTCCACTTGTCACTGCTTTGAGGTCAGATTTGGAGTCTGCAACTTTTACAGTATGGGTTCTATCAGTGAGCCAGTTGGCAACCAATCTTGTGACATAGGGATTTATACCTAGTTTAGTGAGTTTAGCTAGAATTCCAGAATGGGGAATGGTGTTGAAAGCCTTGGCGAGGTCAAGATAGGCTGTGTGAACCACCTTACCCTCATCTACGGCTTTGGTGACTGCTTCAAAGAAGTCAATCAGGTTCAGGAGGCATGATCTGCCTTTCACAAACCTGAACTGGGTGGGATCCAGAGTTTGGAGGTTACCAATGTCTTTGTTTATGAGTTCCATGGTGATACGTTCCATGGCCTTGCAGACCAGGCTCGTCAGGCTAATAGGTCGATAGTTCCCAGGATCAGTGGTGGCTCCCCCTTTGTGGAGCGGGATAACTATTGCTGTGCACCATTCATTGGGCACAAAGCCTGATGCAAAGCTATTATTGAACATGGTGCTTAAGTGGGGAGCCAGTTCATTCTGAAGTTAGTGTAAAACGCAGCCTGGGATATTGTCCGGTCCCATGGATGCTGTGTTTTTGGCTTTAGAGAGTGCAGCTTTTACCTGCATAGTTGTGATTACAGGTCCACTGCATTCTTCCTGTATAGATATGGGCCCTTTAGGGGGTGAGAGGGGGGTAAAGTTAAAACTGAACCTATCTGCCAGGATGATGGCAATATCAGTTGGTTCTGTAATTTTCTTGCCTTTGTGCTGCAACTCAGAGCAGATCTGGGTGTTGCCATCGAGATTCTTGACATAGCTATACAATGCTTTGTGGATGTCCTTGGAATTAGTGGCGATTTTGTTTTTGTAGCTAGCTTTGGAGGATCTTATAAGGGATCTCATCTTCTTACTGATGCTGACCAGGGAACTCCTCCACTCATGGGATTTTACTCTCTTTTGCAAGAGTTTCTTCATTCTGTTGTACAGTTTGTTTATGGCAGGGGACCACCAGATTGGCTTCCTTTTTTTGGAGGATAGTGTCTTGGTTCTGTTTGGGATAGCACGATCCATGCACTCGTGTAAGTGCTTATAGAGTGCATTTGTGTAGGATTCAGCAGTTGTAACTGTATTGTTCACCTGCATGGGTGTCATGAAGTTCACCACTTCTGTCTTAAGAAGCATGAAGTTGGCTTTGGAGAAATATTTTACTGTGGTTTCCTTAAAGTGGGTGGGGGCGGGATGTGGATATCAAGGGTGATTAGCTTATGGTCAGATCGGACCAACTAGGAGTTGACCAGGTGTGGAACACCGGTCACTCATGTTGGTAATGACTAGTCTAGGATACTGTTGCCCCTGGTGGGGGTGTGGATAAGTTGATCCAGGGCACTGGAGTTCATAAATTACAGAAAGCGTTGAGCTAAGGAGTTGGTACACTAGTAGTTTTCCCAGTTAACGGTGGGGTAGTTGAAATCGCCCATTATTAGGATGTTTGGTTGAACCCTAATATTTTCCAGTACATCAAGAAAAGAGGAGTGGGAATCGTGGGGCATGGTGGGGGATCTGTAGCAAGCTACAATTTGGATTGCAGTTTTGCCCAGAGTTAGTTGCACTTGGATAACCTCGGATGCATTATGCTGAGCAACTAGCCTGGAGGTGTGGATATCCTTAATGAATATGGACACACCTCCGCATTTGGTGTTTCGGTCCAGGTTACCATGGCCGAAAAGTGTGGTATGAGTTATAGCCTGGTAGTGCAGGGGTGCTCTCTGGAGCCTTGAACCAGGTCTCAGTCACTGCACAGATATCGATATTCTCCATTTTAAGGAGTGCCTCGAGTGACTGCATTTTGAGATTTAGACTTCTAGCATTGAGTAGCATTACCCTCAGTTTTTGCTTGCCTGTTCCTGTTATGGTGGTGAATTTGTTACCTGAACCTTGCCTAAAAAAGGCACTATAGGGGCAGCAAGAGCCTTAGCCAGTATCCGGAATCTCAGGGGCGACAGGTGCAGGCCATCTGCGGCAAAGCATCGTGGTCTGTCGACCATGTAATCCCAAGCAGACAGATACTGGATCCCCTTAGAATAACACCTGAAGCTTAGCCAATTGCAGAAGTCAATCATTTTGTCTTTGTACAGCGGTATCATTCTGGGCGATGGCAGAATACTATTCAGGGCTAGGGTCATACTTGCCTGGGCTACAAGATTGGAAAGCTCTTCCATGTCTTTTTTCATATAGTCCAGGGAGGTGCATCTCAGGTCATTCACACCAACATGGACAATGATAGTCATATTTGTACTTGTTGTGGAGTGACCCGAGTGCGTGGGTTATGTGGCGGATCCTGGCACCAGACAGGCAGCTGACAGTAACCTTCTCCTTGTTTAGCCTGGTGAGTGGGAATCAGTGCCTGACTATAGAGTCGCCTATGACTACTGTGTTGGGTACATTGTTTTGCCTTATTGGCTGTGGTTGAGTGGCACACTGAGTCTGTGGGCTGTGTGTCATTTGGGTTGTGTTGGGGGATGGAGGTTGCTTGTGTTTCTGCTTTGGAGGTCTCTGTTGCTTAGACAGATTATTAATGAGAGCCTCCGCGAATGTTTTTGTGTTACTATGTGTGGATTTTGGTAGTGTAGATTTAGTGAGACTATGTGATGAGTGTGGTGTGGTGCAAATGTTTACCTTCTCCTCATGACTGTCAAGTTCAGTCTTGGTTGGAGAGAGCTATACCTCCTGTTTGGCTAGATAAATGCATCTCTCACAGGTTGAGTGTTGGGTGGTAGGAGGAGAGGGTTGTCTGTGTACATGAGGCAATTTCTACATTGTCTCAAGATGCCCAGATTCATCAGATAGACAGGAGAGAACACTGGGAGCTGACCCCTGGACCTGCCTAAATAAAAAAACTATTTTCCTCCAGAGAAGTGAGGAAAGTGAGTACAAGAGCTGTTTTTCTCTAAGCAAGTGAGAAAAGTAAGTACAAAAACTGTTTTCCTCTAGGTAATGAGGAAGATTGAGCGCTATAGTAATTAATAGCTTATTTAGTGCTTACAAGTTCTGAACAAGTGCTGAGCATGAATAAGCAAATTTAAGTACTAAAACTAAGAATCTGTATCTGCACTAGATGAGTTACAGGACAGAAACAAGTGCAAATGCAGGGTTTCAAATCAGAAAGTTGAGAGATGGATGAGATTGCCCAAATGGCCAATAACTACAATTTCTGGGCCAGAACCACTCCTTATGTGGTAGACAGGTTACCTAGTGCTTACCACTCCCACTGATAAGCTAGAAGGCTTCCCTCCAACACAGAAAGGACTGGGGGGCTCAGACGCTTACATACAGTCCTGGATACAGAAAATCTGTATCTGGAACACTAGTTACAGGAAAGGTAGGAAACAGGCTTACAGTTTTTTTTTTATTTTAGTTTTTTTTATCTATTACATATTTATACATTTACTAGTAAGGTTTTATATACAGGTATTTAATTTGATGGATTCATCTTAGAAATCCATTTTATGCCATGGTAGGGCTTTTTATGTCGTATACGACTGTTATTTATTTATTGCTATTAAAATCTATTTAGAAATTGGACAGTATCATGCAGTATGAGAAAGTGCAATTATTTTTTATATGAATCATTAGGGTCCCTTTATGTAACTATTTCAATGCTGACATTATGACTGTTTTTTGTGTGCTGCCACTTTATAATTTTGGTTTCCTGCTTAGCAGGAGGAAATGAAGTCACTATTCATTTGTATTTTAAATGTAGTTGTGCTGACAATGCACTATTTCTGATGAAGTCCCTTTTAAAGTTAATTTGAGACAAAAGTGCTTATTTGTTGTTGTAAATTAAAGCTTTGGTGTTCCTGAAGGAGAAGTTCGTGTGGTACCTTGCTCTGTGCTCCCTGCATTTTGAAGTACTTGTTTACTGGTTTTTGGGTTGTTTTGCGCAGTTCCAGAGAGAACCTGGGAACACTGATCAGAGGAGATGAAGCCGTAGACTATCTCGGATCCGAAAGCCTTGGATCAGACAATTTTGGAACCTTTTTTGGCAATTCTGAAGATGTCTGTGAAGGAGTCGGAGTATAAGCGGGTTTATGGTGCTCCCTGGACTCCTTAGATTTTTAAGAAGGGGTCTGAGCCCCTGAAGAAGTCTCTGAGGAGGAAGCTGAAACAGGCAGGAGACCTTTTTAAATAAGCTTGTTCCTCTGATCGCTTATAGCTCTAGCACTGAAGGCCACACAAATAGTACAGGTAGAATTCAATGGGCTTGGCTTAAGCAATAAACGCACTCCCTGTGGGCATAAGAATTCGGGATCTTATGCCAACAGGAAGTGCACTTTTTTGAAACCTGTTGGTTTACCAGCTACACCAGAAAAAACAGTTGTAGTACAAAATGTTATTTTTATTATAAGTAAAGAAAGGAAAGAAGGAAAAACTACCAACAATGGCTAGTTAAGAAATATACCTGCAGGTATAAGGGAGAAAAAAAGCTACCAAAGATGGTATTTAAAACTAATGACCAAAAAAGTGAAACACTGGTAAGGATGGAATATTTATATCTACACAAATATATACACAATTATTATATATATATATATATATATATATACACACACACACACACACACACACACACACACACACAGAGAGAGAGGTGGACAAAAAATATTCTGATTCAAGTTAAAGAAAGAATGAGAAATGACAATATCAGAGAGAAGCTTATTCACTGACAGATCTATAATCAGGGAGTGGTCTTGGTGTTACTACTGATCAACTTACTGATGTTCAAGAAACCGGTTACAATGCCCCACTGCCTCATCTGAGAGAAGCTATTTAAGTGCAAAAATCACCACTGTTAAGTACCTCTGCAGGTGGATTGTGGTCCTTGCATGCCTTGATATGGATCTCTTCCCAGTCATCTCCAGTTATATACACCACCTTTGAAACTGTACTAGCATGGAAGAAAGTAAATAAACTTTGTCAGGCAATATGAGCAAGGAATAGACGAATTAACCAATCAGCAGCGAACAAAGGGGCTGTTTTTCAAAAGGGTTTTTTATTCTCTACGGTGAACCGAAACAGTTGATCAGAGTACTTATAGTTCCTGGTAAGAAGTCCCAATCCCTCAGAGCTACACGCTCTAGGGACCTAAACCTTGTCACCACAATAAACAGAACATCCCGGAGGGATAGATTCCTGTCCCAGAGACTTCCCATACTCTGGAACAAACTACCTATCTATATCAAAGAAATCTCCTCATTAGCACTCTTCAAGAAAAATCTTGATGACTGGATGGGAGATAGGAAATTCACTCCGGGGATCACTTCTGTTGCTCTGCTCAACAGGGGCACATAAAAATAATTTTCTTGGGTGGCGAAAGCCAGGGTACCGTTTAGCTAGGCTTATATAGGCCCTAGGGCCAACAGCCTAGTACCTACCTATGAACCTGGTCTTACAGAAGGATGCCCAATCTTGACTCTTAGAATATGCACATTTTAAAAAGTGCCCCTAAATTACTGATTTCGTGTTTTTTTTTTTTTAATATATAATCTTAAAAGAGATTGGACCTTTCTGGTTAAATACATCACCCAGCTATGACAAAGGTAATTGGAGGATTAAAGGGGAATCTTTATCCATCTTAAGGCAAGATAAAAGATGAAGAAGACATCAAGGCTTACGAACCTTCCGGGATGATAAAACTGATAAACAGAACTACTGCCTTTCAGAGTTTTAAACAAACTTAAAATAACCACTACAAATGGCTTACATTTTTATTCAAAAACACAAGAGACTAGTCCCAAAAGGGTTTTATTACCTACGTGGAACATTTCAAATAAATGCTCCTTAGGAAAATGTCTAATAATGTAACAAAGAGCCAAATCTGTCTTGATTAGAAGGCAAGCCTTGGGGGTAAAGCAAAATAATTAATGGAATTGCACAGGAGGAAGAGCTAAGCAAAACAAGTGAGAAAGGTAGCCAAGATTCACTAGAAATTCAAAAGTAACAGTCAAGTTTTTATAGTATCGTTTGTTCTACAGGACCCCTTTTTAACAAGTCTAATGTAATTTTTCATCTCCCATAATCAAATTTGCAACCTTTAGTTTTTCTTTTGAATCTTTATACACACAGGGGATGGATACACACCATGATGTAAAGCAGACTACAAAGACTCTTTGTCCCAGTGTCTTCCAGTTCAACCCCTCCAGCAATCAAGATGTCACAATTAAGATTAGATACCCCAATAACTATCAAGTAATGTATTAATATACACTTACAGGTTGCTCCAATATCTAAAAAACTGACTGGATGGGGCATTCAACCACAGAGGGATGTTGCAAAATATTCTTGATGCAACAAGAGGGATCCTCTCTTGGGTCAGCTGATACCATTCCTCTCAACCATACTGAATTTCTTGTTATTTTTACTGGTTTTGAGGTCCAAATAATGGGGTGCCACGATTCTCTAGTGGCACCCCTTAATTTCCTGGCTATTTTTTAAATGTTTTTGTTTTTAGCTGATGTCATCACATGCGGAGGCATGCGCGATGATGTCAGCTCCGTGAACAGCCTGCCACCCTGTATGAATTGATTGAAGGCTCGAGGAATTCAGTGAACTTTGTTTCTGGCCAAAGCATGCATGCAGCTGCACTTTAATTCCTCCAGATGACATGTAACAGCAGGGCCCTCCAGGTAAAGAAAACTGTGCTGTCTTTTACTTTTTAACAGCTAACACACTTAGAAGTAATGGTCACCAGCTGCAGGAATGTCTTTATTTTAACGGCAACTATTTAAGAGTTATCGCACTTTAATTTGTACTGTGTGAGCCAGAAGAATATTAAAACAGCTGCAGGAACATCTTTACTTAACTGTTTAACAGTTAAAATGCTTTCATTTGTAATGTGTGAGCTAGAAGTATATTACAACAGCTAACACTCTTAGCTTTCATTTCCACAGCTGAACGAGGTGTGTGTTTACTTAACCAGAGACTTTCAGAACTGCTAACACATACACACTCAGAATTAACATGGCAACTGTTTACTGCTAACACGGCTTCATTTCCACAGCCGACTCAGGATGAAGTTCACTTAACAGCCAGCTTTCATTCATACGTAACAGCAATTAGAAAAATTTGTTTCTACTGTGCTGCTTCTTATTGGCAGGCATCTTTACTTTAACGGCAACTGTTATTCATACTTGCTAACAAGGTACAGCTTCATTTTCCACAGCCAAACCAGCTTCCACTTGTACTGTGTTTTTACATAAAAGCAGTTGGAATATGGTTATACTGTGCTGCCAGCTTCATTTATACTGTTTTTTTTTCCTTTACTTAACAGCAGTTTAGAATATGTTTATACTGTGCTGCCAGCTTTCATTTGTACTTTGTTTTTTTACTATAATTAACAGCAGTTAGAATATGCTTATACTGTGTTGCTTCAATGCTTTTCATTTGTAGCAACAGAAAAATTTCAAGGGTGCAACATGTAGCTTGCATGTATCTTGCCAATAAAATGTCCAACTGGTATAAACATCAAACGATTTGTAAAAACAGCAGACATAGAGGTCTGAAAAAGCGTCTTTTAGATGTGAAAGCGCTTACCATTGTTCACATCAATAAAGAAACTGCTGTTTTTACAAATCGTTTGATGTTTATACCAGTTGGACATTTTATTGGCAAGATACATGGCAAGCTACATGTTGCACCCTTGAAATTTTTCTGTTGCTTGAGCTGTTCTTTATTTTCAAGGTGCTTTACTCGTGAGGATTATTTGCAACGTCGCTTTTCATTTGTAGTACTTATTGGCAGGCAGGACCAAGGGGGAGGTGTTTACTTAACAGCCAACTTGTTGTACTACAGGGTGTGTGTGTGTGTGTGTAAATGCCCCAGTTAGTTATAAATGCTAGTTAGAGTTACTCAAACCCTGTACCTTAGGTACAAGAAGCAAGAGCCTAAACACTCTACCAATACCACCACCCCTTGTGATTCAAGGAGTTAACCAGAATTCTCAATTGTCCAAAGTTTACGGAATGTTTGGCTCATACTTTTGGTCTGTTCCACTTAAAATGTGTGTTTTTCTGGCAAATCAGTGAAAAGTTGAACTGAATTCACCAAATAATGATCGCCATTTAAGTTTGTCAACTTATCTTTCAGGAAACGCATGGTAACACAAAACATTTTACTAAAGCAACTTTTCTAAGATTATACAAGCAATGTTTAAAATGTGTCCATGGTTTGGGCTTTTGTC
>NC_056748.1:958657681-958896984 GCF_019279795.1 Protopterus annectens
CTTAGACTGCAGGAAAGCACAAATGAGTCTGACTTTCTCTGAATTCTGTAATGAGATACTTCAAGTAAGTGTAAGATAGTGAACAAATTAAAAAGGAATGGCACAGACCACAGATGGCAGAACACAACCACCACAATCCTCCTGTGGTTCTTCCTGCAGTGAGCAGGTAAAGGGAGGAACAGGACCTCCTGGGGAAGGAAGAGATGATTTCTCTCAATGTCCCATCTATAAAAGAGGAGGACTGGGGGTATGCTGAAAGAGAATCCTGACCCACAGCCAGATTCCCAGAAAAGCTACAACACCCTGTAAAGGAGTATAGCCTCAGGCTACCCTGCGTAACAAGGCACCAAACTGCATAAAGAATATTGGACCAAAGAATAGGTTTTGGTGAATGCTAAACTTTACAGCTAGAGAGATTGAGTACTGACTGTCCTTATGTAAACTGGTTAATAGCAGAATCAATTCATGCTCTGAGGGGCAGACCCAGACCCACAACTTAAAGACAGCTCAGGTGAGCTACTTCTCCATCAGTAAAATATTTGATGATAAATGGAATGGTCAAAGAAGATAAATCTACCCCAGATTCAAACCCAGGTTCGGAGACAAGTAGAAAAATGAAATTGTGGTGCTTTGTCTCCACACACACTACAAATACCAAGGCAATACCCACACCCTCAGCTGAGCAAAGGCAGCATGAATAATGTGGCTGAGTTTTCCTAGGAGGCAATCATATTCAAACTTGTGCCTTAGGCTGCATCTTCAACCAGTCTGCCAAAACACAGACTTTTAAGCCCTTCTCCATATTCAGAAGCTAACTGCTTTTTGTGCACACTGCAGATGCTGTGACATGCTTTGCACAGTCAGATATCATAGTGTTTGTGTTTACTCTGTTCACTGCAAATGCTACTACATTAAGTTGTACTATTTTATTTTTGCTGTAATGTCCTGGATGTGTGGTTGAAAAAAAGGTTAACCAATCAGCCCATTCACCCAATTAACAAACATAAAAAAACATGGAAGCTCCTTGCAAAGCTTCATGCAAACCTAGTAGGAACTGGCTGTCCCATAAATTGGGCCACATGGGGGGCTACTTCTGCCAGGCTTTGGCTAGAGTGGCCAACACCTAGGAATGCTACAGACTGTGTCAGAATCTCAAAAGGCAACACTCTAACAGTAGTAATGCCCAGTAAATTTAACCCGAGTGGGACAAAAGAGGTGACCTCCCTGGACACAAAGTAAAAGGGGGGCACAATCAGCAGATGCTGAGAAGTTTTCACTGCAGTACATTACAGGCTTTCAAATGCCAGTATTTTATTTGTGATAAGAACTGAAGAACTTAGTGAGCTCATGTGTGGCATAAAGAGAAGTAGCTACTTGCTACATTGTAGGAAGCAGTTTACTACAGTTCAGAAAGGGAAGGAGGTCTTTTATTTGTTAGAACATAAGCACTTCAGTGCATTGTGTACATGGCAAATACTGTAGCAGCTGTTTGCAGTTTAATAAAGAAATTTGTTTTGTTAGAATTGAAGTGTTTAGCAGTGTGTTCAATTCTGCAAGCAGTTTGTAATAGTATAAAAGGAAAGCTGATTTTTTTTTTTTTTTTAATTAACGCTCCATGGCAGAGGACCTTTTTGGCTCCTCAACTTACAACTGAGGGTGTGGTGCCAGATCACAGGACAGTACCCAGCACCAGAATATCTAGCTCCGTGTAACATCCCTCCAGTACAAATCAATATTACTGTGACATTCCCTAACATTAATTTAATGAAAATGTCCCAAGCACCAACAACCATCCAAGTACCCTGCAATAGTAGACACTCCAAAAAGTCATATTGGACATAAGTAGCATAAAGGCCAATAACTGGGCAAAAATCTGCATTCATTCCTAGTTAAGTGTGTGTGTGTGTGTGTGTGTGTGTGTGTGTGTGTGTGTGTGTGGGGGGGATACAGGCCCCCCCCCTGCCTTCTAAAAAGAAACACCCTGTACTACTGAATAAAAGTCTTATTTATTATTTACCTAATTTGTTACTCAGGAATGACCAGCCCCATTTTCACCAGAGAAGCTGGGAGAAAAATCTATACATAAAATAAATACTAAACAGTTTAACAGATAACCTGCCCTCTAAGTGCAATATTGTCCTCCAGTTTGTGTGCTATGGTAGAAATAATGTCCTTCCAGGGGTGTAGAGGCGCTCAGCCTGTGGAGTCAGCCCTCAGGCCACTCCTGGGAATGGACATTATTTCTTGCTTAATATGTTTTTCTACAGAACTGCAGTAATGGAGTCTGTCATATTAACAATCTTATTTTAGTGCTTTGAGGTCTTGTTCTTGGGATCTATTTCAAGTCCCCTTTATAATAGTCATGCTAGACATAAGAAAGAGTTCACCTTATTTCCTTAACTTCCATATAATCAGAATATGTCTGCAGTGCAAGTTAGAGGAATCGTAAACTCAGCTGCTGAAACCAGGTTATATTTCTTTGTTTCCCCTGACTTGTGCTGCATTCAGAGATGAGCTAACCTATTCAAAGTATTTGTAATTCTCAAAGAAAACAAAGCAGCAAGACTGCAAGTGTTTCCACGGCTCCCAATTATTCTGCTGCTTGCCAATGTTTGCAGTGAGAAAATGTATTATTTCACTTTTACAATTTTTTGTCAGGCCACGATGGTGCAGCGGTTAGCATGGTCGCCTCACAGCAAGAGGTTCTCCCGTTCAATTTTCGGCTGGAGCGCCTTCTGTGTGGAGTCTGCATGTCCTCCCCACAGTCGAGTGACTTTTAAAGACATGCAGGTAGGTGCGTGCGTGAAGGGGTGTGCCTTCTTTGATGGTTGGGCGTCGGGCTGGCAACTCAGCACCATAAAAAATCCACTGCCAATCATTAGCTGACCTGAGTTCCGCTGTGGCAACCCCTAAGACATGAGTTTTTAATTTTTGTCATATTGTCTCTAATTTTACAACGCTACAGATTACAAAACAGGTACAACCTTTTGTGCTAAATGATTTTTTTTTAACTGAGGCACTGGACATTACACTGTCAGACTTCTACTGTTATACTGGTACCCCCTTTGGACAGTACATTTTCAAATGTCTACTGTTATACTGCTACCCCCTTTGATTTCCTACATTTGTAGCAAGCTAACACTTCATCCAAACAATATTCTTTGAGCACAATTCCTGGGGAAGTCCGTCTATTCTGGCAAGCAAAGGATACAATGCAGAACACCAATTCTGGACAGGATGTTGGCTCACTGTAGGACGCGCACACGCATACATACACATACACACACACACACACACACACACACACACACACACACACACACACACACACACACACACACACACACACACACACACACACACACACGTACACCTATTTTCAAGTTATCTTACTGTACTGAAAACTTCCCCTGATGGGATGCTAGAGGGAATCGAACTACCCAGCAAAATCCCTTGAACATAAAGTGAGCATTCCATACAGAAGGCAGCCACAGCTGGGGACAAAACAAACAAATTAAGAGGTGTAAGAAGTGATGCTAACCACAGCACCGCTGTGCCAATCATCTTTAATTGAAATGATTTTAATATATGTTTCTTTATCTGCTGTTTGCTATTACTTTAGCTGAACTAAGTACGTACACTGCTGAAAATCTGACAGTATATATAACAGTATATTTAACAGCATGTGATGACAAAGTACAGTTTTGTACCTACCATAAATGTAGATGTCCGAACTGGATAGCATCTGCAGTCATAACAACTGGGTTTGTCCTGTCGTCAGGCAGCCCTTCAGTCGGCCGGATTCCAAAGTCCGGGTCCGGCTTCGGCTGATGTCGCACTTCACCCAACGTCATCTCTGTTGGTCTTCGGGTATAAAGGCATCAGCCGACGCCATTTTCCTCAGTGTTTCTTGCCCCAGATGCCAGTAGCCCTCTTGAAGGCTAAAATTTGAATAAATGCCAATGTTTCCAAAAAGATAGAGGTAAACACACAAATAAGCATGAATGTACATATATACAAACAAATACACCATGAAAGACTCCCCCCCATCAGCTAGCTATTAGGAGGGTAAACACCCTAGGAGTACCACAGAGGGGAAGGAGGGTATCCTGACTGCAGATGCTATCCAGTTCGGACATCTACATTTATGGTAGGTACAAAACTGTACTATGTCCTTCATGGATGCATCTGCAGTCATAACAACTGGGTAGAATACCATAGCCAACTAGGGGAGGAGGATAAAAGTAGATTATGGTGTGTTTAGGATCCCTTGCAGTACAGCAGTGGCAAACCCTGCTCGGGATCTGGAATATAGAGGCAAATTATAATGCTTGGCAAATGTATGCACGGAGGTCCAAGTAGCCGCCTCAATAATGTCTTTGGTTGCCACTCCTCGTAAGAAGGCTGTGGTAGTGGCTGTTGCCCTTGTAGAATGAGGTCTTATATTCTGTGGAATTGGTTTTCCATGGAAGGAGTAACAGAATCGTATGCAATTTCCTATCCATTTGGAGATTGTCTGTTTGGAAATAGCTTTTCCTTCCCTTCCTGTTGCATAGGCTACAAAAGTTGGTCAGTCTTTCTGCTACTTTTGTTCTGTCCAAGTAGTAGCGTAGCTGTCTATGTACATCCAAGGTATGCAGTATTCTTTCCCCTCTGTTTTGTGGGTTGGGAAAGAAGGTAGGTAGGTGGATTGCCTGGTTTAAAGACACTCTGGATACCACCTTAGGCATAAATGTAGGATTAGTCCTCATGGACACTCTATCTTGGTGGAAGATTAGGAAGGGTTGCACTGCCATTAAGGCCTGTAGTTCTGAAACCCTCCTTGCTGAAGTAATTGCCAGTAGGAAAGCAGTTTTCCATGACAGGTGTTGTAGGTCTGCTGTTGCTGCTGGTTCAAAGGGTGATAGTGTCAACTTTTCTAGCACAAAGTTTAAGTCCCAAGCTGGTAATGGTGGTTTCCTTGGAGGTTTTACATTCTTGATTCCTCTGAGGAACTGCCTGAGCAAAGGGTGCGAAAAACAGGTGGATCAAAGCTGTATTCTGCTGAAATAGCTGATGCATGTATCTTGATGGAGGAGTAGGACAGGCCTGAATGAAGAAGTTCGCCAGATACTCCAGAATGTTAGGCATATCTATGTTTGACACATCTTTTCCTCTTTCAGTACTCCAAATGACAAACTTTTTCCATTTTCCAGCATAGTTCCTTCTTGTTGAAGGTCTGCGTGCTTCAAGAATAATGTCTTTAACTCTTTGGGAAAGTTCTGGATTAGCTGCTGCTATGTGATGTTCCATGCAGTCAGTTGCAACGTTTTTAGGTTTGGATGTATGGTGCTGTAGTTGTTCTGAGTTAGCATCAAAGGCATCAGGGTATTGGCCACATATTGTTCGAGACATGCTCCTCAGCAGTGGATACCAGTGTTGTCTTGGCCAGTTTGGAGCTATCAGGATTATCCTTGGACGTTCTTCCTTGATTTTTAGTAGTACTTTGTGTATCAAGGGAAGAGGTGGGAATGCATATGCTGTTAGGCCTTTCCAGCTGAAGGAGAGCGAATCCACCTTCCATGCTAGTGGGTGGAATGTCCTTGTGCAGAATTTTTTGAGCTGGTGATTGAGAGGTGATGCGAATAGATCTATCTGAGGCATTCCCATTTCTTTGAGATGGTCTTGAAGATGTCCGGGTGCAGCTTCCATTCGTGGGCATCCGATGTGGTTCTGCTCAATATGTCTGCTAGAGTATTTTGTTTTCCCGGTACAAATATTGCCTGTAACTGGATGTTGTAGCTGAGTGCCAGGGTCCACAGCTCCAAAGTCATTCTGCATAGGGGTATGAATGAGTGCCTCCCTGTTTGTTGATGTACCACATGACTGTGGTGTTGTCTGTCCTTATCATCAACTGGCCCTCTTTGAGAAATGGTCTGAATTTTTGGATTGCCAGTTTTACTGCCAGCATTTCTTTTAGGTTGATGTGCAGGTGAAGTTGATCCTGTGTCCACAATCCTTGCACGCATTTGTCCTGCATGTGGGCCCCCACTCCTAAGTCTGTAGTGCTAGTTGTGATGTTCTGGCTTGCTTGACATTTGTAAAGGGTAGGCCTGGGTTTGACTGGCATGCCTGAGCCCACCATAGGAACTCCTGTTTTAAGCATGGAATTAGTGGGATTTCTGTTTCTAGGCTGTGTCTGTGTTGGGACCATAAATTCTTTAGGTACCACTGTAGTTTTCTCATATGTAGTCTGGCAAATGGGACCAAGATTATGCATGATGCCATGAAGCCCAAGGCCTGCAGTACTTTTCTTGCTGTTAACTTGTTCAGTTTTGTTAGTGCCAAGAAGTAAAGAGGGAGTTCTTTTGTTTTTCTGTAGTTAGGAATGCCATTTGTTTTACTGTGTCCAATTCCGCCCAAGAATGTCCTTGTTTGGGATGGTATCAGCCTTGACTTTGTAAATTGACTGTGTATCCCAGTGCTTGTAGCAAGTAAATGACCCTTTGTAAATCTGTTGTCAGCTTGCTTTTGTTGTCCCCTTGTAGCAGGCAGTCGTCCAGGTATGGGTAAATTTGAATTCCTGTAGTCTGCAATGGCGATTACTGACGCCAGGCATTTTGTGAATACTCTGGGCTTAGTAGATAAGCCAAAGGGCAATGCTGAGAATTGATAGTGCTCTGATCCTGCAAGAAATCTGAGGTATCTTCTGCAGATTGGTCGAATGGGGACGTGCAGGTATGCCTCCTTGAGATCTAGAGTTACCAGCCAACACTCCTTGCCCAGCATGGGAAGAAGTTGCTGTAGGGTCAGCATTTTGAATTTTGGGACAATGATGTATGTATTTAAGGTGGACAGGTCGAGAATTGGTCTCCAACTTTTTCCTTTCTTGGAACTAGGAATAGTCTGGAGTAGAACCCTTTCCTTGCTCTGCTGTTGGCACTCTTTCCACAGCTCTCATGTTTGCTAACTCCATTATCTGCTGTAGAGCCTCTGTTTTTTGATTTGGAGGTAGATTTGGCATTTCTCTTTGACTGGTAAAGTGTGGAAGTGGAACCGTAACCTTGATCTATGGTTTGTAAAATCCACTTGTCTTTTGTTATGTAGTGCCAGTTCTTTGAAAATAAGGTTAACTTTCCGCCTAGAGGAGCTGCTATTTGTTCCCTGGTAGGCGGACTTAGGGTTAAGTCACTGTGGTTGTGTTGATGTAGTGGCAGTGGTTGTGTCTGTGCCTCTGTTGTTACCTTGCCACTGTCGTCCTCTGTAGGCACCTCCTCTGGCTTGGTTTCTGCCTCTGGAGCGTCTATTCCTGCCCCTTTGAGATCTTGTGGAGTCAGGAAAGGACCAATTTTTGGCAGGCCAGTTCCTGCTAAACCTTGGGGGTTGAACCTGCAAGAAATCTTTAACCGTTTGAACAGATTTTGCCTTTTCTTCCATTTTCTTCATAACCTGCTGGGCAGGTGTACCAAACAAACTTGTCTTATCCATAGGAGCATCTAGCAACTTAGCTTTAACATGATCTGGTAAAGCTTGTTCCTTTAGCCATGCATGCCTTCTTATCACTGTGCCAGTCATGGCTGATCTAAATGAAGCCTCCAGTGCATCATAGCCACATTTTAAGGAATGGTTGCTAACCTGTTGTATGTTATTTACCATTTCTAATACATATTTCTTATCAAGAGATTCATCAGTGGTTAGCTTTTTAGTTAACTGATCAAGCATAAACTCTTGGTATTGTATCATGTGAAACTGACAGTTTAAAGCTCTAGCTGAGAGAGTAGTTGAAGTGTAAACCTTTTTACCCCATCTGTCTAATGACCTTGCTTCCCTTTCAGAAGGAATAGGGTTTTTAGCTATGGTCGCGGCTACTGCCTTGGGACCCTGAGATATAGTTTTGGGGTCTGCAAGTGGGGCCTTGTAAAGGTGGTGATGAGTATCTGGCACCCTGTAAAATCTGTCTGGTTTGGCAGGGGCTGGGGGTAAAGAATCTGGAGCGGAGCAGACATCATTGAAAGCATCATCCACCACAGAGAGAACAGGAGGTATAGCTAAGGGCCTGTGCTGTGGAAGGTGCAGAAAGGTCCCAAGTCTTTTTCTGGAGTCTGAAAATCCTGTTGCTGCCATTGGAACTGCTCTCGCATGGCATGTAAGGTTTCCCCAAAGGAGAATTCTTCTGGTGGGGAAGCAGCTGGAATGGATTCTTCAGCATCAGAATCTTCAAAATTGGAGAAAGGAGCCTCTGGCTGGTCAGTTATGTCTGATTCATCAGCAGAATCATCAGAGGAAACTGGCTCAGGGGCTCTGCCCTAGGTCTCTTCTCAGGGGGCTGAGAGGCCCTGTCTGGGTGAGATTGAGATCCTCTAATTAATGAAATTAAATCTTCTGCCAAAGTAAGCATTTGAGAACTAGAAGAGGGCCTGGTTGTGGGGGGTTTAACAGGCACTGTTTTAGTAGTCTTGGCTGCTTTAGCCCTGGCGAAGGCCTTAATGGACATGGCTGCTGGAGGCCTAGCAGCACCACGTGCTGGGGTAGAGACATCCAAGGGGATGGAGTCTGATAAGTCAGTGGTAACCACCGTAGTGGGTAAAGTTTCTGAGGCCGATTCCAGAATGGTAGCAGGGGCCTCAGTTGTAGATATAGATTCAGCTGTAGTTTGATCAGTTTTCTCGGTTTCGCCAAACAGAAACACTCGGGGTTTGCTTAACCATGGTTTCGCCCGAAACCGCGGACCGCGAATGTCGGTCTTTATCTTTGCGTTTTTTGGCAGATTGGGTAGTCGGAGGATCCGACGGCATAATATACGCAAAATCAGAACCGAAAACCTGTTCTGCAAACTCCGACCGACGCCTAAGCGTCGTCGGTTGAAGGAAGCACAGGCCGAACAGGCTGCTACGCCGTGGGCTGGGCCTAAACAAGGCAGACAATAAGAGTGGAAATCTTTATGAGGTATTTGTTTCCCACAGGTTAAACAATTATTAACTTTTTCTGACATCGGCTGAGGCAAGAAAGAGTCCCCAACGGAGTACTTAGCTTTAGAAGTCTTCGGTAGTATTCGTAGAAGTAATCTCTGGATCCGACCGACCGGCACTTGCGAACAGCTTCTGCTTCGGGCGCCACGCGGCAAGAAAGACTGAGGAAAATGGCGTCAGCTGATGCCTTTATACCCGAAGACCAACAGAGATGACGTCGGGTGAAGTGCGACATCAGCCGAAGCCGGGCCCGGACTTTGGAATCCGGCCGACTGAAGGGCTGCCTGACGACAGGACAACCCAGTTGTTATGACTGCAGATGCATCCATGAAGGACATCTACAGCACATGACATCAGACTCCCTCAACATCTGATAGTGACAGAAAATAAACCGGTCAGGTTGCCTGAACTCCTAAATGCAGTATGTTGTAGTGAAATAATTAAATGCTTCATAAAATAATCTAAAATAACTTTACAAAGAGAGGATTCAAGTAAGCTGATTATGTAGTGGCAGCATTTTGCTCATTTGGACGCCTATGACCTTGTCTGGATTTGAGTTTCAACAGATACCAAGGATATCAGAGGTCTTGCAAGGACAGAAGCAAGTAGAAAGAAGTGCACAGCTGTGACTTTTCAACTTAAAACAGAGTTGCTTACTGTATGCAAAGGCGCAACAGACCACCATCATTGTCTGAGAAAGATAGTAGGGGATGTAGATCAGTGCCTGTCATAAATCATGCTTAGCTGGCAGTGTGAATTGTTTTCCACCATTTTATAACATACCCATGTGTATAGTAGATAATTCGGTTCACACAAACAGCTGTAGAATTAGAACCACGGTAACCACAAGCACAGTTGCTATTTTTAAGTTTTTGCATAAAGTTCTAGCAAATGAATCATAAGCACTAAAAACAAAAGCAATCTGTTTAATGTAATGATAAAGTCCACTCAAAAGTAAATGTGAAAGTCACAAGCACAGTTATTGGCTCAATGTGTGAATCAGAAAAAATAAAGAGCAACAGGTAAGATAAAATATGAAAGAAGAAATAAAATCACTTACAGCCTCAGCTTCTGCAGGGTCATACCATACATTAATATATGGGTGCTGAAGAGCTTCATCCACAGATATCCTTTTAGATGCATCAATCACAAGCATTTTACCCAGCAAATCTCTTGCTTGACTGGCTGTACAAAAAATAAAGTATACATCTACATGACTGCATGCTTTATTAGTTCAGTAATCACAAAGATAATCTCTATTTAGACTGATGTAAAAGAAAGTTGTTATGACAGCCTTATCAACTGATGCAGTCGGTAATCTACCCAAGGAATAGTGGTAAGAACACACCAAGTACAATTCTAGAAGATGAGTTTTGAAATAGACTTCTTTATTTTGTTACTGACAAAACTAGCCAAGACCAACCTTCCTAGAACTTCATGGAAAATGTAAATGGCCAACCCAGAATGAGCAGATGATCAGCTCCTGGAGAGAGAAAAATGTGCGAAAAGGTACATACCATTTATGAATTAAGTACACATTCACATCTTAAACAATTTTTCACATATACACGCACAAAAAGCTAATGTGCCTTCACAGTTAAGAGTAGGATGAAGTCAAGACTGAAAACCAGACAACTTGTGTTCGATTAACTGCTGTGGTGCTGTTGAGGAAAGTCCAGTGAAGTGAGGAAGGAAGTAACCGTCTGTTGTCAGTTCACCCACACTGGGGGTGTGAAGAGACACCTCTCTCTCGCCATTTGAGAAACACCTAGATGGAGCACGGAGTAGCACATCTGTAGGAAACAGGCCTGCTGAGCACTCACTATTGAGGAAAGGAGTGAGTGTAAGCAAGCAAGCTTCTCATGGAAGCAGCACACAGCAGATTTTGAGAGAGCTGCAGTAGGGGTTAGGAACACCACAGTGGAGTTGGGAGGGGAGTCTGCTGGATCTGGACCACTGCTAATCCCCTGATTTTCACCCTTCCGGGGAGTAAATCAGAAGTTATGCACTTAACATAACTTGGCATCTGTGTTGTCCATTTTCATTCTTCCTTTCACATGAGTTTGGATCCGTCTCAGCCACATACCAAAGACTTCGGATTGCAATCTCGAGCTCCTCTCTCTATTCATAATGCTCAGTTCTTCCCCTAGCTCCTCAGATCGAGTTTGCAGCTCAATATCCCCAAGTTATGAGACACAGAAAAGATAAAGATAAGTTAGGGCTCAAACCTGGAAGTATCAGGCTCCAATACAATCTACCAGGTACTTGTAGAAGAGAAGACTGGGGGAAGGATGGGAGGGAAAGTGAAGAAGAATGAAAATGGACAACACAGATGCCAAGTTATGTTAAGTACATAACTTCTAAATCTGATCTTATCCCATTTCATTCTTCCTCACATATGGGACAGAATCCCCAGCTACGCAGCCCTTGGGAGACCCTCATGGAAAGACATGCCGAAGCAATGACGAACCAAAGGAAGCTCTGCTTCTAGAAACGATATCCAATTTGCAATGAGTAACAAACGTGAGAGTCTTGCACCAAGTGGCTGCAGCATAATCATCATCAATGGAAGTCCTTGAGGAGAATGCAGATGATGTAGCCATAGACTGTGTGGAGTGAGCTCTGGGTGGTCGCGGCAACTCTTATCCTTTTTGAGAATAGACCAATGAGATGCAATCAGTAATTCACTTGGCTACAGCAAGTTTAGACACTGTGGCTCAGGCAGCAAGAGGAAAATGATACAAAGAGCTGATCGGATTTCCTGAACTGCTTTGTCCTGCGAAAGTAAAAATGCAACCGTCTATGCACATCAAGGAGGTGAAGAAGTTGCTCCCCCATACTTGCAAAGTTGGGAAAGACGAATGGTAATTGTATAGGCTGATTAATGTTAGTCTCTGTAGCCACTTTATGCAGAAAGGAAGGATTGGTCCGTAAGAATACGCTGTCTTTATGAAAAATAATGTAAGACGTCCTGAAGCTCGGAAACTCTCTCTGCTGAAGTAACAGCTACTAAAAAGATGTTTTTTCAGGATAGAAATTTCATATTGCATTTGTCTGCTGGTTCAAAGGGTTTCTGAGTTAAACCCTGCAGCACCACAGTAAGGTCCCAAGGAGGAGAGGGATCTTTTATTGGGGAGGGTCTGAGGAGAGACACCCTTCATGACGGCTTTACACAATCTGGTCGTAGCCAGAAAAGGGGATTTTTTTCCAGAGTGGAAATTAGAGATCGCTGCCAACTGAAGTTTAACAGTATAAAAACTAGCCCCTCCTTTAAAAAGAGCTGTTAGGAAGAAAAGAATGGCCAAAGTAGGAGGTGAAGATGGGTCGATATTCTGAATGGAAGCCCAAATAAATCTTTCCCATTTGCTCCTGTAAACTTTCTTGGTAGAAGCCTTCTGAGAGGCCAAGATAATTTCATGAAATGGTGAAGCAAGCCTAGACTGTAACTATTACTGGAAGTGGGGGGGACACACAATAGTTAGACTGTGTGGAAATTGGGGTGTTGAATTCTGGATGGATGGGATAGAAGATCCTAAGTGGGCTCCAGTATCCTTTGAGGATACTTCAAGTGAGACCAGAGGAAGAGGAACCATACCTGTCAAGGCCAGAAGGGGGCAATGACAATGACTGAGCTCTTCAGTCTGCTCACTTTCTGTAAGAACTTTGGAATCAAAGGAAGAGGAGGGTAAGCATACAGGAGACCTGGAGGCCAATTGTGTATCAAAGCATTCCTCTGCGACTCCCCCGGTGAGGGGGGTCAGAGTGAAATACTTGCTGCAATTGTTGTTGAGGGGTGAGGCAAACCGGTCGCAGCAAGGCTGACTCCAGCGGCTGAAGATCATGTTCACTACTGATTGACTGACAGACCACTCATGAGGCATCAGAATGGATCTGCTGAGCCTGTCTGCTAGTTTGTTGGTTTTCCCAGGGATGTGAATTGCAATGAGAACATGGTCTGAAGTGATCACCCATTCCCACCCTCTCATGGCCTCGCTGATAGGGTCACTTTCCTCCTTGCTTGTTGATGCACTCCACCACTGATATTGTCCATTTGGATTGAAATCGTCCCTAGAGGGAGAACGTCTTGAAATGCTTGCACTGCTAGGACTGCTCTCATCTCTAGGACACTGACATGCAACTTGGTCTCCAGAGGGGACCACGTGCCTTGGACAGTCTTTCCCAAGAAATACCCCCCCTCCACCCAGTTGGGAAGCATCTGTGGTCACAGTGGCAACTGTGGAATGAAGTATAAAAGGTCTGCCTAGTAATAGATTACCAGACTGAAGCAACCAGAGAAGATGATGTTTGCAGATCAGGGTGAGTTTTATGGGAAATGACAGGGGGGATAAAGAAAGACCACTGCACCACCAATGTCCACTGAAGGATACACAAAGAACCTTGCTAGAGGCACTAGAAGTATAGCAGCTGACACAGACCCCAGAGCTTGAAGTAATAAACATGCTGGAGGAAACAGCTGGGATAGTACAGCCTGAACTTCTTGAAGTCTCAGAGATGTGATGTAATGCAATGGAGAGGTAAGGAAGCACTTGGGTTGTAGTGTTCAAGAGTGTTCCTGTGAATTCCAAGGTCTGATCAAGAACTAGATTTGACTTGGCATGATTTACTGAGATGGCTAAGGTGATGGAAATCGGAAACAAGTAGTCCCTGGCTTGTAGGAGTTGATGCTTGGATGAGACAGTGAGCAGCCAATCGTCGAGATGTGGAAACACCTGGAATCCCTCGAGTGTCAAGTGAGCTGCTGCTACTACTGCCATGCATTTGGTAAACACCCTGAGGGCTGTGGTGAGTCCAAAGGGCAGTACTCTGAACTGTTAAGGATTGCCTCCCAGCTGAAAGTGTAGATGTCTCCTGGATCGCCTGTCTTTCTTGATGCGATAGTACACATCTTGGAGATCTGTACAGCAAATCCAATCAATCTTGTGCAGAAAAGGCAGAATGGACTTGAACTGTGACCATTCGGAACTGTCTTCACAGATTAGTTTAAGTTGCTTAGATCCAAAATGGGTCTTAGGCCCCCTATTTCCTTTAGCACAAAAAAGAAGCGGGAGTAGGTTCTAAATCCTATTTGGTCAGGGGGAACCCCTTGAATGACTCTTTTCCGCAGTAATTTTGCATCTTCTGACTAACTGGGTGGAATGTCCAGATGTTTATTCTTCTGGACAGGGATAGGGAGGGAAAATGGTGTTTAATAACCTCTGGCTATGATTATTAGCACACAGGAATTTTTTGTTATTTTTCTCTAGAAGTCTGGTGCAAAGAGAAATGACCCCCAAATGCCTCCAGAAACAGGCGGTCGGGCAAAGCTTCAGGAGCACTGATAAGGCCCTATCAGAGTTGTCGTCTCTGAAGCCCTGATTTTGCAGACTCCTCCTCCTTGGGGGCAACATCTTCCACTGAAGATTCATCCTCTGTCTCTGGAGGAATTATCCCCATGTGAATCTTGGAAAAGTCCCAGAGATTTTCAGAACCATATTTTCTTACCACCTTGTTGGGTTCTACAGAAAGTCTGTTGAGGGGTAGAAAACTTGATCCCTATTAGCAGACTGTCTTTCCATCTTCTTCCCTGTGGGTGCGCATGTCCTTAACTGATGTTCCAAACAAGGATGAGCCATCAAAGGGGGCACTGACAAAAGGGTGTCTTGAAGGGTTCCGCAAAGTTGCACAGCCTCATCCAGACATGTCTCCCAGTGGTTATGCCTGAACGAGCAGCTCGTGAGGCAAACTCTAATGCATGGGAGATCAACCTCACTGAATGTCTCCTAATGGTTATGCCTGAACCAGCAGCTTGTGAGGCACCTTCTGCTGCATGGCAGATCAACCTCACTGTGTGTTGGAAATGGACAGAAAAGCGGCTAGTTGAGAAGAAACTTTTCCTGACTCCCTTGCTCCAGTGGGATCTGTCCATGGGAGGTGCCAGGAATATTGCAGGTTTTGGGGTATTGATTCAACAGTGTCCAGTTCCTTCCAAGCATGGCAGGAAACCAAATCAACAAGCTCATTTGCCGGGGGGGGGGGGGGTCAACCAAGATGTAGATGGTCCAGCTCCAAAAGCCTCCAGAAACACAGACTCTTCAAGAGGAGGAACACCAGCCACCCTTCTGTTTGAGGATTTCCATTATATCTCCGAAGGAAATACACCAGAAAGCTTAAATAGGTAGAATCAAGAGAAGTTAGGGGGCTGGAGTGAGGGTAACCAGGACTGCAACAGTGAATACACTCGAACATCTACATTTATGATAAGTGTACACAACTGTACCATGTTCTTCGTGTTTTACTGTTGCAGTCATCACATTTGGGTTGATTCCCAAAGCTAAGGAAGGCAGGAGGAAGTTAGAGAGCATTAGGGCCAGCTATTAAGGACTGCAGTGGCAAAACCAGCTCTGGATTTAGAAAAAAATAGGCATGTGGTAATGCTTGGTAAAGGTATATACAGAGCTCCAGGTAGCAGCTTCTAGGATGACCTCTGAGGAAGGCTGTAGAAGTAGATGCAGCCCTGATGGAATGTGATCTTATCCCCTGTGGGGTAAGTTTTCCATGGTGCTTATAGCAGAAATGAATCCAATGGACTATCCACTTAGAAATGGTTTGCTTTGAAATAGCCTTCTCTTCTGCCCTTGCAGCAAAGCCAACTAGCAGCTGTTCAGATGTTCTGAGAGGCTTAGCCCTGTCCAAATAAAATCTAAGTTGTCTGTGCACGTCCAAAGAGTGCAGTATTGATTCTCATTTGTTTTGTGGATTTGGGAAAAAGGTAGGCAAATGAATTGCCTGATTAAGGGCCACACTAGACACCACCTTGGGCATAAAGGAAGGATTGGTCCTGAGGGAAACCCTGTCTGCATGGAATATAATGAAGGGCTCCACTGCCATGAGGGCCTGTAATTCACACACTCTTCTTGCTGAAGTGATGGTTAGAAGGAAAGCTGTTCTCCAAGAGAGGAATTTCAACTCTGCAGTTGCAGCTGGCTCAAAAGGAGGGACAGTGATCTTTTCCAATACAAAGTTAAGGTCCCAGGCTGGAGTAGGGGCTCTCCTGGGGGGGGGGGTGTCTTAAATTTTTGGCCCCTCTGAGGAATTGCTTTAGCAGGGAGTGAGAGAAGAGGGGTGGTTCAGTATTATAATGTGCTGAAATGGCTGAGGCATGAATTTTAATAGACGAGAAGAATAGGCCATTGTGGAGCATTTCTGTTAAGTACTGAAGAATATGAGGTAAGCTGGGCACCGTTGTGCCCATCCCCTGAGTCTGGCTTCAGGAACAATATCTTTTCCACTTTTCAGCATAGGATTTTCTAGCAATAGGCCCGCTTGTCTCCAGAATGACATCTAGCACCTGCTTACTGAGGGATGCTATTGGAGAGCTCAAGGAATTAGCCAGGCTGCAAGGTTCAGGGTTTGAGGCTGTGGGTGCAGAATCTGGCCCACCTGCTGGGACAGCAGGAAAGGGGTCTGAGGCAGGTGCCATGGTTCCAGCAGCATCATACTGCGCAAGAGGGGGTACCAGTGCTGGCGTGGCCAGTCTGGTGCAATCAGTATTGACCTTGGTTTGTCCTGTTTGATCTTTAGCAGAACCTTCGAGAGGACAAGCAGAGGGGGAAAGGCATAAACTGAGAGGCTTTCCCAGGTAAAGGACAGGGCATCCACTTTCCAAGCTTGACTATGGGAAGTCCTTGTGCAGAATTTGTCCAACTGGTAGTTTTGAGGGGAGGCAAACAGGTCCATCTCTGGGGTCCCCGATTTGTTCCTCAAGAGGTTGAATATTTTTGGTTCCAGTTTCCATTCGTGTAGGTCCATGAGGTTTCCACTTAGGTCATCTGCCATCGAATTTAGCTTGCCTAGCAAGAATTGAGCTCATAGGTGTACTTGGTAGCTCAAGGCTATGTTCCACAGAGCCATGGCTAGTCTGCAGAGAGGGTACAA
This sequence comes from Protopterus annectens, assembly GCF_019279795.1. Classification (NCBI taxonomy): domain Eukaryota; kingdom Metazoa; phylum Chordata; order Ceratodontiformes; family Protopteridae; genus Protopterus; species Protopterus annectens. The sequence goes on from NC_056748.1 coordinate 958,674,565, forward strand.
GTGGGTTCCCCCCTGCTTGTTTATGTACCACATAACTGTGGTGTCTGTCTTTACCAATAATTGTCCTGGAAGAATGTGGTCAATGAAGGCTGTCAGGGAATTCTGTACAGCTAACATTTCTTTTTGGTTGATATGCAGGTGCATCTGTCTTGGCTTCCATTTGCCCTGAATGCACTGCCCTGCCAAGTGAGCCCCCCCATACACAGTCTGATGCGTCTGTTGTTAGGGTTTGGGCAGCAGGGGGTAGAGTGAAAGGAAGCCCTTTGTTGTGGTAGCAGGCCTCTGCCCACCAAAGGAACTCTGTCTTTATACAAGGAATGATAGGAATCATTAATTCCAGGTCCTGAGAATGTTGACACCATAAGCTTTTTAGATACCATTGTAGTTTCCCCATATGCAGTCTTGCATATGGAATTAGTAGAATGCAAGAGGCCATGAACCCCAGGGCTTGCAGAATTTTCCTTGCAGATAGCTGGGTCTTTGTGGCCAATAGTTTGAAGTAGGTTATTAAATAAACTTGTTTCTCTGAAGTGAGGAAAGCCATCTGGGAAAGTTGTATTAAAGCTTGCTCCCAGGAATACAATTTGTTGGCAGGGTACTAGGTGAGATTTCTTTTCGTTTATGGTGTACCCCAGTCAGTTTAGAAGTTTCTTTACGAATGCCAGATGTTTTAATAGCAATTCCTGGCTTTCTGCCTGAATCAGACAATCGTCCCAAGTATAGGTATATCTGAATATTTCTCTGCCTGCAAAATGCAATGTCTGGAGCCAGACACTTTGTGAATACCCTGGAAGCAGTAGATAAGCCAAAGGGAAGTGCAGAGAACTGAAAGTTCATGGAGCCTGCCCTGAAGCGTAGGTATTTCCTGCAAGATTCCCTTATTGGAATGTGCAGGTAAGCTTCCTTTAAGTCTAAAGTTGCCAACCAAGCATCTTTGCCTATCATATGAAGCAGCTGTTGAAGTGTTAGCATCTTGAATTTTGGGATTACCAAAAAAGTGTTTAGAATAGAGAGGTCCAGGAAAGGATGCTAGGAGCTGTCTTTTCTGGGTACCAGGAAAAGTCTTGAATAAACACCTTGTCCCCTTTCTTCTGCTGGGACAGGTTGAATAGCCCTGATACTTAGAGAACCTGCTGTTGAGCCTCTGCCCACTGATTTGGGGGTAGGTGTGGCCAACCTTTTGGGGTTTGTATGGTGTGGAAGTGGAATCTGTATCCTTGGGGAAATTATATTCAAAACCCATTTGTCCTGGGTAACGAGTTCCCAGTTTTTTGCATGCAGGGCGAGCTTTCCTCCTAAGGGAGCAGTTAGTTGAGCAGGGCTTGGAAGGTTAAGTCATTGTGCCATTTTTCAGTAGTGGGGTGTCTTACTACTCCATGCTTTGGAAGTGGGAGCTCCTCACTGCTTAGGCCTGTGCGTAGCCTGAGACTGTAACCTAGGTGGTCTGCTGTTCCTGGGTTTGGACTGAGAAGGCCTGGAAGACACTGGAAATGACTGATTCTTTGAAGGACAATGCCTACTAAATCTGGGAGGCTGTACTTGCAGGAAATCCTTAACAGTTTGCATAGATTTAGCTTTTTCCTCCATCCTTTTGAGGACTTCTGCTTTGTTACCATACAGGCGGTCTTGGTTTAAGAGAGCATGCAGCAATTTAGCTTTAACATGACCTGGCAAGTTTTGCTCCTTAAGCCAAGCATGCGTTCTAAGTACAGACCCAGTGACAGCAGCCCTGCAAGATGCTTCTAAAGAGTCAAAACCACATTGCAAAGTATGTTTACCTACTTGTTCCGCAGAATGCATTAAATCCTGTAATTCTTTGTGGTCAGCACAGTCAGGAATAAACATCATTTTCTGTTTAAGCAGTCCCATAACATTCTGCTGATACTTTAACATATGAAACTGGCAATTTAAAGCCCTAATGGCCAAAGTAGCAGAAGTATATACTTCTTACCCCATCTGTCTAGGGCTCTAGAATCTCTATCAGAAGGGCTAGGGTTTTTGGCAGTAGCCTTAATGCCCTTTGGTCCTTGGGAAATGGTCTCTGGATCCGCAGTAGGACTCTTGAAGAGGAACTTGAGAGAGTCAGGTACTCTGTAATACCTGTCAAGTTTTCTAGGAGCTGGAGGTAAAGTGTCTGGGGAAATGCTAGATTCCAAGAAAGCATCATCTACAATGTCCAGAACAGGAGGAATAGCTAAAGGCCTATGTTGAGGGAGGAGTAAGAATTCCCTAAGCCTCTTTTTGGAGTCAGAGTAATACTGGCTTTCCCAGCGGAAATGCTCCCCAAGAGTGAGCAAGGTTTCACCAAAAGCGAAATCTTCTGGAGGGGAAGCAAACAGAATGGAATCCTCTGCATCAGAATCCTCATAGGTAGATAGGAGCAAACCTGGTAATCAGAAGAAACAGAAATATCAGATTCCTGATCAGAAGAATCAGAAGGAAAATCAGTTCTAGGTCTCTTAGAAGGGGAAGGCTGGCTTCCCCTAATTAAGGTAATAAGATCTTCAGACATTCTAAGCATTTGTTTTTAGGCATAAGGGCCTGAGCATGCAGTTTGGACATCGGTTTTCTAGGCGTGGGTCGAGTTTTAGGCCTGGATGAAGAAGATGGCGTTGGTTTAAAATACAAGTCTGCAGGCCTGAATATACCCTCAGAAGCCGGTGCCTGCACAACGGTTCCGGACCCATCCAAGGTAGAGACATCCGCAGGTTCCATAGTCGAAGAAGCATCTCGTGACATATCGGACTCGGAATGGGTCTCAGTAGAGGCCTGCGAATCTGAAGTAACAGGTTATCAGGGGCTGCGAAAGCACCTCACCGAGTACCAGCGGACTGGCGACTAGCTTAATGGAAGCGTCGTCGGCAGTTTTGGACCTATGAGGTCGGGGGGGGGGGGGTTTCGGAATATCGGTAGTCTGATGGCTTACCAAAGCCATTTCTGGATAGTTAAACAGAGTACCAATATAACTTGCTGCAAATATAGACCTACGACGAATAGTTCAAGGGTTGAACAAGGCACAAAACTGACAGCAAGGGACGTCGTGGTCTGGGCCTAAGCAAGAAATGCAGTACGAATGAAAATCTTAAGAGGTATTTGCTTTCCACAGGTAATACAATTGTTAACTTTTACTGACATCGGTTAAGAGCAAGAAAAAGGATCCCCAATGGGGTACTTGGCTTTTTTTTAGACTTTGGTTCTGAAACTCGAAAACGAAAATTTCAGGAGTCGGCCGACTGGCACTTGTGAACTGCTTCTGCTTCGGATACCGCGTGGCAAGAAAGACTGATGTAATGGCGTCGGCTGCATGCTTTATACCCCTGACGACCTGACGTCATGGAAGAAGAGACAGCATCTGACACAGGAATCCAAGTCTCTGGTATTCAGGTTGGCTGTGGGCTACCTGCAGGCAGATAACCCAAATGTGATGACTGCAACAGTGAAACACGAAGAACATCGGTAGGGATACAGAAAAAGAAAAACCCTAACGCCAGCAAAATCTAAAGATAAACAGAGGAAGGAGAGAGCACCACTAACTATGATATTTAAACAGTAAAAAAATTAGCTAAAAGCTTAACAAGAAAGGAGTCAAAGTTTCTCTCTCACTACTTGGGATTCATCCATCTCATCACATCTCAAAGTTTGCAAATGAGATCCGAGGAGCTAGGAGGTGAACAAAGCATTACAGGTACAGGGAGTAGCTCGAGATTACGATGCAAAGTCTTTGATATGTGGCCGAGTCAGATCCGAACCCATCTGTGAAGCAGAATGAAAAGGTACAACATCCGCTCCATCTCATTAGGCCCCACCCCGGCCATGGAAAGAATGAATCATAGATCAAAAGACAGTTGGGAGAAGGAAGAGGAACCAGGGGGACAAGATGATTAACAAAAAACTAATGTGTGCAACTTACCAAAAGTGCAGCTGTGTACAAAAGCATTGACAAATGCAAACATTAACTTACATTAAATAACACATTCAGATGCAAAGGTCACTAAATATGTAAACTAGCAGAAAGAGGAACTTCTGTCCATGATACCTACTAGTAGTGCTATCTGCCTATCATCATCCCTAACAATTTAAAATATCTATGCTATTCCCCAAAACTTTATTTTTGCTTTGAATCCAAACTAATACTTACGCTATCAATTGGTTTCCTTTTCTTTGAAATTTTATCAAGTCAAAACAAATTATGTGCTGATGGTCTGTGATCCCCATAGGTATAGACACAAGCACATAACATGGACTGCTGTCTCCAATCATTAATCCCCAATCTGTTCAAAAATCCTGATACCACATTATCACCATGTCCGACTGATAAATGTCAGGTATAATGTTCCATAACAAATACAAAACTTTACCTCCAACACACTCACTGCACAGTAGAAGGCACTCATGATGTTAACACTATGTGCCAATCCTTTAACTACTGTTGGCATGAAAAAAAAAAAATAAAAATAATCTACAAACCTCTACATTATATTGATGAAACACAAAAAAGTATAACAATATAGAAATGTATAAAATAAAGATTTCTAAAAGAATTTCTGAGCTCATGTAACATGCCTTTGGAATGGAAAGAAAAAAAAAAGTTATGTACTCACCATAACATTCCATCTGAGTTGTTGCTTTTCATTTGTCTTCACCCTGTGGGATACAGATCCGGGATGGATTCGACTCTGCTGCATTTTCCAGCATCAGATCCAACCACTCCCTCCTCAACTCAGATCGAGTTTGCTGGCAACCATAGCATCCCAACCTGAATCAAGGCCTTACCCCTTGACAAGAAATACCCAGAAGGCATCATAAGAAACACAAGTAATGCCAGCGTAAAGGCTACGTCTTTTCCAGCCAGTCCACCACACAGCCCAAGTAAGGAAGGGGGAAGGAGGGAGGGACGGTTGAGGACAAATGAAAAGCAACAACTCAGATGGAACATTATGGTGAGTACATAACTTCTTTATCTAAAGTTGTTGTTTTCATTTGCTCTTCAACCTGTGGGACAGAGTCCCCAGCTACCAAACACCTGGGAGGATCTCACAGAAGGACATTTTAGAGCACAGCGGAGCCAAAAGATGTCCTGCTTCTGGACAGGAGATCCAACTTGCAGTGAGAGATGAAAGTATGCGAAGATGCCCAAGAAGCCGCACAACAAATGTCATCCAAGGAAACTCTGGACCAGAAGGCAGCTGAAATAGCCATAGATCTAGTAAAATGCACCCTGACATGACCTGGTGGGGATGATCTTTTAGCTGAATATGCCAGAACTATACATAGAGATCCAACGAGCAATGGTGACCTTTGATACAGGTTTCCCTAAAAAGGGCTTTGAGTAGGAAATGAAAAGTTGATCACTTACAAAAAGATTTTGTTCTGTGCAAGTAAAAACATAATTGCCTATGGATGTCCAATAATATATAGCCAAACTGGAAGCCAAGCTCTCGCCAGCCAAGACTGGACTAGACAGTCAAGAGGAGAAGGTTAACACCTGTACCACACAACACTCAACACATAGTCCTTCAAAACCCACACATAGACACACAAAGCACACACCCACATTCACGGAGGTTCGCAATAAAAATCTGCCCAAGCACCAGAGACCTCCCAAGCTGAAACACAGACAACCACCACCCCCCAACATTATCCAAATGACACAGCCCACAAAATCAGTGTGCCACTCAACCTCTGCCCATAAGGCAAAACAACGTACCCAACACACTAGTCACAGGTGACTCCATAGTCAGGCACACTGATGTCTCACTCACCAGGCTAAATAAGGAGAAAGTTACTGTCAGCTGCCTGTCAGGTGTCAAGCTCCACCACATAATGCACGCACTCAGGTCACTCCATAATAAGTACAAATACGACTCTGTCATTGTCCATGCTGGTGTGAATGACCTGAGACGTACTTCCCTGGACTATATGAAAAGAGACATGGAGGAGCTCTCGGATCTTGTAGCCCAGGCAGGTATGACCCTAGCCCTGAGTAGCTTCCTGCCATCGCCCAGAATGATACCAAAGTACAAGGACAAAATGATTGACTTCAACAATTGGCTAAGCTTCTGGTGTCGTTCTAAGGAGATCCAGTATCTGTCTGCCTGGGACGACATGGTCGAAAGACCACGATGCTTTGCCATAGATGGCCTGCACCTGTCACCCCTGGGATTCCGGATACTGGCTAAAGCTCTTGCCAACCCTATAGTGCGCCTTTTTTAGGCAACGTTCAAATGCTAAATTCACCAACGTAATAGGTGCAAGCAAGCAAACTCTGAGGGTAATGCTACTCAATGCTAGAAGTCTAAATCTCAAAATGCACTCACTGAGGCACTCCTTAAAATGGAGAACATTGACATCTGTGCAGTGACAGAGACCTGGTTCAAGGCTCCAGAGAGCACTCCTGCATTACCAGGCTATAATTCATACCACACCTTTCGGCCACCTAACCTGAAACTAAACACTAAATGCAGAGGTGTGTCCATATTAATTAAGGATTTCCACACCTCCAGGCTAGTTGCTCAACATAATGCATCCAAAATTATCCAAGTGCAACTAACACTGGGCAAGACTGCAATCCAGGTTGCAGCACCTTGTTACAGATCCCCCACCATGCCCCAGGATTCCCACTCTTCACTTAAGATACTGGAAAATATTAAGGTACAACCCAATACCTTATTTATGCACGATGTCAACTACTTCACCATCAACTGGGAAAACTACTCATGTACCAACTCATTTGTTCAACATTTTCTGGAATTCATACATTCCAATGCCTTGGATCAGCTTCTCCACACCCCCATCAGGGGCAGCAATATCCTGGACCTGGTCATTACCACTATTGGTAACCGGTGTTCCATGCCAGATGTCAACTCCTCGCTGGTTAGATCCCACCACAAGCAAAATCACCCTAGACATCCATATCCCAACCCCATTAAGGAAACCACCGTCAAAAACTACTCCAAAGCCATGCTTAAGACAGAAGTGGCAAACTTCACAACACCCATGCAGACGGAAAATAGAGGTAAGACTGCTGAATCCTATACAAATGAACTATATAAAGCACATACACGAGTGCATGGATCATGCCATCCCCAACAGAACCAAGATGCTATCCTCCAAAAAAAGGAAGCCAATCTGGTGGTCCCCTGCCATAAACAAACTCTACAACAGAAGGAAGAAGGTGTTGCAAAAGAAGAGTAAAATCCCAAGATTGGAGGAACTTCCTGGTCAGCCTCAGCAAGAAGCTGAGATCCCTGATAAAATCCTCCAAGCCAGTTATGAAAATAAAATTGCCACTAATTCCAAAGACATCCACAAAGCATTCTAAAGATATGTCAAGAATCTCAATGGCAACACTAAGATCTGCTCTGAGCTACAGCACAATGGCACTAAATATATAGAACCAACAGATATTGCCAACAACCTGGCATATAGGTTCAGTGCTAACTTTACCCCCCTCTCACCCTCCAAAGGGCCCATCTTAATACCGGAAGAATGCAAATCCCCTGTAATCATGGATGAACAAGGTTGCACTCTCCAAAGCCAAGAACACATCATCCATGGGATCAGACAACATCCCAGGCTGCGTACTGCATGAACTACAGAACGAACTGGCACCCCACCTAAGTACCATGTTCAATCATAGCCTCACCTCAGGCTGTGTGTCTACTGAATGGCACACAACGACGGTTATCCCACTCCACAAAGGGGGTGCCTGCCACCACGGACCCTGGAAACTACCACCCCATTAGCCTGATGAGCCTGGTCTGCAAGGCCATGGAATGTATCGTCTTGGAGCTTATAAACAAAAAAGTACAGTTGTGTACACTTACATAAATGTAGATGTTCGAGTGTATTCACTGTTGCAGTCATTACATTTCGGTTATCCTGCTGGCAGGTTGCACTTAGTCGGCCTGAATTCCAAAGTCTTGGGTCTTGCGTCGGTTGCTGTCAGCTCTTCCCTGACGTCAGGTCATCAGGGTTATAAAAGATGCAGCCGACGCCATTTTATTCAGTTTTTCTTGCCCCAGATGTCAGGTGCCCCCAAAAGGGTAGGCTAAAATTATGTAAATAAAACATACATGCACCAAAAATAAGCTTTACCCTTCATCTATAAGCAAATATAGATTAGAGAAGTAAATATAAGTTCCAGCAAAAATAAGGGGGATGGCGGGTGGGTAACCTGGACTGCAACAGTGAATACACTCGAACATCTACATTTATGGTAAGTGTACACAACTGTACTATGTTCTTCGTGTTTCACTGTTGCAGTCATTACATTTGGGTTGAGTCCCAAAGCTATGGTTGGGGGGCTGGAACTAAACAGCATTAGGAGCGGCTATGAGGCCCTGCAGAACTGCAGTGGCAAAGCCTGCACTGGATTTAGAGTAAAGAGGCAGATTGTAATGTTTTGTAAAGGTATGCACTGAACTCCAAGTAGCAGCCTCTAAAATGTCTTTGGTTGGTACTCCCCTGAGAAAGGCTGCAGATGTGGCTGCAGCTCTGGTTGAATGTGGCCTAATGCCCTTAGGCACTGGTTTGCCATGCTGTGAGTAGCAGAAACGAATGCAGTGTCCTATCCACTTTGAAATAGTCTGCTTGGAGACAGCCTTTCCTTGTGATGCTGTGGCATATGCCACTAGTAATTGTTCTGACTTTCTGAAAACTTTAGTTTTGTCCAAGTAGAATCTAAGTTGTCCGTGTACGTCCAAAGAATGCAGAATTTTCTCCCCCTTGTTCTGTGGATTTGGATAAAAAGTTGGCAAATGAATTGTTTGGTTAAGGGCTACACTGGATAACACCTTAGGCATAAATGTAGGGTTTGTTCTCAGAGAGACCCTGTCTGGATAAAAAATGATAAAGGGTTCCACAGCCATGAGAGCCTGTAGCTCAAACTCATCTTGCAGAAGTTATTGCTAGGAGCAGAGCTGTTTTCCAAGATAAGAACTTTATATCCGCAGTAGCGGCTGGCTCAAAAGGAGGTAAGGTGAGTTTTTCCAAGACATAATTGAGGTCCCATGCAGGTATTGGCGTTCTTGGAGGCCTTACATTTTTGGCTCCTCTGTGCTACTGCCTTAATAAAGGATGAGAAAAGAGTGGTGGCTCTGTACTGTAATGAGCCAAAATGGCAGAGGCATGGATTTTAATTGATGAAAAAGATAGGACTTTGTCCAGCATCTCAGTCAAGTATTCTAAAATCTGAGGAATATTTGGGACAGCTATATCAGTTCCTTGAGCTTGGTTCCAAGCGCAAACTCTCTTCCATTTCCCAGCATAGGATTTTCTAGTACTAGGCCTTCTGGCTTCTAAAATGACATCAATCACAGCTTTACTGAGAGGTGTGGTTTGTATAGCTACATTATCCGCCATGCTGCCAGGTTTAGGGTCCTGAGTTGGCTGTGCAGAATCTGATTGTTTTGCTGGGACAGTAGATGAGGTATTTGAGGTAAGGTCCAGGCTGGGCATTGGGACAAGTTCCTTAAGATCGGATACCGGTACTGGCATGGCCAGTCTGGGGCAATCGGAATCATTTTTGGTTTCTCCTTCCTGACTTTTAGGAGTACCTTGGGGAGGAGAGGCAGTGCAGGAAAGGCATATACTGATAGGTTTGTCCAGTTGAAAGATAAGGCGTCCACTTTCCAAGTTTGTCGGTGATAAGTCCTTGTGAAGAATCTTTTTAGTGGATTGTTTTGAGGGGAGGCAAACAGATCTATGTCCGGGCGTCCCCATTTCTTTGTTATCATGCTGAAGACTTGTGGATCCAGGTGCCACTCGTGAAGATCCATGAGGTTTCTGCTTAGTTTGTCTGCCAGAGTATTTTCCTTTCCTGGCAGGAATTGTGCCTGCAGATGAACTTGATATGTCAGTGCTGTGTCCCATAAAGCCATGGCTTGCCTGCACAGGGGATAAGAATGAGTGCCCCCCTGCTTGTTTATGTACCACATGACCGTGGTGTTGTCTAATCAGTAGTTGTCCCGGATGAAGTAGGTCCTTGAAGGCTGTCAGGGCATTTTGAACAGCTAGCATCTCTTTTTGATTGACATGCAGATGCTTTTGGTTTGTGGACCAGGTGCCCTGAATGCCTCTTCCTGCCATGTGTGCCCCCCAGGCATAATCTGATGCATCCGTCATTAGGCTCTGCCTGGCTGGGGGTAGTGAGAATGGCTGTCCCTTGTTTTGGTGACAAGCCTTTGCCCACCATCGAAACTCCTGTTGCAGGCAGGGAATTAGAGTAATCATTGTTTCCAGACTGTAGCAATGTTGTGTCCAGACACTTTTTAGGTACCACTGAATTTTCCTCGTATGCAGTCTTGCATATGGAATTAGTAAGATGCAGGATGCCATTAAACACAAAGCCTGCAGAATTTTTCTTGCAGATAACTGGGCCTCTGTTGCCATTTCCTTGAAATAGGTAGTCAGTTGCCTTTGTTTGTCTGGAGTGAGATAAGCCATCTGGGCAGTTGTATTTAAGCTTGCACCCAGGAATATTATATCTTGAGAGGGTACTAGTTTTGATTTATTTTTGTTGACTGTGTACCCTAGGCATGTTAAAAGTCTTATCACAAACTTCAGATGCTGTAGTAGAATGTCCTTGTTCTCTGCTTGTATGAGGCAGTCGTCCAAGTAAGGATATATTTGTATTCCTCTTTGTCGGCAGTAAACAATTACTGGTGCCAGGCGCAGTAGATTAGCCAAAGGGCAATGCAGAGAATTGGTAATGCTTTCAGCCAGCCTTGAATCTGAGGTATCTTCTGCATGATTGCCTGATTGGGACATGCAGGTACGCCTCTTTTAGATCCAAAGTCACGAGCCAAGCCTTGCTGCCCAGCATGGGGAGAAGCTGCTGTAAGGTCAACATCTTGAATTTTGGTATATCCAGGAAAGTGTTTAGAATAGATAGGTCCAGTATTTGTCTCCATGCTTTGTCCTTTCTGGGTACCAAGAACAGTCTTGAGTAAAATCCTTGTCCCTGCTCTTGCTGTGGCACTTGTTGAATAGCGCTCATGTCCATGAGAGCTGTGACTTGTTTTTGAGCTTCTGCCCATTGATTTTTTGGCAAGTCTGGCCAACCGTTTGCCCTTGGTAGGGTATGGAAATGAAACTTGTAGCCTTGTGACACTATGTCTAGAACCCATTTGTCCTGGGTTATGATATGCCAATTTTGAGAAAATTAATTTATTTATTTATTTATTATTTATTTACATTTGTTGACTGGGAGTGTCTGACTGGACGTAGGTCCATTTTCAGAGAAGGCCTGGGGAGAAAAGCTCCACAGTTAAAATAAACAGACAGTAGATACATTGGATTACATAGCGATTAGCAATTTAACATAGCAATTACTTACAACATATTTACAGATGAAGAACATAGTACATCAGTAGACAACTAGAATCTTTATCTGTGAAGTACATAACAGACATTAACAAATGTTACAATAAGAAGTTCCTGCTGTATAATAAGTACTAGGCTTATGAGCATCTGAGCTTGCTATAATCAAGGTAGTTAGTGGAGTGGAAAGAAAGGTAGTGGTTGGATGGGGTGTGTGATATTAGAGTGGGAGTTGCAAGGGCAGAGCCAGCATGTTTTTAGGTGTGCTTTTAGTAAAGTTTTGAAGTGGGTGCATGATGGTATGGAGGTAATTGTGGGTGGAAGGGAGTTCCATAATTTGGCTATGGTGCAAGAGAATAGTGCTTCAACAGCAGAGTTATTGGCTTTAGTGATCTGCAAGTGATTTTTGTTGCTGGATCTTGGTGGTCTGGTGGTGTGATAGGGTTGGAGTAGATTCTGGAGGGATGGGACATTTAGTGGATGGTTTACTAGTTTGTGGGCAAGTGAGAGTTGATACCACTGAAGGAGGTGAGGGAGTTCAAGCCAGCCCAGTTCAGCAAGTTAGAGACTGTGGTGACTACGGTAGGATGCCCCTGTGACGAATTTGGCAATTTTGTTGTAGCAGGTCTCTAGCTTGTTTAGATCGCATTGCCTTAGGTTGGTATATATTGGAGAGGCATAAAGTGGGGTGGAGATAAGGTGGGAATTTGCTATTGAAATCTTTGCTGCTTTGGTAAGAAGTTCCTTATTTCTGTATAACGCTCCTAGTTTTTTGTGGACTTTTTTTATGGTCATGGATATGTGAATGTCAAATTTTAGTTTATTGTCTATTTCCACTCCTAGCAATTTGGTGAGTTCAGTTGGGTATATAGTGGTGTTGTCTTTTGCTGTGATGTTAAAGTGAGAGTTGTTTTGAATATGTTTGGTGGGTTGGAAGATGAGTAGTTTAGTTTTGTTTGGGTTGAGTATTAATTGGGCATCGGATAACCAAGTTTCAACAGAGGAAAAGGCTTCCTGTGTGACTTTTTGCAGTTTGGATAGGGACTGGAGAGCAGATGATGGTTGAGTCATCTGCGTATTGTATGTGTGCACCATGTTTGGTGGCAGAGGCTAGATTATTGGTGTAAACAGAGAAGAGTAGGGGACCAAGGATGGATCCTTGGGGAACCCCTATAGAGACAGGTAGTTGGGGAGATCCGTCATTCTGCCATACAACGGATTGTTGGCGGTCAGACAGGTAACTCTGAAACCAGTTGGTGACTGATTGAGAAAAAAGTGCTAGTTTTCCCCCCTAAGGGTGCTGACAGAAGTTAAGTGCTTAGTGCAGGCAGGGGAGAAGTCATTGGGACGGTTTCTTGTATGATTGTGATTTGTCCTCTCCACCTTTGGAGGTAGAAGCACTCCACTGCTTAGACCTGTAGGATCCTTGCGGCTGTGATCTGCCTCTAGGGCATCTGGATCTGCCCCTTTGAGGTCTGTCTGAGACTGGAAAAGACCAATTCTTTGTAGGCTAGTGTCTGCTAAATCTAGGTGGCTGTACCTGTAAGAAATCCTTGACTGTTTGCATAGATTTAGCTTTGTCCTCCATTTTCATTAACACCTCTTCTGCCTTAACACCAAACAAGGCATCATGTTGTAAAGGAGCATCTAACAGCTTTAATATGGTCAGGCAGATTTTGTTCCTTTAACCAAGCATGCCTCCTAATGACAGAACCCGTAACAGCGGCCCTGCAGGAGGCCTCCACAGAATCAAACCCACATTGCAAAGCATGCTTTCCAACTTGTTCAGCTGCATGCAATAAATCCTGCATTTCTTTGTTTTCTGCACAGTCAGAATTTGCCATCATTTTCTGTTTAAGCAGTGTCATGATGTATTGCTGATATTTGAGCATATGAAACTGGCAATTTAAGGCCCTTATAGCCAAAGTAGCAGATGTGTAAATCTTTTTTCCCCCATCTATCCAGAGCCCTAGAATCCGTCAGACGGGGTAGGGTTTTTTGCAGTAGAAGCCTTGACCCATTTTGGACCCTGAGAAAAAGTTTCTGGGTCTGCAGTAGGGTTTTTGAAAAGGAATTTATGAGAGTCAGGGACCCTGTAGTATCTGTCCGGCTTAACAGGAGCTGAAGGTAAAGAGTCAGGGGTCAGACTTGACTCCGAGAACACATCTACAATGTCCAACACGGGTGGAATAGCTAGAGGCCTGTGTTGAGGTAGTAAAAGGAAGTCTCTGAGCCTTTTCTTAGATTCTGAAAAATCTTGGCTCTCCCAGTGGAAGTGCTCCCTCATGGTATGCAAGGTTTCCCCAAAAGAGTAGTCCTCAGGAGGAGAAGCTGAAGGAATAGATTCTTCAGCATCAGAATCCTCATGGGGGGGAAGAGAATATTCCTGAACAGAAGAGGAATCAGAAGAAATGGAAACCTGATCTGAAGATTCATAGTATGTTTCTTGCCTAGGCCTCTTATCAGGAGGGGGATGGGAACCCCTGATCAAGGTAATTATGTCTTCGGCCATTTTGGGCATCTGTTTTTTTTGGGCATGGAGGCCTGTCCTTGTGGCTGGTGAACTTGTTTCTTTGCCTTTAAAGGTGTTTTAGTCTTTGAAGTCGGTTTAATATACAATTGTTTAGGTCTGAATACACCCTCAGAAGCTGATGCCTGCTCAGCAGCTCCGGACCCATCTGAGGGAATAATCTCCGAGGCACAAATACCTGGAGTTTCCTGCAGCCAGGCCGACTCCACATGGGAGTCAGTAGCGGCCTGCGACTCTAAAGTAGCGGGCGTCAGGGGCTGCGAAAGTGCCTCACTGAGAACCGACGACTTGCTTAGGAGAAGCTTCGTCGGTTTTAGACCTCGGTTGCCTGTCTTTTTCTTTGTGTTTTTTGTGAACTCCGGTAGTCGGATGGCTATCCGACGACATTGTATAATTAAATCTTCGCCCAAAATAGCTTAATGCAAAATTGTACCGATGCTTAATAGTGCGTTGGTTAAATCTAGCACAAAACCGACAACTAGCAACGCCATGGTCAGGGCCTAGGCAAGGAATACAGTAAGAATGAAAGTCCTAATGAGGTATTTGCTTCCCACAAGAAATACAATTATTAACTTTTTCTGACATCGGTCTGGAGCAAGAAAAAAGTTTCCCCAATGGAGTACTTGGCTTTTAATTAAGACTTTGGATCTGAAACTCGAACAAAAAAATCTCAGGAGTCGGCCGACCGGCACTTGCGAACTGCTTCTGCTTCTGGCACCACAAGAAAGACTGAATAAAATGGCATTGGCTGCATCTTTTATACCCCTGACGACCTGACATCAGAAAAGAGGTGACAGCAACCGATGCAGAACCCAAGACTTTGGAATTCAGACCGACTGAGGGCAACCTGCCAGCAGGATAACCCAAATGTAATGATTGCAACAGTGAAACACGAAGAACATCATAGGTAATTTCCAAACCCTGGAACCCACTCAGTTTGGGTTTGTAAAAGGTAGATCATGTCTACTAAACCTGACTTCTTTGAAGCAGTCACTAGAGCTGTAGTCGAGGGCAAGGTAGTGTGCACAGCCTATCTTGACCTTGCCAAGGCTTTTGATACCATCCCCCACTCTGGAATTATCGATAAACTCACTAAACTGGGCATAAAATCCTATGTTACAAGACGGGTGGCCAACTGGCTCACTGACAGAACCCAGACAGTAAAAGTAGCCGACTCCAAGTCCAACTTCAGACCAGTGATGAGTGAAGTACCACAGGGTTCGGTCCTGGGTCTTTTCCTGTTCAGCATCTACTTCACTGAAGTGCAGGCCAACACAGAAGGTCTTTGGCTAACAAAGTTTGCAGATGACTGCAAACTGGGAGCCATAACAGAATCACCTAATGATGTAGACATTTTACAAAAGGGCTTCACAGAGACAGATGCTTGGTGTCAAAATCATGGCCTCAAGCTCAATGCCAAGAAGTGCATTGTCATCCCCTTTGGGAAAAACTCGGTACCCATGAACTACCACATAGGTGGTAGCTCACTAAACACAGAGTGTGATAAGAGACCTCGGGATATAGGTGGACAGTAGTCTCCTTTGATAACCACATCACCACAGTGGTCAGGAAATCCTGCTATGTGGCACACCTCATCACAAAAGGGTTCTCCTCTAGCAAAAAAAGGAGGTCATTGTTCCTCTCTACTCATCCCTCATCAGACCCATTATAGAGTACAATGCCCTGCTTGGCATGTATCTCACAAGACACCTACAACAATTGGAAAGGCCACAGAAATACCTCACTAAGAGGATTACCAGCCTCAAACAGATGCCATACGCAGACAGTATCAAAAACCTCAGCTCTACTCCATCACGTATCGCCTACTTAGAGGCAATCTCTGCCTAACATACAAAGCTATGTCAAACCCAGAGCTGTTGGATATGCTACACTTAAAGAAATCCTAATCTTTCTGAACTACATACCAGGGACCTAAACCTTGTCACCACAATAAAAAGAACATACTGGAGGGATAGATTCCTATCCCAGAGACTTAAGATACTCTGGAACAAACTACCCATTCATGTCAAGCAAAGCTCCTCACTGGCCCTCTAAGAAAAATCTTGACGACTGGATGGGAAATAGAAAATTCACCCTGGGGAATCACTTCTATGGCACTGCTTGACAGGCGCACAGCAAAATAATTTTCTTGGGTAGCGAAAGCCAGGTAACCTTTTTGGCTAGGCTTATATAGGCCCCCGGGCCAATAGCTTAGTACCTACCTATGAACCTTAAGTGCAATTTATACTCTCCCTTATTCCTAAAACTCGGAAAGAAAACAGGGAGATTGATTACCTGATTAATGTTTGATTCTGAAGCCACTTTTGGAAGGAAAGAAGGATTAGTGCGCAAGGACACCCTGTCTTTATGAAAGACCATATAAGGAAGCTTAACCGATAAGGCTTGGATCTCTGACACACTTTTAGCTGATGTAATGGCAATCAGAAAGGCCATCTTCCAAGAAAAGAACTACAGATCCACCAAAGCTGCAGGTTCAAAGGGGGAAGAAAATAAGGCTTGGAGGACCAGCATAAAGTCCCAAGGTGGCATCAGGTCCTTGACTGGAGGCCCAAGTAGAAACAAGAAGTTATGTACTCACCATAACGTTCCATGTGAGTTGTTCATCTCACCTTCAATCTTACAGATGGGTTCGGAGCCGATCCTCTGCTCTGAGTCGGCCAACTACAAAGCTCAAGGTCTTCAGACAGCTCGAGGCCAAGTCCCTATCCCATGATGCACCTTGAGTTACCTCAGATCTTGTTTGCTGCCTCTAATAATACCATATGCCCTTCTGCCACTTTTTTAGGTAAAAACCATAGGAAGACAAAGCAACTATGATAAAACTAATATCTCGGTCCTCAAAAAAAAACTTGGGAGGGGGTAGGAGGGTGGGAAGTAAGAATGAAGGCGAGATGAACAACTCACATGGAAAATTATGGTGAGTACATAACTTCTTTATGTGAAGTTGTTCTATCGCGCCATTCATTCTAACAGATGGGTAGTGTTCCAAGCACCATCTTTCTCGGGTGGCTCACGGGAGTAATTTTTTCAGGACAGTAGAGCCAAAGGAGGCTCTGTCCCTGGAGGCCCTATCGACTTTGTAATGAGTGATAAAAGTATGAGGCTTTGACCAAGTGGCTGCTGCACAAATATTGTCTATAGGTAGCTAGCTGAAAATGCAGATGATGTGGACATAGCTCTGGCAGAATGAGCCTTAATTTTGTGTTGTAAAGGTAAATTGGCAGCTAAGTGAAAGTGATGCAATCAGATAACCATTTAGATAGGGTTGTTTTTGCCACAGGCATACCTTTCCTAGAATCTGAAAAGGAAACGAAAAGTTGTTCTGATCTTCTGAATTCCTTCGTTCTATCCAGGTAAAATCTGAGCTGTCTGTGAACATCAAGTTTGTGCAGCATATACTCTAAATTCTTGGTGTATTTAGGGAAAAACACTAGTAAATCTATAATTTGGTTAAGGTTAGCTTCATTACAAACTTTAGGTAAGAATGAAGGATTTGTTCACAGTGAAACTCTGTCAGCGTGAAAAACTACTGACACTCTTCGGCCAGATGTGATGGCTACTTAAAAGATAGTCTTCCAAGACAAAAATTTCAAATCACATGAAGCTGGCTCAAAAGGTGGGAGAATAATGCAAGAGCACATAAAACTTAGGTTCCGGGGGTATAAGGGGATTTAACTTGTGGCCTAAGGTGGAAAGTCCCTTTGATAAAGGCTTTGGATAGCTTGTGTAACATTATGTTAAATCCTTCCGTACCTAGATGAAAATTAGAGATGGCGGCAAGCTCTACACAAATTGTAGCTGCCGCCACTCCTTTGTTGAAAAGCATAATCAAAAATTCTAATATAGAGGAAATAGAGGCTTGGTAAGGGTCAATGTTATTCTGAGAAGCCAATATGGAAAATCTCTTCCATTTGCTACAGTACAACTTCCTAGTAGAGGATTTATGAGAAGATATTAAAATATGTTGCATTTCGTTTGAGAGCTTATGGAACCTGGCTATGTTGGGAATTGGAGCAGCCAAGCTGTCAATTTTAGGGACTGAAGAGAGGGATGAAGAGACCCCGATGATTGCGTCATGTCTGGAATTGGTCCAAAATCCAAGGCTCTTCCAACAGATGAGGTCGAAGGAAGGGGAACCAAATCTGACGAGGCCAATGAGGGGCTATGAGAATGATGGTCCTTCCCAGGGCTTTTGCTTTCTGTAATACTTTGGGTATAAAGGGAATTGGTGGGAATGCAAAGAGGAGACCCAGAGGCCAATCGTGTACGAGTGCATCTCTTGGGGAATCTCCTGGAAAGGGAATCAGGGCAAAGTAGCTTCTGCATTTTGGGTTCATGGGGGATGCAAAAAGATCACAGGAAGGCTGGCCCCATCTGCGGAATATTCTTTCCGCAATTTCTTTTGAGGGACCACTCATGAGGCAAAGTAATTATCCTGCTCAGTTTGTCTGCAATCACGTTGGATTTCCCCAGGATGTGCATTGCTATCAGAAAGCGCTGGGTGGATGTAGCCCACTGCCATACTCTTAGGGCCTCTCAATAAAGGGGATAGGACCTGGTTCCTCCTTGTTTGTTCAAGTATCAGACCACCGGCATGTTGTCCGTCTGAATTGCAATTGTCCCCAGAGGGAGAGAGTCCTGAAAGTATTGCAATGCCAAGAGTACAGCTCTCATCTCCAGAACATTGATATGCAGATGTGTCTCTTGTTCGGTTCATGTGCCTTGGGATGCTCTCCCATGAAAATGCAGCCCTCCACACCCGATCAGGGAAGAGTCCATGGTGAGGGTAGGATAAAAGGACGACCTATCGTTACTTGAAGAGAGGTCAACCACCACCAAAGATCCTTTTTGCATGTGTTTGTGAGAATAATGACACAAGACATTGGGAGCTCTTGATAAGACCATTGCGTAAACAGCAGCCATTGTAGAATCCACATGTGCACATCCACATCCAACGGAATAGCTATTTTTGCAGGTGCCATCATCCCCAACAACTTTAGCACTTCTGAGGCTGGCACCTTGTTTCTGGATATGACATTCTGAATTTGCTGACGAAGTACTGATATCCTTTCTGACGGAAGTTTTAAAGTGGTGATGGTGGTGTCCAATTCTGCTCCGATAAAAACGATATGTTGCGATGGCGACAAGGCAGATTTTCTGAGTTTATGGTAATGCCCAGTTGATTGCAAAGAATAAGTGTGGTGTCCCTGGCTTGTAATAGCTGATGCCTGGTTGTGGTGGTGAGGAGCCAATCATCAAAGTACAGAAACACCTGGAATCCCAAAAGCCTCAGGTGAGCCGTGACCACTGCCATACATTTGGTGAACACTGACTGGGGGCTGTAGTGAGACCAAGGGGCAGGGCTCTAAACTGGTAATGAGTGGCTCCCAGCCGGAAGTGCAGATGATCTCTGGATGGTCTGGCCATTTTTATGTGGTAGCATGCATCCTGGAGATCTATCGAGCACATCCAGTTGTCTTTCCCTACGAAGGGAAGTATCAACTGAAGCGTGACCATCCGCAATTTCTCCTTGTTGACAGATCTGTTTAGTATGGTGAGGTAAAAAATAGGTCTCCAGTCCCCTGTCTTTCTTGGAACTAAAAAGAATCTTGAGTAAGTCCCGGATCCTATCTGGTCTGCTGTGACTGGTTGGATGACTCTTTCTTAGCAATGTTTGGACCTTTACTGTTGCTTGTTCCCTGTAACTGGGTGAAAGGTCTGGGATTTTTGTTAGCGGGGGGGGTTCTTGCCCCAGATGTCAGATGCCCCCAGATAGGAAGGCTGAAAAGATAAAAATATGCCAAACAACCATGCATATATTACTATAAACATTTCCTTCATCTACAAGCAAATGCACCACATAGGTTGTATAGAGTTGAGAAGTACAGAATAGTCCCAGCAAAGAGGGGGATGGTGGGTGGGTAACCTGGACTGCAACAGTGAATACACTCAAACATCTACATTTATGGTAGGTGCACAACTGTACTATATTCATCGTGTTTCATTGTTGCAGTCATTACACTTGGGTAGAATTCCAAAGCTGATGTTGGGTGGTTGGGTCTAGATTGGATTTGGCGAGGCTAACAAGCCCTGCAGAACTGCAGTGGCAAAGCCTGCTCTGGATTTGGAGTAGAGAGGTAGGTGGTAGTGCTTGGTGAAAGTGTGCACTGAGCTCCAGGTTGCAGCTTCTAATATGTCTTTGGTTGGTACCCCTCTGAGGAAAGCTGCTGAAGTGGCTGCTGCTCTGGTAGAATGTGGCCTAATGCCCTTAGGCACAGATTTGCCATGTTGTGCATAACAGAAGTGGAAGCAGTGTCCTATCCATTTGGAGATTGTCTGCTTTGTAATAGGCTTTCCTTGTGATCCTGCAGTGTAAGCTACAAACAGTTGCTCAGTTTTTCTGAAAGCTTTTGTTTTGTCCAAATAAAAACGTAGCTGCCTGTTTATATCCAAAGCATGCAGAAGTCTTTCCCCTTTATTCTGGGGATTTGGGTAGAAAGTGGGTAAATGAATGGTTTGGTTTAAGGCCACATTGGAGACCACTTTTGGCATGAATGTTGGGTTTGTCCTAAGAGAAACCCTATCCTGATGAAAAATGAGGAAAGGTTTCACAGCCATCAATGCATGTAACTCTGAGACTCTTCTTGCTGAAGTTATTGCTAGGAGCAGAGCAGTTTTCCATGACAAGAATTTTAGATCAGCTGTGCTGGCTGGTTCAAATGGAGGCAGTGTTAGTTTTTCTAAAACAAAATTGAGGTCCCAAGTAGGTACTGGTGGTCTCCTAGGGGGTCTTATATTATTTGCCCCTCTGAGGTACTGTCGTAGTAGAGGATGTGAAAAAATAGGAGGATCTGTATTGTAATGAGCTGAAATGGCAAAGGCATGGATTTTAATTGATGAAAAAGATAGGCTTTTGTCCAACATCTCAGTCAGGTATTGCAAAATCTGAGGTATATTAGGGACCAGTGGGTCGAGCCCTTGTGCCTGGTTCCAAGCACAGAATCTCTTGCATTTTTCTGCATAAGATTTCCTAGTGCTGGGCCTCCTGGCTTCCAAAATTACATCCATAACAGCTTTAGAGAGAGGTGCAGTCTTAGTGGCTACATGATCTGCCATGCTGCCAGATTTAAGGTTCTGAGTTGACTGCGCAGAATCTAATTGCTTTGCTGTGTCAGAAGATGAGGGATTTGAGGTAGAGGCCAAGGTGGGCCTTGGGACAAAGTTTTTAGGATTGGGTACCAGTGCTGGCGTGGCAAGTCTGGTGCAATCAGTATCATTTTTGGCCTCTCTTGTCTGACTTTTAGAAGCACCTTGGTGAAAAGAGGCATCAGAGGGAAGGCATAGACTGTCAGGTTTTTCCAGCTGAATGATAGAGCATCCACTTTCTCTGATTGAGAGTGATAAGTCCTTGTGCAAAATTTCTGTATTTGGCAATTGTGAGGGGAGGCAAAAAGATCTATGTCTGGGCGTCCCCATTTCCTTGTTATGATGAACACTAGTGGATTTAGCTTCCACTCGTGAGGATCCATGAGATTTCTGCTTAGTTCGTCTGCCAGTGTATTTTTTGTTCCTGGCAGGAATTGTGCTTGCAGATGTACCTGGTAGGTCAGTGCTGTGTTCCACAAAGTCATGGCTTGTCTGCATAGGGGGTAGGAATGTGTGCCCCCTTGCTTGTTTTTGTACCACTGTGGTATTGTCCGTCTTTATTAGTAGTTGTCCTGGATGTATTAGGTCCTTGAAGGCTGTCTGGGCATTCTGTACAACTAGCATCTCTTTTTGATTGATGTGAAGATGCATTTGCTCCTTGGGCCACGTGCCCTGAATACACTGTCCTGCCATATGCGCTCCCCAGGCATAATCCGATGCATCCGTTGTTACTGTCTGCCTGGCTGTAGGTAAGGTGAAAGGCTGTCCCTTGTTGTGGTGACGGGCCTGGGACCACCACTGAAACTCCTGTTGTAGGCAGGGAATCAAGGTTATGATTGTCTCTAGGCTGTGACAATGCCGAGTCCAAACACTTTTTAGATACCATTGTAGTTTCCTCATATGCAGTCTTGCATATGGAATTAGTAGAATGCAGGACGCCATGAAACCCAGGGCCTGCAGAATTTTTCTTGCAGGGAGCTGGGTCTATGTTGCCATCATGAGTCAGTTGCCTTTGTTTGTCTGGTGTGAGATAAGCCATCTGGGCAGTTGTATTTAAGCTTGCACCCAGGAATATTATCTCTTGAGAGGGCACTAGTTTTGATTTACTTTTTGTTTACTGTGTACCCTAGGCAAATTAGCAATCTTTTTACAAACGCCAGGTGCTTTAGAAGAATGTCCTTGCTCTCTGCTTGAATAAGGCAGTCGTCCAAGTAAGGATATATTTGAATTCCTTTTTGTCTGCAAAATGCAATTACTGGTGCCAGGCATTTTGTGAAGACCCTGGGCGCAGTAGATAAGCCAAATGGCAGTGCAGAGAATTGGTAATGCATTGAGCCAGCTATGAATCTGAAGTATCTTCTGCAAGATTGTCTGATTGGGACGTGCAGGTATGCCTCCTTGAGGTCCAAAGTAACTAGCCAAGCCTTCTTGCCCAGCATGGGTAGAAGTTTTGCTGCAGTGCTAACATTTTGCATTTTGGAACATCCAGGAAAGTATTTAGGATTGACAGGTCCAGTACTGGTCTCCAGGGTTTGTCTTTTCTGGGTACTAAGAAAAGTCTTGAGTAAAATCCTTGTCCCTGTTCTTCTTGTGGAACTTTTTGAATAGCTCCCATATCCATAAGAGCAGCAATCTGTTTCTGTGCCTCTGTCCATTGGTTTTGTGGCAGGTTTGGCATACCTTTTGGTTTTGGAAGCGTGTGGAAGTGGAACCTGTACCCGAGAAACTATATTCAGCACCCATTGGTCTTGGGTGATCATGTGCCAATTTTTTTTAGAAAAGTGCTAGCTTTCCCCCCTACGGGTGCTGTCAACTGATAAGAGCTTGGCATTTGCAACTGTTTCCTATAAGGTTGTGATTTGTCTTCTCCTCCTTTGGGGGCTGAAGCACCCCATTGTTTAGGTCTGTAGGAGCCTTGGGGCTGAGATCTGCCTCTTGGGCATTATATCTGCCTCTTTGTGGCCTGACACTGGAAAGGACCAATTTTTTGAAGGCCAGTTTCTGCTAAATCTAGGTGGTTGAACCTGTAAGAAATCTTTCACCATTTTGCACTGACTTTGCTTTATTTTCCATTTTCTTTAACACCTCTTCTGCCTTAACACCAAACAAAGTATCATGCTGTAGTGGAGCATCCAATAATTTTACTTTAACATGGTCAGGTAAACTTTGTTCTTTCAACCAAGCATGTCTTCGAATTACTGAGCCTGTAACTGCGGCTCTACAAGAAGCCTCTAATGAATCAAAACCACATTGCAGAGTATGCTTTCCCACTTGTTCAACTGCATGCAATAAATCCTGCATTTCTTTACTGTCAGTACTTTCTATATTTGTAACCATTTTCTGCTTTAACAATGACATGAGGTACTGTTGATATTTAAGCATGTGAAACTGACAGTTTAAAGCTCTTACAGCTAAAGTAGCGGAAGTGTAAACTTTTTTCCTGCATCTGTCCAGAGCTCTGGAATCCCTATCTGAGGGGACAGGATTTTTAGCAGTGGAAGCTTTAACCCCTTTAGGACCCTGAGAAATTGTTTTTGGGTCTGCTGCGGGGTTTTTATAAAATTTATGAGAGTCAGGGACCCTGTAGTACCCTGTCAGAGCATTCTGAACAGCTAGCATTTCTTTTTGGTTGATATGTAGATGCATTTGGTTTGGGCTCCATTTGCCCTGAATGCATCTCCCTGCCAGGTGGGCCTCCCAAGCATAGTCTGATGCATCTATAGTCAGGGTATGGGTGGGCAGGGGGTAGAGTGAATGACAGTCGCTTGTTTTGGTGACATGTCTCTGCCCACCAAAGAAACTCCTGTATGTAGGCAGGGAATGAGAGGAATCATTCTTTCCAGGCTGTGACAATGTTGACTCCATAAGCTTTTTAGGTACCACTGATGTTTCCTCATATGCAGTCTTGCATATGGAATCAGTAGAATGCAGGATGCCATGAACCCCACAGCCTACAGAATTTGTCTTGCAGATAACTGGGTTTTTGTTGCCAATTGTTTGAAGTATATTGTCAACTGCATTTGTTTGTCTGGCAAGAGGAAAGCCATCTGGGCAGTTGTATTCAAGCTTGCACCCAGGAATGTAATTATTTGAGAGGGTACTAGTTATGATTTCTTTTCGTTTATGCTGCACCCTAGGCATACTAGAAGCCTTTTTACAAATGCCAGATGTTGAAGAAGAACGTCCTTGTCCTCTGCCTGAATGTGACAATCGTCCAGATAAGGATAAATTTGAATGTTTCTTTGTCTGCAGAATGCAATTACTGGTGCCAGACACTTTGTAAAGACCCTGGGTGCAGTAGATAAGCCAAAGGGCAGTGCAGAGAACTGGCAATGCAAAAAGCCTGCTTGGAAGCGGAGGTATCTTCTACATGATTCCCTTATTGGGATATGCAGGTATGCCTCTTTTAAGTCTAGAGTTACCAACCAGGCATTCTGGCCTAGCATAGGCAGTAGCTGTTGTAAGGTCAGCACTTTGAATTTTGGAATGTCCAGGAAAGTGTTCAGAATCGGTAAGTCCAGTATTGGATGCCATGATTTGTCTTTTCTGGGTACCAGGAAAAGTCTTGAATAAAAACCTTGTCCTTTTTCCTTTTCTGGTACCTGTTGAGTAACTCCCATGTCCATGAGGGACATGACTTGTTTCTGGGCCTCTGCCCACTGGTTTTGTGGCAGATCTGGCCATCTGTTTGGAATTGGCAAAGTATGGAAATTAAATCTGTACCCCTGGGATACTATGTTTAATACCCACTTGTCCTGGGTAATTAACTGCCAATTTTGAGCATGAAGTGCTAGTTTGCCCCCCAAGGGGGCTGCCAAAAGATAAGTGCTTGGAGATGGTAGAGGAAAGTCATTGAGAGTGCTTACTGTATGGATGTGCTTTGTTACCTCCAGATTTGGAGGTAGAGGCACCCCATTGCTTTGACCTGTATGATCCCTGTGATTATCTGGAGCCTTTTGAGCGCCTGGTTTTGCCCTGAATGGCTCTGTTGGACACAGGAAAGGACAAATTCTTAGTAAGCCAGTGCCTACTGAACCTGGGTGGCTGCACTTGCAAGAAATCTTTTACAGTTTGCATAGATTTAGCTTTGTCTTCCATTTTCTTTAAAACCTCTTCTGCCTTATTACTAAACAGGCTATCATGCTGTAAAGGGGCACCCAACAATTTAGCTTTAACATGATCAGGCAGATTTTGCTCCTTGAGCCAGGCATGCCTTCTTATCACAGATCCAGTTATGGCGGCCCTGCAAGAGGCCTCCAAGGAATCAAAACCACATTGCAAAGTATGCTTTCCAACCTGTTCTGCTGACTGCAATAAATCCTGTAACTCTATTTTCCACACAATCAGAAATCAACATAATTTTCTGTTTCAGTAAGCCCATAACATGCGGTTGATATTTAAGCATATGAAACTGGCAGTTTAAAGCCCTGACTGCCAAGGTTGCAGACGTATAAACCTTCTTACCCCATCTATCCAGCGCCCTGGAATCTCTATCAGAAGGGGTAGGATTTTTGGCTGTAGAAGCCTCAACACCCTTGGGACCTTGAGAAATAGTTTCAGGATCAGCAGCAGGATTTTTGAAAAGAAATTTGTGGGAGTCAGGAACCCAGTAATGTCTGTCTGGCTTACTAGGAACCGGAGGCAGAGAATCAGGAGCCATGCTCGATTCCGAGAATGCATCATCAACAATGTCTAACATAGGAGGTATAGCCAAAGGCCTATGCTGAGGAAGAAAAACATCCCTAAGCCTCTTTTTTGATTCAAAGAAGTCCTGACTCTCCCAGAGAAAATATTCCCTTAAAGTATGCAAAGTCTCTCCAAACGAGTAATCGTCAGGAGGAGATGGAGATGGGATGGATTCCTCTGCATCAAAATCCTCATAAGGTGGAATAGAAAATTCCTGATCAGAAGAAATGGAAACCTGACCTGAAGATTCATATTCAGTGCCTTGCCTAGGCCTCTTAGCAGGTGGTGTTGGGAACCCCCGATCAAGGTAATTAAATCCTCAGCCATTTTGATCATTTGTTTTTTAGGCATAGGGGCCTGAGCACGTTGCTCATGCGTCAGTTTTTTAGACATAGAAGTTGTTTTTGACGTTTTTGCTGATGGCGTCTGTTTAATATAAAAATGTTGATGCCTGAAAAAGTACAGTTGTGTACACTTACCATAACTGTAGATGTTCGAGTGCATTCACTGTTGCAATCATTACATTTGGGTAATCTGCTGGCAGGTTGCCCTCAGTTGGCCTGAATTCCAAAGTCTTGGGTCCTGCGTCAGTTGCTGTCTTCTCTTCCATGACGTCAGGTCTATAAAACATGCAGCAGACACCATTTTCTTTAGTTTTTCTTGCCCCCGATGTCAGGTGCCCCCAAAAAGGTAGCAAAAATATATATGTATATATATATATATATATATATATATATATATATATATATATATATATATACATGCATCAATATAAACTTTACCTTCATCTACAAGCAAATACACCACATAGGTTGCAGAAGATAAGAGAAGGAAAGATAAACTCCAGAATGACAGGGGGATGGCAGGAGGGTAACCTGGACTGCAACAGTGAATACACTCGAACATCTACATTTATAGTAAGTGTACACAACTGTACTATGTTCTTCGTGTTTCACTGCTGCAGTCATCACATTTGGGTTGATTCCCAAAGCTAAGGAAGGGAGGAGGAAGTTAAAGAGCATTAGGGCCAGCTATTAAGCCCTGCAAGACTGTGGTGGTAAATCCAGCTCTGGATTTAGAAAAGATAGGCATGTGGTAATGCTTGGTGAAGGTATGTACAGAGCTCCAAGTAGCAGCTTCTAGGATGTCCCTGGTAGGGACTCCTCTGAGAAAAGCCACAGAGGTAGATGCAGCCCTGGTGAAATGTGATCATATCCCCTGTGGGGTAGGTTTTCCATGGTGCTTGTAGCAGAAATGAATGCAAACAGCTATCCATTTGGAAATGGCTTGCTTTGAAATGGCCTTCCCCTCTGCCCCTGCATTAAAGCCAACTAGCAGCTGTTCAGATTTTCTGAGAGGCTTAGCACTGTCCAAATAAAATCTAAGTTGTCTGTGGCACGTCCAGAGAATGCAGTATTCGTTCCCCTTTATTTTGCGGGTTAGGGAAAAAAGTAGGCAAATGAATGAACTGATTTAGGCCCACAGTAGACACAACCTTGGGCAAAAAGGAAGGATTAGTCCTGAGAGAAACCCTGTCTGCATGGAAGATAATGAAGGGTTCCATTGCCATGAGAGCCTGTAATTCAGACACTCTTTTTGCTGAAGTGATGGTTAGAAGGAAGGCTGTTTTCCAAGAAAGGAATTTCAACTCTGCTGTTGCAGCTGGCTCAAAAAGGGGGGGGGGGGAGTGAGGTTTTCCAATACAAAGTTAATGTCCCAGGCTGGAGTGGGAACTCTCCTGGGGGGGGGGGGTCTTAAATTTTTGGCCCCTCTAAGGAATTGTTTTAGCAGAGGGTGAGAGAAGAGGGGTGGGCTCAGTATTATAATGTGCTGAAACGGCAGAGGCATGAATTTTAATTGAAGAAAAGGATAGGCCCTTGTGGAGCATTTCTGTTAAGTACTGCAGAATATGAGGTAAGCTGGGTACTGTTGTGCCCATCCCCTGAGCCTGGCTCAAGGAACAGTATCTTTTCCACTTTTCAGCATAGGATTTTCTAGTACTAGGCCTCTTTGCCTCCAGAATGACATCCAGCACCTGCTTACTGAGGGATGCTACAGGAGAGCTCAAGGAATTAGCCAGGCTGCAAGGTTCAGGGTTTGAAGCAGAGGGTGCAGAATCTAGCCCACCTGCTGGTACAGCAGGAAAGGGGTCTGAGGCAGGTGCCATGGTTGCAGCAGTGTCATGCTGCACAAGAGGGGGTACCCAGTGCTGTTGTGGCCAGTCTGGTGCAATTAGTACTGTCCTTGGCTTGTCCTGTTTGATCTTTAGTAGAACCTTCGAGAGGAGAAGCAGAGGAGGAAAGGCATAAACCGAGAAGCTTTCCCAGATAAAGGACAGGGAATCAACTTTTCAAGCTTGACTGTGGGGAGTTCTTGTGCAGAATTTGTCCAATTGGTTGTTCTGAGGGGAGGCAAACAGGTATACCTCTGGAGTCCCCCATTTGTTGCTCAAGAGGTTAAATATTCTGGATTCTAGTTTCCATTCGTGTGGGTCCATGAGATTTCTGCTTAAGTAGTCTGCCAGTGAATTGAGTTTGCCTGGCAGGAATTGAGCTTGTAGGTGTACTTGGTAGCTCAAGGCGGTGTTCCACAGAGCCATGGCTAGTTTGCAGAAAGGGTACGAGTGGGTTCCCCCTGCTTGTTTATGTACCACATATCTGTGGTGTTGTCTGTCTTTACCAATAGTTGTCCTGGAAGAATACGGTCTTTGAAGGCTGTCGGAGCATTCTGTACAGCTAATATTTCTTTTTGATTTAAATGCAGGTGCATCTGTCTCGGGTTCCATTTACCCTGAATGCACTGCCCTGCCATATGAGCCCCCCATGCATAGTCTGATGCGTCTGTTGTTAGAGTCTGGACGGCAGTGGGTAGCGTGAAAGGCAGTCCCTTGTTGTGGTAGCAGGCCTCTGCCCACCAAAGGAACTCCGTCTTCATACAAGGAATGACAGAAATGAGAAGTTATGTACCTACCATAACGTTCCATGTTAGTTTTCTTCTCGCCTTCTTTCTTGCTGGATGGGTTCGGAGCCGATCCTCGGCTCCAACTCAGCCAATACTAAAGCTCGAGAGCTAATTCCACCGGCTCGAGGCTCCCCTATATCCCACAATGCTAGGCGGTAACTACTCAGATCTCGGTTGATAGCTAAAACCAAGCAGTTCTGGTCTCCATAGTATGGAGGAGAGAAAAAGAACCCACCTCTATATAAACCTGTATGTAAGCTACCACAAACATAAAAGGGAGAATAGAGGTGGTAGAACATGTGGGAAGGAAAACCCCAATGGAAGATCCCAAAAATTCCTATCGGTCTGTCCAGGCTAGGGGGAAGGAGGGTGGGACGTAAGAAAGAAGGTGAGAAGACGACAACTAACCTGGAACGTTATGGTAGGTACACAACTTCTCAATGTTAAGTTGTCAATCTCGCCTTCATTCTTGCTGGATGGGACCGTCCTAGCACCTTACCCCAGGTGGCTTATCGGAACAGACTCTTGAGAACAGTGGAACCAAAGTTGGCACGGTTTCTGGAGGCCATATCCAATTTGTAATGCGAGATAAAGGTATGAGGAGAAGCCCATGTGGCTGCTGCACAAATGGAATCTATTGGTAGCCTGTCCTGAAAAGCTACAGATGTAGCTAATGCCCTAGTTGAATGAGCTCTAGGTCTTGAAGGCAGTTTTTGATGTCTGATTTCATAGATGAAGGCAGTTATAGAGGTAAGCCATCTTGAAAGGGACACTTTAGTAACTGGAAGGCCCAATTTCCCTTCCGCATACGACAGGAAGAGCTGGTCAGATTTCCTGATCTGTTTAGTCCTGTCTAAATAATATCGAAGTTGGCGATGAACATCTAGAAAATGTAACTTTTGTTCCGACCTGTTGGAATAATCAGGGAAGAAGACAGGGAGATCAATCGTCTGGTTTAGGTTTGCCTCAGAGGAAACAGGCAATAAGGGCGGATTAGTCCGGAGGGACACCCTGTCTTTATGGAAAACTAAGTAAGGAGGACGACTGCAAAGAGCATGAAGTTCAGATACCCTTCTAGCTGATGTTATGGCTACTAGAAAAAGTGTTTTCCATGAGAGCAACTTAAGAGGGCATGAAGCCGCAGGTTCGAAGGGGGGGAGAATCAAGGATGCTAGGACCAAATTCAAGTCCCACTGAGGTGGGGGATCTTTGACTGGGGGCTTGAGCAAAAAGACACCTCTTAGAAAGGCTTTGCAGAGTTTATGGGACATAATACTAGAGTCCGACACCCCTACATGAAAGTTAGATATAGCAGCTAGTTGTACTCTAATGGTAGATGAGGAAGAGCCTAAATGAAAGAGCTCTGCCAGGAAGTCTAGGATAGACTGGATAGGTGCAGTGAAGGTGTCTATATTTTTTGATGCTGCCCAGAAGGAAAAACGCTTCCACTTACTATTGTAAATCCTTCTGTTAGAAGACTTGTGAGAGGCTATCAGGATGTTACGGACCGAATGAGAGATTAAGGGAAGCCTGGCTAGGGTAGGAATTGGAGAGACCACGCTGTGAGGTTGAGAGATTGGAGGGACTGGTGCAGCTGGCCAGACTGGTTGGTCAAAAGATCTGGCACTGGGTCCAGATGCCAAGGCTGCTCCAAGAGGTAATGATGGAGGAACGGAAACCATATCTGTCGAGGCCAGTAAGGGGCAATGAGGATCATGGTGACTCTCGAGGAGATAGCTTTCTGAATTAATTGAGAGATCAGTGGAAAGGGGGGGAAAGCATACAGAAGTCCCCGGGGCCAATCGTGGACTAGAGCGTCTCTGGTGGGTTGGCCCGGTAAAGGGAAGAGGGTGAAGAAGTCGTGACACTTGCTGTTTTGGGGAGTAGCAAAAAGATTGCAGCAAGGCCGGCCCCATCTTCGAAAGATTTCTTCCAGCACTGATTTTTTTAAGAGACCACTCGTGAGGCATGAGAATAGCCCTGCTCAACTTGTCCGCAATCACGTTGGACTTCCCGGGAATGTGCGCTGCTATCAGAAAACGCTGAGAAGAAATCGCCCACTGCCAAAGTCTGAGTGCCTATCGACATAAGGGGTAGGACTTGGTTCCGCCCTGTTTGTTGATGTACCACACTACGGACATGTTGTCTGTCTGAATTGCAATAGTCCCTGTGGGAAGAGAGTCCTGAAGGGCTTGCAACGCTAAAAGCACTGCTCTCATCTCTAAGACATTTATGTGCAAGTGGCACTCGAAAGATTGCCACGTGCCCTGGACTGTCCTGCCCTGATAATGCCCCCCCACCTGATCAGGGAGGCGTTCGTCGTCACCTTGGCGATTGGGGGGGGGGAGGGATGAAGGGTCTGCCCTGGAGAACTTGAGGTGATGTGATCCACCAAGACAGGTGATTCTTGCATGATTGGGTTAGCAGGATGATGCGAGACATCGGGAGCGGTTGAAAGGACCATTGAGAAAACAGCATCCACTGGAGGATCCGCATGTGAAAACAAGCTAAGGGGAGGAGTGTAATAGTAGCTGCCATGAGTCCTAATACCTTCAAGACTACCCTGGCTTTGATCTTGTTGCATTGAAGTAGAAGGTAAACTTGTTTGCGGACATCTGATACTCTTTGCTCTGTTAGTCTGGCAGAAAGATGAACTGTGTCTAAGGTGGCGCCTTTAAAGGTAATAGATTGACAAGGCGACAAGGCAGATTTTTCGAAATTTATTGAAATGCCTAGAGCTTGGCAAGTTTGGATGGTGAAGTCTCTGGATAGAAGAAGTTGACGCCTTGTGGTGGCGGTAAGGAGCCAGTCGTCCAAATATGGAAACACCTGGAATCCTTGACATCTCAAGTGAGCAGCGACCACTGCCATACATTTGGTGAACACTCGGGGGGCTGTAGTGAGACCAAAGGGCAGGGCTCTGAACTGGTAGTGACCGACTCCCAGCCTGAAGCAGAGAAACCTTCTGGAGCGTCTGTGCATTTTGATATGGTAGTACGCATCCTGAAGGTCTATCGAGCACATCCAATTGTCCTGACCCAAGAAGGGTAGAATGGACTGTAGCGTGACCATCCAGAATTTTGTTTTCTTCACATACTTGTTTAGCTTGCTGAGATCCAGTATTGGTCTCCAGTCCCCTGTTTTTTTTGGTACCAAAAAGAATTTGGAGTAGATTCCGGATCCTTGCTGGTCTGCTGGGACTGGTTGGATAGCTCTTTTTGAGAGCAGCTTTGATATTTCTAACGCTGCTTGTTCCCTTAGACTGGGTGGAACGTCTGGAAGGGATCCTTTGGGTTGGGATGGGATGTGAATAAAGGGGATTTTGTAACCCTCGGATATGATCGACTGTACCCATTTGTCTTGAGTGAGGGAAAGCCAGGCTTTTGGGTACAGTGAATCTTTCCCCGACTGCCTCCGAAGGTGGACAGCTGGGCAGCTCCTCAGGGATGCTGAAAGGGTTTATCAGAGAAAGTTTCTCTGCTACCCTGGTTTTGCGGACCACCTCTGCCCCCTAGGCAGAGAACCTAGAGGGGAATCGACTTTGTGCGTCACATGAGACTCCTTGTGGTTTGCAGAACCACATTCCCCCCCCTCTGACCTTTGGGATAAGGTCTGGAAGGGGTAGAAAAATGGACTCCCACGGCAGAGAGAGAGTCTTACCTTCCTGCTCGCACCTAGTCAATGTATCCTTCACCTGAGGTCCAAACAACGTTGAGCCATCAAAGGGGGAATTGGTGAAGGACGCCTTGAAAGGGTCCGCAAAATTGCAAAGCCGCATCCAGGCGTGGCGTCGTAAAGCTACACCTGTGCCTGCGGCCCTATTCACCCCATCAGCCGCATATGAGATAAGCCGCATGGAGGAGTTGACAATCTAATTCAGGGTTGCCAAATGGAAGTTCATTTTGTCTTGGAACCCCTCAGCTGTTGGATCCTGCATAGCCTCACCCATATCCTTGAGTAAATCCCTCTGGAGACGGGTGAAGTGACACAAGTAGTTCAGCGACCGCATGGCAAAAATTGCTGAGGAAAACATCCGCTTACCGTACCTATCCATGGTCCTAGACTCCTTATTAGGAGGATGGACAGGTACCGAAGGATCGGCTAATTCCTTCTTAGTGGCTGCGGCCACCACCATGGCATCAACAGAGACACCTTTGGATAAGAACTGTTTCTCTTTTGGGGCAGTAATACATTTTGACGGCCTCCTTGGGGTAGGTTCCACCGAATCAGGGGCCGTCCAAGCCTTCCTTGCCACCACTTCCATGAGGGGGTCAAAGGGAGGAGACACCCAGGAGGTGGAAGGGCGAGAGCCAAACGCCTCAAGGTAGACCGACTCGTCCTCTGAAGGGTTAAGGGCGGGCCAGTTCCCCCTGTTTAAGGATTTCAAGGATGTCAGCAAAAGAGACATCCTCAGAGGGGGACCGAGGGGAACCTTCAGATTCCTCCAAGTCGGTGTCAGAGGTGACAGACTCAGGGGAGTCAATGTGCTTTCTCCTGCACCGTCTCTTCCGAGGGAGTTCTCCTACCGGATCAGGAGAAGCCTCGGAAGAAGAGGATATTCCCAATGGAGAAACCTGAGGAGCTGGCTCTCTATGGTCTGTTAAGAGGGGGTGGTTAGAAACTACCGCAGGCACTGAAGAGGGAGGAGCCGACGGAGCCGACTGTGGGGTAGACACGGGGCCTAGCACGCTCCGCATGACCTCGAAGGCGCCCCGATCAGCCAAGGCCAAAGGTCCCCACTCCAAGGAGACAAGGACCCCCCCCCGGCACCGACAGGGACGGCTCAGAGGCCAATGTCGGAGCTGAACTCACCAGTGCCGACGCTCCGAGAGGGAGAATGGGGTCGGACAAGGGTCCGATGCCACTCGCCCCCTCGGAGCCGACGAGGGAAGCTCGGCGCCGAGATCCCTCCAAGGAGGAAATCGGAGCAGACGACGGAGCCGAAAGGGAAGGTATCGGCTCCGACGCACCGACAGCCACGGCTCCGACGAGCCCCGGCTCCGAACTCAGAAGAGTCAGAGGAGGAATAGAAGCAGGGATGGGAATAGCCGCTGACTGTTGAGTAGGGCTATGCAGCATTTGGGCCAGTGCCTCGGACTTGACAAGCCTACTCACCACCCTTTGTAAGTCATGGTCAGACAGCCTGGAGGACCGAGAGGAATGGGATCTATGGCTCCGCTCCGACAGAAGAGGGGATCCCGGAGCCGAGTGGATGGAGCCGATGGAAGGGGACCTCGACCTCTTCTTTGAAGGTGGCTCCGATAAGACTATCGGAGCCGACTGAGTCTTAGCAACCTTGGCTCCAGCCGGAGCCGAGGTAACGGTTTGAGACTTCGAAACATCGACTCCAGCCGGAGCCGATGTCGAAGCAGCCTTGATGCTCCCAGCAGACGGCTCTGAAGCTGGAGCCGACGGCCTGGAAGTCTTTGAAGGCTTCCCCGACGCAGACTGGGTCGAGGGGCCTTCAGGCTTTAACAAGCCTCGAAGAATAAGTTTATTTTTGCGTTCCTGCAGGACTCTAGGGCTGAATGCATGGCAAACAGCACAGGAGTCCTGCAGGTGCAAAGGTCCCAGGCAATAGACACAAGAAGTGCGACCGTCTGTCAGAGACATTTTCTGACAGCACGAATCACACTTCTTGAAGCCTGAGACCTTGGAGTCTTTAGACATCCTAAAAGAGACTGTATATCAAAGGATACAGACACAACACACAGACACACCCTTTAACCAAAGGAAAAAATCCAGTCACACTAAAATGACAGAGGAAAAAGGGGGGTGGGCCAAAGGCCTAGAAGTTAAAAGGGAATAAAAAGGGGATAAAAAACAAGGGAGACCCGATTTAAACTAAAGGGATACTCTGTATTAAAAACTAAACTAAATAGAAAGGATAGGGGTAGAAAATTGAAGTTTTTGACTAGAAAAACTCACTAACCTGCCAGAGCCGGTAGAAGAAAGCACCTCGCAGCTAAGCGGCAAACGAGATCCGAGTAGTTACCGCCTAGAATTGTGGGATATAGGGGAGCCTCGAGCCGGTGGAATTAGCTCTCGAGCTTAGTATTGGCAGAGTCGGAGCAGAGGATCGTCTCCGAATCCATCCAGCAAGAATGAAGGCGATATTGACAACTTAACATTCATTGTTTCCAGGTCCTGAGAATGTTGACACCATAGGCTTTTTAGATACCACTGGAGTTTCCTCATACGCAGTCTTTCATATGGAATTAGTAGAATGCAAGAGGCCATGAACCCCAGGGCTTGCAGTATTTTCCTTGCAGATAGCTGGGGTTTTGTGGCCAATAGTTTGAAGTAGGTTGTCAAGTAAACTTATTTCTCTAGTGAGGAATGCCATCTGGGAAGTTTTGGTCAAGCTTGCTCCCAGGAATACAAGCTGTTGGCAGGGTACTAGGTGAGATTTCTTTTCGTTGATGGGTGTGTACCCCAGTGAGGTTAGAAGTTTCTTTACGAATGCCAGATGTTGTAATAGCAAGTCCTGGCTTTCTGCCTGAATCAGACAATCGTCCAAGTATGGATACATTTGAATATTTCTCTGCCTGCAAAATGCAATGGCTGGAGCTAGACACTTTGTGAATACCTTGGGCACAGTAGATAACCCAAAGGGAAGTGCAGAGAACTGATGGTGCATGGAGCCTGCCCTGAAGCGTAGGTATATCCTGCAAGATTCCCTTATTGGGATGTGCAGGTAAGCTTCCTTTAAGTCTAAGGTTGCCAGCCAGGCATCCTTGGCTAGCATACAAAGAAGCTGTTGAAGAGTTAGCATTTTGAATTTTGGAATTACCAGAAAGGTGTTGAGAATAGAGAGGTGCAGGATAGAACCCCAGGAGTTGTCTTTTCTGGGCACCAAGTCTTCAATAAAAACTTTGTCCCCTTTGTTCTGCTGGGACAGGCTGAATAGCCACGATACTGAGAAGACAGAAAACCTGCTGTTGGGCCTCTGCCCACTGATTTGGGGGTAGGTCTGGCCAACAGTTTTGGGTTGGTAGTGTGTTGAAGTGGAATCTGTATCCTTGGGAAACAATGTTCAAAACCCATTTGTCCTGGGTAATGAGTTCCCAGTTTTTTGCATGCAGTGCGAGCTTTCCTCCTAAGGGAGCAGGTAGTTGAGTAGGGCTTGGAAGGGTTAAGGTCAAGTCATTGCGCCATTTTTCCATAGGGGGAGTGGCTTACTACTTCCTGCTTTGGAAGTGGGAGCCCCCCCACTGCTTAGGTCTGTGCGTAGCCTGAGACTGTAACCTAGATGGTCTGCTGTTACTGGGTTTGGACTGAGAAGGCCTGGAGGAGACTGGAAAGGACCAGTTCTCTGAAGGCCAATGCCTATTAAATCTGGGAGGCTGTACTTGTTGGAAATCTTTAACAGTTTGCATAGGTTTAGCTTTTTCCTCCATGCTTTTGAGGACAATTTCTGCTTTGTTGCCAAAAAGGCGGTCTTGGTTTAAGGGAGCATCCAGTAATTTAGCTTTAACATTATCTGGCAAGTTTTGTTCCTTAAGCCAAGCATGCCTTCTAAGTACAGTCCCAGTGACAGCAGCCCTGCAAGATGCTTTTAAAGCGTCAAAACCACTTTGCAAAGTATGTTTACCAACTTGTTCTGCAGACTGCATTAAATCTTGCAATTCTTTGTGTTCAGCAGTCAGGAATCAACATCATTTTCTGTTTAAGTAGTCCCATAATATGCTGCTGATACTTTAACATATGAAACTGGCAATTTAAAGCCCTAATGGCCATAGTAGCAAAAGTGTATACCTTCTTACTCCATCTGTCTAGGGCTCTAGAATCTCTATCAGAAGGGGTAGGATTTTTGGCAGCAGTAGCCTTAATGCCTTTTGGTCCTTGGGAAATGGTCTCCGGATCCGCAGAAAGATTCTTGAAGAGGAACTTTTGAGAGTCAGGTACTCTTTAGTATCTGTTAGGTTTTCTGGGAGCTGGAGGTAAAGTGTCTGGGGTAAGGCTAGATTCCAAGAAAGCATCATGTACAATGTCCAGAAAGCATCATGTACAATGTCCAGAATAGGAGGGATAGCTAAAGGCCTGTGTTGAGGCAGGAGTAAGAATTCCCCAAGTCTCTTTTTGGACTCCGAGTAATCCTGGCTTTCCCAGCGGAAATGCTCCCTAAGACTATGCAAGGTTTCACCGAAAGAAAAATCTTCTGGAGGGGGAAGCAGATGGAATGGAATCCTCTGCATCAGAATCCTCATAAGTAGATAAGGGCAAATCCTGGTAATCAGAAGGAGCAGAAATATCAGATTCCTGATCAGAAGAATCAGTAAGAAATTCAGTTCTAGGTCTCTTAGAGGGGGAAGGCTGGCTTCCCCTAATTAAGGTAATAAGGTCTTCAACCATTCTAAGCACTGTTTTTGAGGCATATGGGCCTGAGCTTGCAGTTTGGTCATCGTTTTTTTAGGTGTAGTGCAAGTTTTAGGCCTGAGGGATTCGGAACTTCTGGATAGAAACGAAGACGTCTGTTTAAAATGCAAGTCTGTAGGCCTGAATACACCCTCAGAAGCTGGTGCCTGCACAGCGGCTCCGGACCCCTCCAAGGTAGAGACATCCACAAGTTCAACAGTCGAAGAAGCATCTCGTGGCATACCAGACTCCGAATGGATCGCAGTAGTGGCCTGCGAATCTGAAGTAGCGGGTATCAGGGGCTGTGAAAGCAGCTCACTGAGTACCGGCAGACTGGTGACTAGCTTAACGGAAACGTCATCGGCAGTTTTGGACCTATGCGGTCTGTCTCTGTCTTTATCTTTACGTTTTTTTTTCAGAAGATCGGTAGTCGGATGGCTTAACAAAGCCATTTCGGAGTACTGAGACAGAGTACGAAAGTAAATGGCTGCAAAAATAGCCCGACGACAAATAGTCGGGCACGAATAGGCACAAAACCGACAGTGAGGGACGTCATGGTCTGGGCCTAAACAGGGGATGCAGTACGAATGAATATCTCTATGAGGTTATTTGCTTTCCACAGGTAAGACAATTGTTAACTTTTACTGACATCGGTTGGAGCAAGAAAAAAGATCCCCAACAGGGTACTTATCTTTTTTGAAGACTTCAGATCTGAAACTCGAAAGCAAAAATTTCAGGAGTCGGCCGACCGGCACTTGCGAACTGCTTCTGCTTCGGGCACCACATGGCAAGAAAGACTGATGTAATGGAGTCATCTGCATGTTTTATACCCCTGACAACCTGACGTCATGGAAGAGGAGACCACATCTGACGCAGAAATCTGAAGACTCTGGTATTCAGGCCAGCTGAGGGCTACCTGCAGGAAGATCACCCAAATGTGATATCTGCAACAGAGAAACACAAAGAACATCTGGTCTCTGTCGTCCTGGTTTTGCAGACCTCCTCTGCCGCGAGGGTGATGTCTTCCATTATTGGCCCCTCCTCTGCCCCTGGAGGGGGGTTCACCACGTGTGCCCAGAAAGGCTCCTTGGGCTTTTCGGAACCACATCTTTCCTCCCTTTTGACCCTTGGGGTAGGGTCTAGTAGGGGTGGAAAAATGGACTCCGACAGCAGACAGAGTCTTTCCTTCCTGCTCACACCTCATCAATGTTTCCTTAACTTTGGGCTCAAAAACAGATGAGCCATCAAAAGGGGTATTGACAAAGGACTTAAAGGGCTCCGCAAAGGAACATAAGCGCATCCAGGAGTGTCTCATGAAAGCAATTCCTGTATCCGCTGCCCTACTCATTCCATCAGCTGCATATCTTGATGAGTGGATGGGAAATAGGAAATACACCCCGGGGGATCACTTCAGTGGCTCTGCTCGACAGGGGCACAGGAAAATAACTTTCTTGGGTGGTGTAAGCCAGGGAACCTTGTTGGCTAGGCTTACTTAGGTCCTTAGGCCGATAGCCTAGTACTTACCTATATGAGATCAGATGCATAGACGAGTTCACTATGGAATTAAGGGTAGCAAGCTGGGAGGCAACCTTGTCTTAAGTTCCTTCAGCTACCGTACCCTGAAGAGCATCTCCAAGCTCTTTTGGGAGGTCTCTTTGCAGTCTTGTGAAATGTGTAAGGCAGTTCAGTGAATGCATGGCAAAAGTCGCTGAACTATACATGCACTTCCAGTACCTATCCATGATCCTAGAGTCTCTATTAGAAGGATGGAGAGAGGAAGAAGTTTCTGACATCTCCTTTTTGGTGGCTGCTGCCGCCACCACCACGGCTTCATCAGGCAATCCCTTAGTGAGAAAGGTCTTATCATGAGGGACAGAAATAAATTTATTGTCCTCCCAGGGACAGGCTCCATGGTATCCGGAGACTCCCACGCCCTTCGTGAGACCAGCTCCATAAGCTCATTGAAGGGCGAGACACCCAAGAGGTGGGGAGTTGTGACCCGAAAGCTTTCAGGAGGACCAACTCATCTTCAGTAGGGTTGGTGGGCTTCCAGCCATCCCTCTGCTTATCTGCAAATGAGATATCTTCAGAGGAGGACTGTGGGGACAATTCTGATTCATCTAAGTCAGTGTCAGATGTGAGAGACTCTTGCGGGGAGTCTAGATGCTTCCTCTTGCAAATTCTCTTCCTGGGAACCTCATCAGTGGGAATTTCTGGTGAGGTCTAGGAAGAGCACGGACCACCCAGTGGGGCTTCCCGAGGCTCATGGTCTCTACACTTCAAAGGGATCTGTGAGGCAGAAGTGGACACAGGTGCTTTTGGGGAAGAAGTAGTTGGCCCTGAAGTTTTGGATGTCCTGGGGGACATTACTCTTCTCATGGCTTCAAAAGTACCTCTGCTCTGGTGAGAAGGAACCACTGGATCCGAATAAACAGATGAATCCCTCGGCACCGGAACAGTAGGAGCAGAACTCATCCGAGCCAAGGCCCCGATTGGCAAAGTCGGAAAAGACAGGTCAGTCCTACTATCTTCCCCAGACCCGACCGGTGCGTGTTGGCTCCTTGACTCCTCGATGGGCGCCGAGGAAGTCTGAGTAAATGGAACAGATGGCACTGGAGCAGGCGTCGACTCCGAAGGCTCCACAATCATAAGGTCCAACTCCTCCGGCTCCGACGGACTGGTATGTCTCGGAAGAGGAAAAGTAGATGGAACAGTTTTCGGTTCCGAAACCACTTGGGTCGGAACCGATAAAAAATTTGCAAATGTCGGTCCCTGTAACAACTTCTGCACCACACGAACTACATCCAAACTGGGTATGCTTATAGAGGACCAAGATGAATAGATAGTGGGTGGTACTGACTGGAGGAATGGTGACTTCAATACTGCACAGACCAGTTCCAGGACTGAGGATTGGCTCTGAAAAGACGACGCACAGCTCCGAAGCCTCTGGAGCTGATATCGAAGTTTTTTTTTGATTTTGTCGAGTCCGATGATGAAGCCTTAGTGGGCTTGGAAGATTTAGTAGACTGACTAGTTTTATTATGGTCGCCCAAATTTCTTGAAAGAAAGACTAACAGTCCTCTGCCAATTAAATTTCTTTTCCTTTCATGAAGTACACGGCTACTAAAGGAATGGCAAATGGAGTAACTCTCTTGCAAGTGCAAAGCACCCAAACAATAAACACAATTAACATGACCATCAGTCACAGACATCTTTTGTCTACACTTTGGACATTTTTTAAACCCGGACTTGGGTTGTTTCTCCTTATCCTGGTCAGCCATGAAAAACATTTAAATGCACACAAGCAAACTTGTATTATCAAAAAACACACACACACACACACACTCACACGTTTAACAATTTGAAACAACACTATAATATTCAAATAGAAAGAAGGCTTTAAAAAACGAAATCGGCTCTACATAGTTAAATATAAGCCAACTATAAATGTATAAACACACTCTAAAGCCTATAAATGTTGCTAAAACACACTTCTAAGCTAATAAACCTATTCTAATATACATATAAAGGCACACCAAAGAAAGGGAGATCCTAAAGGCTTATATAAACGATGGCAAAAAGGACTATAAGGAACTATCACAATTAAGCTAACACTAGTTAAACTACTAAAGGTTATAAAGTTACGAAGATATAACGACATAAAATTGAAAAGAGAAAATTTTCTAGAAAAATTTGTTATACTGGCCCGCGCTGTGAGGAAACCTCCGATCTGTTGCAGCGGCAAACTAGACCTGGGGTAACTGAAAGCGCATCATGGGATAGGGACTTGGCCTCGAGTTGTCTGAAGACAGTACAGTTTTGTACCTACCATAAATGTAGATGTTCGAGTGCTAATACAGCTGCAGTAATCACAGATGGGGTTCTCTGCCGTCAGGCGGGTCCTCGGTCGGCCGAATTCCAAAGTCTAGGTCAGGCGTCGGTTGTTGTCGCTTTCTCTCCTGACGTCAGTGAGGCTGGAGTATATAAGACACAGCCGACGCCATGTTCTTCAGTCTTTCTTGCCCCAGATGTCAGGTGCCCCCATAAGGAAGGCAATACATAATTATGTTTATATGTATATATATGCAATGCAATATAATCCAAAATCAGTAGGTGCAAGCAGATAAACCATAGAAGGATAACCCAGTCAGGTTGTATGAAGAGGGTGTTAGGCCCCATGCCTTTACCAAGTGGGGAAGGAGGGAGGGAAACCTGTACTGCAGCTGTATTAGCACTCGAACATCTACATTTATGGTAGGTACAAAACTGTACTATGTTCATCGTGCATACAGCTGCAGTAATCACAGATGGGTAGAGTCCCAAAGCTACACACAGGGTGGTAGGTGCTAGGAGGAACTGGGTTGAGCCAGAATGCCCTGCAACACAGCAGTGGCAAAGCCTGCTCTAGTTTTGGAATATAAAGGCAGGTGGTAGTGTTTTATGAAGGTATGTACAGAACTCCAAGTGGCTGCCTCCAAAATATCTTTGGTAGGAACTCCTCTGAGGAAGGCTGTAGAGGTAGCTGTGGCCCTGGTGGAGTGGGATCTGATACCTGTTGGAACAGATTTCCCATGGTAGGAATAACAAAACCGTATGCAGTGGCCTATCCACTTTGAAATAGTCTGCTTGGTAACTGGCTTCCCTTGAGCCCCTACAGCAAAGGACACAAAGAGTTGTTCTGATTTCCTGAAGGACTTTGTTCTGTCCAAATAATAACGTAGCTGCCTATGGATGTCTAAAGAGTGTAGCAGCCTTTCCCCTCTGTTTTGGGGATTGGGGTTAAAGGTAGGTAGGTGTATGGCTTGATTTAAAGCTACCCTGGATACCACTTTAGGCATAAATGACGGGTTGGTATGAAGGGAAACCCTGTCCTGATGGAAGATGAGAAAGGGCTGCACCGCCATGAGGGCCTGTAGTTCCGAAACCCTATGAGCTGAAGTGATAGCCAGAAGGAAGGCTGTTTTCCAGGACAAATATTGCAAATCTGTTGAGGCAGCTGGTTCAAAAGGAGGCAATGTTAATTTTTCTAGTATGTAATTAAGATCCCAGGCTAGTATTGGTTGTTTCCTTGGTGGTCTTATATTCTTAGCCCCTCTGAGGAACTGTCGTAAGAGTGGGTGAGAAAATAAAGGAGGATCTGTGTTGAATTCTGCAGAAATGGCTGAGGCATGGATTTTTATGGAAGAAAATGAAAGTCCACTGTTCAGCAGCTCAGCTAGATACTGCAATACCTGAGGCAAGTTCGGTTTTCTGGGGTCCTGGCCTTTTTTCTCATTCCAAGAGCAAAACCGCTTCCATTTTGCGGAGTAAGCTTTTCTAGTAGATGGCCTTCTGGCCTCCAAAATGACATCCTGCACCTCCTTGGTGAGTAGGGTCTGTTGTGGTGTTAAGGAATTTTCCATGCAGCGAGATTGAGTGTTTTCAGCTGACTGTGAAGAGTTTTGTAGCTGTGCTGAGTCAGCAGAAGAGGCATTAGAGGCAGGGACCAGGGAGGAGTATGTGTTAGGCTCCTCAGGAGCGGGTACCAGTGTTGCCTTGGCCAATCTGGAGCAATCAGTATCATCTTCGGTCTGTCTGCTCTTGCTTTCAAAAGCACCTTGGGCAGAAGAGGCAGAGGTGGGAATGCATAAACTGGCCATGCTGTCCAAATGAATGAAAGGGCGTCCACTCTCCAGGCCTTTGGATGAAAGGTCCTCGAACAAAACTTTTCCAATTGATGATTCCTGTGGGAGGCAAAAAGATCTATGTCTGGCCTCCCCCACGCTTGGATTATCTCTGTAAACACCTGAGGATGCAACTTCCATTTGTGTGGATCTGTCATATTTCTGCTTAGATTGTCTGCCAGCGTGTTTTCCATTCCTGGCAAGTACTGTGCTTGAAATTCGATTTGCCATTCCAGAGCCAAGTTCCAAAGAGTCATGGCTGGTCTGCACAAGGGGTATGAATGTGTTCCTCCTTGTTTGTTTATGTACCACATGACTGTGGTGTTGTCTGTTCTTATCAGTAATTGTCCTGGATGCAGGAAGTCCTTGAAAGCTGTAATTGCATTTATTACTGCTAGCATTTCTTTTTGATTGATGTGAAGGTGCTTTTCCTTTTGGGACCATTTGCCCTGAATGCACCTGTCCGTCATGTGCGCCCCCCAGGCATAATCTGAGGCGTCTGTTGTGATGACT
Source organism: Protopterus annectens (assembly GCF_019279795.1). NCBI lineage: Eukaryota > Metazoa > Chordata > Ceratodontiformes > Protopteridae > Protopterus > Protopterus annectens. The sequence goes on from NC_056748.1 coordinate 958,717,765, forward strand.
TGATTTGCTTGAGGCTTGCAGAATGGGAGGCCTGTATTTGGTTGACATGCTTGGGCCCACCATAGAAATTCCTTTTGCAAACATGGAATTATTGGTATTTTTGTTTCCAAACTGTGACTGTGTTGAGACCATAGGTTTTTTAGGTACCATTGAAGTTTCCTCATATGCAGCTTTGCACATGGGATTAGAAGAATGCAAGATGCCATGAAGCCCAGAGCCTGCAGGATTTTCCTTGCAGTAAGCCCAGTACAATTTGCTAGTATTTTGAAGTACTGAGTTAGTTGCCCCTGTTTTTCTGGTGTAAGATAGGCCATCTGGGTGTTTGTGTCCAAGTTGGCACCCAGGAAAGGTATTTTCTGAGATGGTGTTAGCCTGGATTTCTCTTTGTTGATTGTGTATCCCAGAGAATGCAGTAACCGTGTTACATAAGCCAGATGTTCCAGAAATATGTGCTTGCTGTCCACTTGGATCAGGCAGTCGTCCAAATAAGGGTAAATTTGTATCCCTTGAAGTCTGCAGTAGGCAATCACTGATGCCAGGCACTTTGTGAATACTCTGGGCGCAGTAGATAAGCCAAAGGGCAATGCAGAGAATTGATAGTGGATTGAACCTGCAAGAAATCTGAGGTATCTTCTGCAGCTTTGTCTGATTGGGACATGCAGGTATGCCTCCTTGAGGTCCAATGTTACCAGCCAAAACTCCTTGCCCAGCATGGGAAGAAGCTGCTGTAATGTGAGCATCTTGAATTTTGGTACGAGTAAAAATGTGTTTAGGATGGATACGTCCAAAATGGGTCTCCAGTCGGTTCCTTTCCTTGGTACCAGAAAAAGTCTTGAATAAAAACCTTGACCTTGTTCGTGAGTAGGTACCTCTTGAATAGCTCTCATGCTTATGAGCTTTGAAATTTGTAGTTGTGCCTCTGTCCTTTGATTGTGTGGCAGGTTTGGCATGCCTCTCATTTTTGGAAGAGTGTGGAATTGAAATTTGTAGCCTCTGTTTATAATGTCCAGGATCCATTTGTCTGTTGTGACAATATGCCAATTTCTTGCAAATAATGCTAGCTTTCCTCCCAAAGGTGCTGCCAGCTGAGACCTGCTTGGCATGGAAATGAGGGAGTCATTGGGTTTGTTTCCTGTATTGTTGTGCACTGTCTTCGCCACCTCTTGGTGCTGGAGTTTGCCATTGTCGGCTTCTATATGATCCTTGTGATTGCCCTCTGCCCCTTGTGCGTCTGTATCTACCTCTTTGGGGCTTGTCAGTGGCTGGAAAGGACCAGTTTTTTGAAGGCCAATTTCTGCTAAAACGTGGTGGTTGGAACTGTAAAAAAGCTTTGACCGTTTGCATAGATTTGGCTTTTTCTTCCATTTTCCGTAATATCTCCTCAGCATTAGTACCAAACAGCACATCCTTTTGTAAAGGAGCATCTAAAAGTTTAGCTTTCACATGATCAGGCAAATTTTGTTCCCTAAGCCAGGCATGTCTGCGAATGACTGATCCTGTAGCAGCCGCTCTACTTGAGGCCTCCAGGGCATCATAGCCACATTGTAAAGTGTGTTTACCCACTTGCTCTGCACTATGCATCATATCCTGCAACTCCTTCAAATCTGGTTGCTCAGGTTGAGACATTTTATTCCTTAATTGTGATAACAGGAACTGTTGATATTTAAGCATATGAAACTGACAATTTAAGGCCCTCATGGCTAGGGTGGCCGAGGTATATACCTTTTTCCCCCACCTTTCTAAAGATCTTGACTCTCTTTCGGCAGGAAGTGGATTCTTGGCAGTAGAGGCCTTCAATCCCTTGGGGCCTTGAGAAATGGTTTCAGGGTCAGCATTATGGCTTTTGTAGAGAAATTGGTGAGAGTTAGGAACTCTGTAGTACCCATCAGGTTTGACTGGTGCAGGAGGCAGGGAATCCGGGTTAAGGCAAGCCTCTGAATAAACATCATCAAGTATGTCCAAAACAGGAGGTATCGCCAGAGGTCTGTGTTGAGGTAACAAAAGAAATTCCCTAAGTCTGTTCTTGGAATCGGAAAAGTCTTGGCCTTCCCAATGGAAGTGTTCCCTTAAAGTGTGCAAGGTTTCCCCAAAGGAAAAATCCTCAGGAGGAGATACAGAAGGAATGGACTGCTCTGCATCCGAATCCTCAAAAGGGGAGTAAGAGTGTTCCTCCACATCAGAATGTTCTGATAAAATGGAGCCCTGATCAGAAGAGGGAGAATCTTCCTCCACTCTGGGTCTCTTGTCTGGAGGGGGTTGAGAACCCCTGATAAAAGAGTAATTAAATCCTCAGCCATTTTAAGCATCTGTTTTTTAGGCATGGGGCCTGGAGATGGGCCCTGTGCAACAGGCCTCTTGGGATGCCTGGCTGCTTTGGATTTAGTAAAGGCCTTAATAGAAAAAGAAGATGAGGGTCTAAAGACACCATGGGTGGAAGTGGACCTATCCACATTAGGAGGCTCAACATTAGCAATGGCTTCAGTTGTTGTAGTCTGGGAAAGGGCCGAGGTACATGTGGTCTCGGGTACAGAGGACACCGCCAGAGGAGTGTCGTCGGTAGTCAGGGACTGCAAAGGCGTCTCGCTGAGAACCGGACCACGTGTAGCCTGTTTTGGCGTGGTGTCGGTGGGGACCGCGGCCCTCGCGTGTCGGTCCTTGTCCTTGCATTTTTTGGACAAAACGGTAGTCGGAGTTTCCGACGACATTTTATAATCAAAGGCTTTATCAAAACAGTGTTGGGCGAACTCCGCCCGACGCTTAATAGTGCTTTTATTTACTTTTTCTGACATCGGTCTGAGGCAAGAAAAGTTTCCCCAACGGGGTACTTAGCTTTAATGAAGACTTCGGTTTCCAATTTTTTTCGTAATTCAGGAGCTGGCCGACCGGCACTTGCGAACTGCTACTGCTTCGGGCACCGCACGGCAAAAAAGACTGAAGAACATGGCGTCGGCTGTGTCTTATATACTCCAGCCTCACTGACGTCAGGAGAGAAAGCGACAACAACCGACGCCAGACCTAGACTTTGGAATTCGGCCGACCGAGGACCCGCCTGACGGCAGAGAACCCCATCTGTGATTACTGCAGCTGTATGCACGATGAACATCTTGAGCTTTCTAGTTGGGCGACTCGGAGCACAGGATCGGCTCCGAACCCATCTGTAAGAATGAACGTCGAGAGAGAACAACTTCACATGGTACCTTTCAAAAAGGCTTTACAAAGCTTAGAAAAAGTCAGGGAAGCCACATTAGCTCCTACATGGAAGTTGGACATAGCTGCCAATTGGACCTTAACCATTAAAAAGCTGGCACCCTGTTGAAAAATACCTACCAGAAACTCTAATATAGCAGGAACTGGGGCAGTAAAAACATCTAAGCCACGCTGAGATGCCCAAATAGAAAATCATTTCCACTTACTAGAGTAAATCTTCCTAGTGGAAGATTTATGAGCTGCAACTAATACCTTTTCAACTCGAGAAGCTAGCCTGGTAGTCCTATCTATCATGGAAACTGCAAAAAAATCCAAAAGAAACACAAAACTGTATACAAAAACGAAAAAGGAGAGAAACTAATCCACAGAAACTATTTATTGTAAGCGCTTTCGTACATAAAATCCATGCACTTCCTCAGACAACATAACCCAGTAAATCAAGACTTATATAGTAAACAGAAAACCAATAAGCCATGCAATTACATTAAATTAATTAATTAATTACAACTAAAGACCCCCTTACATTTAAAGAAACATTCATACCTAAAAACTTCATACTTAAAATAGTCTGCACAATAAACAGTTATTTAAAAATAAACAATCTATTTAAAAATGTATTTATATATTTAAATTCATATTATATATGTATTTTTCATACAATTAAATAAATAAATACAACTGAACGCATCAACATTAATATTGGTACTTATAGTATGCTAGCCTATTTTTTTACCTTTCCAGAGCCTTCAATTTCAACAAGCATTTAATAGAACAGGCATCATTTAAACCAGGGTAAATATGTGCATTTGTTTGTAGCTGCCATAAAAGTTCCTGCTCCTCTAGTTTGAGCTGCCAAGGTCCCCCTCTCGGATTTTTTAGAATACTATCCACAACGGTGAATTGGAAACTGTGTGTCCCAAATTCACTTATGTGTCTAGCTAAAGCGTTGGTACTAATACCCCTGCTTATACTGTAGATATGTTCATAAATACGCTGTTTAAAACAACGTTCAGTTTTACCAAGGTAAAAAAACTGAACAAACCTTATATGTAGCCAGCAATTTATTGGGCATGAGACCAATTGTTACATTTAGAAGAGGTCGTAACCTTAAAATGTTATTTGAAATCCCGACTGTTAAATACCAACAAGCACGAGGTATGTTCAAATGCGGGAGGTGTAAATATTGTAAGTTTATACAAACTGGATCAACCTGTAGGATCAGAGGGATGAAGTATTTTATTAAGGACAAATACACTTGCGATAGCCAGGGTATAGTTTACCTGGCTACATGTAAGGTTTGTTCAGTTTTTTACCTTGGTAAAACTGAACGCTGTTTTAAACAGCGTATTTATGAACATATCTACAGTATAAGCAGGGGTATTAGTACCAACGCTTTAGCTAGACACAAGTGAATTTGGGATATATAGTTTCCAATTCACCGTTGTGGACAGTATTACAAAAAATACGAGGGGGGGACCTTGGCAGCTCAAACTAGAGGAGCGGGAACTTTTATGGCAGCTACAAACAAATGCACATATTTACCCTGGTTTGAATGATGCCTGTTCTATTAAATGCTTGTTGAAATTGAAGGCTCTGGAAAGGTAAAAAATAGGCTAGCATACTATAAGTACCAATATTAATGTTGATGCGTTCAGTTGTATTTATTTATTTGTATGAAAAATACATATATAATATTAATTTAAATATATAAATACATTTTTAAATCGGTTATTTATATTTAAATAACTGTTTATTGTGTAGATTATTTTAAGTATAAAGTTTTTAGGTATGAATGTTTCTTTAAATGTAAGGGTGTCTTTAGTCTTTCTGACGGGGCAATGAGGATCTTGTCAGGGCATTTGGGGATGGGCTCTACTGTGTCAGCTCCTTTCACTCCTGAGATATAATAAGATCCACCAGAGGATTCACAGGAGGGGACACTCAGGATGTAAAGGGTCCTGTGCCAAATGCCTCCAGAACACTGACTTGTCAAGGTTGGGTTTTTTGGGCAGCCCCCCCAAGACCCCACTCCACATTGGTAAAGGATCTCCATGATGTCTCCAAAGGACCTTTCCTCTAAGTTGGTGTCTTCTGTGAGAGACTCTGGCGGGAAGTCTAAGTGTCTCCTTTTACAAGTACGTTTTTGAGGAACCTCTTGGGGGGGGGGGTCTCTGGGGAAGACTCAAATACTTCAGGCTGCTCCCATAGGGGAGCTCCCTGGGGCGAGGAAGCAGCAGGCTGTCAGTGAGAAGGTAGGATGGCGAATTTCGGGCTAGACACAGAAGGAGCCAGGATGGAATCAGAAGACGACAGCATCAAGGGTCTTGATGGAACAGAGAGGACCCTTCTTCACCATGTCGAAGACAGAATGAGAATGAACCCTTGTAGCTGGGACCACGACCAGGTCCGTAAGCCTAGGAGTCAACGGGGGAGCAGGAGCCGAACCTCCAGGTGCAGAGACTCTGAGTGGAAGGCCTGGCTCTGAAAAACTCAGAGCCAACACCACCCCCTCGGATCCGGCATTGAGGCTACAGCTCCGAGCTCATCAGAGCTGACCCACTCAGGGCAATGGTTGATGTTAAGGTACAAGGTACCATCGGCGTCCCCCCCTTGACGCCAAGGGGCCTCAGGCCAAAATACTCCAAAGCCAGGAGTTGGATCAGAGGAGGAGTGATCGGGATAAAAGTGGACTGCATGCCCCCAGCCTCGGAGGGGGCAGGCAATACTCCCCATCTGAATCTGACAGCGGATGGATCTCAACATCATCTTGTCCCACCTCGGCTTTGAAGAGACTGTGGGTGGAACCAAAAATCGGCTGGCAGTAGAAATCAGGCAATAATATTTTTGAACAATTTTATTAGCGCTTTCATTTGATTCAATCACCAAACTTCTTCAGATAACCTTCTAATACAAAAGTCCACTATATATATTAATTAAAATACATCACATGTTCCTAACAACCAATAGATATTCATAAAGCACTCATTTAAAAATTCTTCTAAAACAAATATACTCATTATAGATGAATTAATTAAAATAACAAACTAGTTATTATACAACTAAATAATTCATTTACATTTTTCCATGACATTATATTTGATCTATCATACACTTTCAACTTTAAAAGACTATTAAATTGATATCATGTCATTTAGGCCAGGAGGGGTACACGCATTTAAATAAATTTGCAACCATGTTTTTTTATTCTCCAAAATCAACTTCCAAGGTCCCCCCCATGGCATCCTTTATAACTTGATTTACAACTAAAAATTTAAAACTATGTGCAGGATATTTTTTAAGATGTTTGTATAATGCACTTGTGTCCTTGTGGCGAGAAATATCATATGTGTGTTCGTATATTCTCTGGGAGAGTTTACGTTCGGTTTTGCCCACACAAAATCTTGGGCATTTTATACAGAAAGCAATGTAAACAACCCCTTGTGTGTAACAACTATATTTCCCTTTAACATGGATGGTTTTGTTAGCTATTCAAACACTTGATCCACTGAAAACATACTGACACTGATTACACATCCCACAAGGACTCATCATTCCTTCTTTGTAACCTTGTGATTGTCTCTCCAGTATGTTTTTAAAGTTTAGACCCCTCCTATATACAACATTTGGAGTAGTTCCCAGTTTTTGTACCAAGTCTTCATCCATTTTAATAATATTCTAGTTCTTTTGTAATATATCTCTTACAATCATAGTAATATGATAGGTCAAAAAGTACAGCTGTGTACACTTATTATAAATGCAGATGTTAGAGTGTATTCACTGCTGCAGTCATTACATTTGGGTTATCTGCTTGCAAGTAGCCCTCAGTCTGCCTGATTATCAAAGTCTTGAGTCCTTCATCTTCCATGACGTCAGGCAGTCAGGGGTATAAAGCATGCAGCCAACACCATTACATCAGTTTTTCTTGCACCAGATGTCAGGTGCCCCCCATAATGGGAAGCAATTATATGCAAGGTTACACCTGCAACAAAAAGCAAATACACCAGAAAGCTTTAAGCACAGTAAACTAGAATAGAGGTATAGTCAATAGAAGTCAGGGGGCTGGAGGGAGGGTAACCAGGACTGCAACAGTGAATACACTTGAACATCTACATTTATGGTAAGTGTACACAACTGTACTATGTCCTTTGTGTTTCACTGTTGCAGTCATTACATTTGGGTAGATTTCCAATGCTAAGGAAGGGAGGGGGCAATTAGCATTAGGACCAGCTATTAAGCCCTGCAAGACAGCAGTGGCAAAACCAGCTCTGGATTTAGAAAAAATTGGCAAGTGGTAATGCTTGGTGAAGGTATGTACAGAACTCCAGGTAGTAGTTTCTAAGATGTCCCTGGTACGGACACCTCTGAGAAAGGCTGTAGAGGTAGATGCAGCCCTGGTGGAATGAGGTCTTATCCCCTGTGGGGTAGATTTTCCATGGTGCTTATAACAGAAATGAATGCAATGGCCTATCCACTTAGAAATGGTTTGCTTTAAAATGGCCTTCCCCTCTGCCCCTGTAGCCAATGCAACCAGCAGCTGTTCAGATTTCCTGAGAGGCTTAGTACTGTCCAAGCAAAATCTAAGTTGTCTGTGCACGTCCAGGGAGTGCAGTATTCATTCTCCTTTGTTCTGTGGATTAGAAAAGAAGGTTGGCAAATGAATGGACTGATTAAGGGCCACACTGGATACCACCTTGGGCATAAAGGAAGGATTGGTCTTGAGGGACACCCTGTCCGCATGAAAGATGATGAAAGGCTCCACTGCCATGAGGGCCTGTAATTTAGATACCCTTCTTGCTGAAGTGATGGCTAGAAGGAAAGCTGTTTTCTAAGAAAGGAATTTCAACTCTGCATTTGCAGCTGGCTCAAAGCGAGGTAGAGTGAGCTTTTCCAATACAAAGTTAAGGTCCCAGGCTGGAGTAGGGGCTCTCCTGGGTGGTCTTAAATTTTTGGCCCCTCTGAGGAATTGCTTCAGCAGTGGATGAGAGAAGAGGGGTGGCTCTGTATTATAAAGTGCTGAAATGGCCGAGCCGTGAATTTTGATGGAAGAAAAGGAAAGGCCCTTGTGAAGCATCTCAGTTAAGTACTAAAGAATGTGTGGTAAAATTGGGCAATGTTGTGCCCATCCCCTGAGATTGGCTCCAGGAACAGAATGTTTTCCATTTTTCAGCATAGGATTTTCTAGTACTAGGCCTCCTTGCCTCCAGAATGACATCCATCACTTGCTTACAGAGGGATGGTAACGGAGAGATCAGGTAATTAGCCAGGCTGCAAGGTTCAGGGTTTGAAGTTGTAGGTGCAGAATCTGGCCCTCCTGCAGGGACAGCAGGGCAGGGGTCAGAGGCAGGTGCCATGGTTCCAGCAGTGACACTGCGCAAGAGGGGGGTACCAGTGTCCTTTGTCTGTCCTGTTTGATCTTCAGTAGCACTTTGGAGAGGAGAGGCAGAGGGGGAAAGGCATAAACTGATAGGCTTTTCCAGGTGAAGGATAGGGCATCCACTTTCCAAGCTGGTCTGTGGGGAGTCCTTGTGCAGAATTTGTCTAATTGGTAGTTCTGAAGGGAAGCAAACAGGTCTATCTTTGGGCTCCCCCATTTGTTTCTCAAAATGTTGAATATCTCTGGTTCCAGTTTTCACTCGTGTGGGTCCATGAGATTTCTGCTCAGGTCATCTGCTAGTGTATTTAGCTTGCCTGGCAGGAAATGAACTTGTAGGTGCACTTGGCAACCTCAAGGCTGTGTTCCACAGGGCCATGGCTAGTCTGCAGACAGGGTAGGAGTGGGTTCCCCCCTGCTTGTTTGTGTACCACATAACAGCGGTGTTGGCTGTCTTTACCAATAATTGTCCTGGAAGAATGTGGTCCTTGAATGCTGTCAGAGCATTCTGTACAGCTAACATTTCTTTTTGATTTATATGCAGGTGCATTTGACTCTGGTTCCATTTGCACTGAATGCACTGCCCTGCCAATTGAGCCCCCCATTCATGCATCTGTTGTTAGGGTTTGGGTGGCAGGGGGTAGCATGAATAGCAGTCCCTTGCTGTGGTGGCAGGCCTCTGCCCACCAAAGGAACTCTGTCTTTAGACAAGGGATGATAGGAATCATTGATTCTAGGTCTTGAGAATATTGATACCATTGTAGTTTCCTCATATGCAGTCTTACATATAGAATTAGTAGAATGCAAGAGGCCATGAACCCCAGGGCTTTCAGTATTTTCCTTACAGATAATTGGGTTTTTGTGGCCAGCAGTTTGAAGTAGGCTGTCAAATAAACTCGTTTCTCTGGCATGAGGTAAGGCCATCTGGGAAGTTGTGTTCAAGCCTGCTCCCAGGAATACAATTTGTTGACAGGGTACCAGATGTGATTTCTTTTCGTTTATGATATACCCCAGAGAAATTAGTAATGTCTTTACAAATGCCAGATGACTTAGTAGTATGTCCTGGCTTTCTGCCTGAATTAGACAATCATCCAGGTATGGTATATTTGAATATTTCTTTTCCTGCAAAATGCAATGACTGGAGCTAGGCACTTTGTGAATACCCTGGGCACAGTAGATAAGCTAAAGGGCAGTGCAGAGAACTGACAGTGCATGTAGCCTGCTCTGAAGCGTAGGTATCTTCTGCAAGATTCCCTTATTGGGATGTGCAGGTAGGCTTCCTTAAAATCCAGTGTTGCTAACCAGGCATTTTTGACTAGCATGGGAAGCAGCTGATGAAGAGTTAGCATTCTGAATTTTGGGATTACCAAAAAGGTGTTTAGGATAGACAGGGTCCAGGATAGGATGCCAGGAATTGTCTTTTCTGGGTACCAGGAAAAGTCTTTAGTAAAAACCTTGCCCCCATTCCTCTTCTGGGAAAGGGTGAATAGCCCTGATGCTTAGAAGAGAGGGAACCTGCTTTTGAGCCTCTGCCCACTGATTTGACGGTAGGTCTGGCCAACCGTTTGGGGTTGGGGAGTGGAAGTGAAATCTGTATCCTTTGGAAACTATGCTTAAAACCCATTTGTCTTGGGTAATGAGTTCCCAGTTTTCTGCATGCAGGGCGATCTTTTCCCCTAAAGGGGCAGTCAGTTGAGCAGGGCTTGGAAGATTTAAAGTTAAGTCACTATGACAGTTTACTATAGGGGGGCATCTTACTACTTCCAGCTTTGGAAGTGGGAGCCCCCCACTGCTTAGGCCTGTGAGTACCTTGCGACTAAAGCCTGGGTGGTCTGCTGGTTCTGGGTTTGGACTGAGAAGGCCTGGAAGAGGCAGGAAAGGACCAATTCTTAGAAGGCCAGTGCCTACTAAAACTGGGAGGCTGTACTTGCAGGAAATCTTTAACAGTTTGCATAAATTAAGCTTTTTCCTCGATCTATTTAAGTACTACTTCTGTTTTGTTGCCAAACAGGCGGTCTTGGTTTAAGGGAACATCCAGCAATTCAGCTTTAACATGATCTGGCAAAGTTTGCTCCTTAAGCCAGGCATGCCTTCTAAGTACAGACCCAGTGACAGCAGCCCTGCAAGATGCTGCTAATGAATCAAAACCACATTTCAAAGTATGTTTTCCAACTTGTTCAGCAGAATGCATTAAGTTCTGTAATTCTTTACTTTCAGCACAATCAGGAATCAACATCATTTTCTGTTTAAGCTATCCAATAATATGCTGCTGATACTTTAACATATGAAACTGGCAGTTTAAGGCCCTAATGGCCAAAGTTGCAAAAGTGTATACCTTCTTACCCAATCTGTCCAGGGCCCTGGAATCTCTATCAGAGGGGGTAGGGTTTTTGGCAGTAGTAGCCTTAATGCTTTTGGGTCCCTGTGAAATGGTCTCAGGATCCACAGTAGGATTCTTAAAGAGGAACTTGTGAGAGTCAGGTACTCTAATACCTGTCAGGTTTTCTGGGAGCCGGAGGTAAAGTGTCAGGGGCCAGGCTAGATTCCGAGAAGGCATCATCTACAATGTCCAATACAGGAGGGATAGCTAAAGGCCTATGTTGAGGTAGGAGTAAAAATTCCCTAAGCGTCTTTTTGGAGTCAGAGTAATCCTGGCTTTCTCAGCGGAAATGCTTCCTAAGAGTATGCAAAGCTTCACCAAAACAGAAATCCTCTGGAGGGGAAGCAGAGGGGAATGGAGTCCTCTGCATCAGAATCCTCATAGGTAAATAAGGGCAACTCCTGGTCATCACAGAAAACAGAAATTTCAGAATCCTGATCAGAAGGCTACTAGCCTAGCAGAAGAGTCGTCAGCAGCTTTGGACCTAAGTGGCCTGTTTCTGTCTATCTGCATTTTTTCGGAATGTTGGTAGTCAGGTGGCTTACCAAAACCATTTCTGGATAATTGGACAGAGTACCAAAATATTTAGAAGCGAAAATGAACAGACGACAAATAGTTTGAAGTTTGAATAAGGCAGAAAACTGACAGCGAGGGACGTCGTGGTCTGGGTCTATATTTTTCACATATTAACATGTATGTCAGGTTTTTGGATGACCTGTTTGTAGTTTGGAAAGGCCCTGTATCTGAAATCCTGAAATTTATGGATTATATAATCAATCGATGAATTTTCATAAGTTTACCCATACTGTTAGTTATGATAAAGTGGCATATTTAGATGCCATGATTGAAAAAAAAAAATGTAAGTGGGCAAGGGCTAAAATCTACAATATACAGGAAACCAACACACTCAAATACTTATTTACATTACTCCAGTAACTGTCCCACACGTGGGGAGTGGTGAAGATTCAGATGGTTTGAGCTGCGCTTATGGTTTCGGACCATACAGATTTTATTGGAGTGTAGGTTTTTATCTAGTATGTTTTATAATAGAGGGTATCCTAGAAGAACAGGGCGGTGCAGTGGTGCAGCGGTTAATGCTGTCGCCTCACAGCAAGAGGTTCTCCGGTTCGATTCTCGGCTGGGGTGCCTTCTGTGTGGAGTTTGCATGTTCTCCCTGCGTTCGCGTGGGTTTCCTCTGGGTACTCTGGTTTCCTCCCACATTCTAAAGACATGCATCTGGAGCATTTCTCCCTGGGCCTCCAATGAAAACAGGATCTGTGGAACCTAGTTGGACTTTCCCGATCAACAAATGTTAAATAAAAATAAAAAATAAAAATAGTCAATCAGATCTGAAATGAAGTTATTAGCAAATGGGAGCAGGAGAATTATATGTACCATTGCTAAAGGAATATAATCAGAGTTTTGAGGCTAGATCAGAAAGTAGTATTAACAGTATCAACCCAGCTGATGGTATTTCTCCTATGGAAGTAAATACCTTGAATATGCAATTTAATAGAAACAACGGTAATAATAATACAAGAATTTCTTGCCCTTTTGAAGTTCTTCGTGTTTCACTGTTGCAGTCATCACATTTGGGTTATCTGCTTGCAGCAGCCCTCAGTCGGCCTAATTATCAAAGTCTTGGGTCCTGCGTTGGTTGCTGTCTCATCTTCCGTGACATCAAGTAGCAAGGGGTATAAAGCATGCAGCCGATGCCATTACATCAGTTTTTCTTGCCCCAGATGTCAGGTGCCTCCCTAATGGGGAGCAATTTTATATATATATAACCCAAATGTGATGAGTGCAACAGTGAAACATGAAGAACATCAAAAGGGCAAAAACCCCTTACTACTTGATGTCACGGAAGATGAGACAGCAACCAATGCAGGACCCAAGACTTTTTGGTTACACTTCGAACAAAAAGCAAATACACCAAAAAGCTTTTAAGCATAGTAAAGGTATAGCCAAAAGAAGTCAGGGGGCTGGAGGGAGGGTAACCAGGACTGCAACAGTGAATACACTCGAACATCTACATTTATGGTAAGTGTACACAACTGTACTATGTTCATGTTTCACTGTTGCAGTCATCATATTTGGGTAGATTCCCAAAGCTAAGGATGGGAGGAGGCATTTGTATACCATTGTAGTTTCCTCATATGCAGTCTTGCATATGGAATTAGTAGAATGCAGGAGGCCATGTACCCCAAAGGCTTGCAGTATTTGCCTTGCAGATAGCAGGATTTTTGTGGCCAGTAGTTTGAAGAAAGTTGTCAAATGAATTTGTTTCTCTGGCGTGAGGAGACACATCTGGGAAGTTGTGTTCAAGCTTGCTCCTGGGAATATAATTTGTTGACAGGGTACCACATGTGATTTCTTTCCGTTTACGGTGTACCCCAGAGTTAGCACCTTTTGCATAAATGCCAGATGATTCCAAAAGTATGTCCTGGCTTACTGCCTGAATTAGACAATCGTCCAGGTATGGGTATATCTGAATGTTTCTTTGCCTGCAAAATGCAGTGACTGGAGCTAGGCACTTTGTGAATTCCCTGGGCGCAGTAGATAAGCCAAAGGGCAGTGCAGAGAACTGATAGTGCATGTAGCCTGCTTTGAAGCGTAGGTATATTCTGCAAGATTCCCTGATTGGGATGTGCAGGTAGGCTTCTTTTAAATCCAGTGTTGCCAACCAGGCATCTTTGCCTAGCATAGGAAGTAACTGGTGATGAGTTAGCATCTTGAATTTTAGAATCGCCAAAAATGTGTTTAATATAGAAAGGTCCAGGCTAGGATGCCAAGAGTTGTCTTTTCTGGGTACCAGGAAAAGTCTTGAGTAGAAACCTTGTCCCTTTTCCTATTCTGGTACAGTTTGAATAGCCTTTATGCTTAAGAGAGAGAGTACTTGCTTTAGTGCCTCTGCCCACTGATTTGGGGGTAGATCTGGCGAACCGTTTGGGGTTGGTAATGTGAGGAAGTGAAATCTGTATCCTTGGAAAACTATATTTAAAACCAATTTGCCCTGGGTAATGAGTTCCCAGTTTTTTGCCTGCAGAGCAATCTTTCCCCCCTAAAGAAGCAGGCAGTTGAGAAGTGCTTGGAAATTTTAAGGTTAAGTCATTGAGACAGTTTACCATAGGGTGGAGTCTTACTACTCCCTGATTTGGAAGTGGGAGCCCCCCACTGTTTAGGCCTGTGCGTACCCTGGGGCTGAAGCCTGGGTGTTCTGCTGATTCTGGTTTTGGACTGAGAAGGCCTGGAAGAGGCAGGAAAAGACCGATTCTTAGGGGCCACTGCCTACTAAATCTTGGAGGTTGTACTTGTAGGAAATCAGTTTGCATAGATTTAGATTTTTCCTCCATTTTTTTTAAGAACTTCTTCTGCTTTGTTGCCAAACATGCGGCCCTGATTTAAGGGAGCATCCAGCAGTTTAGCTTTAACATGATCTGGCAAAGATTGCTCCTTAAGCCGAGCATGACTTCTAAGTACAGACCCAGTGACAGCAGCCCTGCAAGATGCCTCTAGTGAATCAAAACCACATTGCAAAGTATGCTTTCCAACCTGTTCAGCAGAATGCATTAAATCCTGTAAATCCTTATTTTCAGCACAGTCCGGAATCAACATAATTTTCTGTTTAAGCAATCCAATGATATGCTGCTGATACTTTAACATATGAAACTGGCAGTTTAAGGCCCTAATGGCCAAAGTTGCAGAAGTGTATACTTTCTTACCCCATCTGTCCAGCACCCTGGAGTCTCTATCAGAGGGGGTAGGATTTTTGGCAGTAGTAGCCTTGATGCCCTTGGGTCCCTGTGAAATGGTCTCAGGGATCCGCAGAATTTTTAAAAAGGAACTTGTGAGAGTCAGGAACCCTGTAATATCTATCAGGTTTTCTGGGAGCAGGAGGTATAGAATCAGGGGCCAAGCTAGAGTCAGAAAAGGCATCATCAACAATGTCTAATACAGGAGGGATAGCTAAAGGCCTGTGCTGGTGCAGGAGTAAGAAATCCCTTAGCCTCTTTTTAGAATCAGAGTAATCCTGGCTTTTCAAGCAAAAGTGCTCCCTAAGAGTATGCAGGGTTTCACCAAAAGAGAAATCCTCGGGGGGGGGGGGATTAGAGTCCTCTGTATCAGAATCCTCATAGGTAAATAAGGGTAAATCCTGGTCCTCAGAGGAAACACACATTTCAGAATAATGATCAGAAGTATCATAAGCAAATTCAGTCCTAGGTCTCTTAGAGGGGAAGGTTGGCTTCCCCTGATTAAAGTAATAAGGTCTTCAGCCATTCTTTCCATCTGTTTTTTAAGCATAGAGGCCTGACCATGCAGTCTGGGTGTCGGTTAGGCCTTGAAGAAGAAGATGGCGTTGGTTTAATATGCAAGTCAGTAGGCCTGAATACACCCTCAGAAGCCAGTGCCTGCACAGTGGCTCCGGACCCATCCAAGGTAGAGACATCCGCAGGTTCCATAGTTGAAGCATCTTGCTGCATACTGGACTCAGAATGGGTCTCAGTAGAGGCCTGCAAATCTGAAGTAGTGGGTATCAGGGGCTGCGAAAGTGCCTCACTGTGTACTAGCGAACTGGCGACTGGCTTAGAAGCGTCGTCGGCAGCTTTGGACCTAGATGGCCTGTCTTTATCTTCGCGTTTTTTCGGAATGTCAGTAGTCGGATGGCTTACCGAAGACATATCTGGATAACTGAACACAGTACCAAAATATTTAGAAGCGTAAATATATAGACGATGAATAGTTTGTTGCTTAAATAAGGCACAAAACTGACAGCGAGGTACGTCGTGGTCAGGGCCTAGGCAAGGAATACAGTATGAATTAAAATCTTTGAGAGGTATTTGCTTTCCACAAGAAATACAATTATTGACTTTTACTGACATTGGTTTAGAGCAAGAAAAAGTTTCCCCAACGAGGTACTTAGCTTTAGTTGAAGACTTCGGTTCTGAAACTCGAAAACGAAAATTTCAAGAGGTGACCGACTGGCACTTACAAAATGCTTCTGCTTCTGGCATCGCACGGCAAGAAAGACTGATGTAATGGTGTCGGCTGCATGCTTTATTCCCCTGACTACCTGACGTCACGGAAGATGAGACAGCAATCGATGAAGGACCCAAGACTTTGATAATCGGGCTGACTGAGGGCTACTGCAAGCAGATAACCCAAATGTGAAGACTGCAACAGTGAAACCCGAAGAGCATCTATGGTTATGGTAAGATTTTACACAACTATTCTATGTCCTTCTATTCACTTGTTGCAGTATTCTTAACCTGAGGGCGAGTGCCAAAGCTCCAGCAGGGAGGAGGAAGGAGCAGAGGAGGTCTCTCCAAACCCAGCTCAATCTGGAAATGTGTTCCAGTCTGCAGTGTTTGGTAAAGGTATGGATAGAGGACCAGGTGGCTGCTTCAAGGATGGCACGGTTATCTAAGCTTTTGAAGAATGCCTTACAGGAAGCCACAGCCTTGGTAGAGTGGGCCTTCATGGGTGAGGAGAGTCTCTTTCCATGGAGGATGTAACAAAGACATTAGTCTTTGAAGTCTGTTTGGAAACGAGTAAACCCAGACCGCTGGGATGAAAGTTCACAAAGAGCTTATAAGATGTCCTGATAGTTTTAGTCTTGCCCAGGTTAAAAACAGAAGTTATGTACTCACCATAACGTTCCATCTGAGTAGTTATACTTCATTTTTCTGCAACCTGTGGGTATTCGGATCCGTATTGGATCCGAGCCGGCAACTTTTTTTTCTAGCATCTGCTCCAAGCTCCTCTCCCTACCCATAATGCAGTACCATCTCCTACCTTCCCTCAGATCGAGTTTGCTACAACTAAATACATAAGCAACTCAGCCCAATGAACCAAAACCTGTAAAGACAGGACAAGGTCTGGGGGACGGAGGGAGGAAAAATGAAGTATAATTACTCAGATGGAACGTTATATTGAGTACATAAACTTCTTTATCTGAAGTAGCGGACTTAATTTTATCTGCAACCTGTGGGACAGAGTCCTCAGCTACTCCAATCCTGGGAGGCTCTTATGGAAGGATATTCCTGAGCATCGCAGAACCAAAGGATGCTCTACCCCTAGAAATTAGATCTAATTTGTAATGGGAAATGAAGGTATGTGAATTGGCCCAGGTCGCTGCTACACAAACTTTGTCCAAAGGAACCCTAGACCAAAAAGCAGCAGAAGTCACCATGGACCCTGTAGAGTGAGCTTTAACAATACCAAGAGGAGATAAACTTTTTGCTTTGTAGGCCATGTGAAATGCAAAAAGTGATCCATCTGGCCAAAGAAACTTTAGAAATAGCTTTTCCCAGAAAAGCTTTGGAAAAGGAAACAAACAACTGGTCAGTCTTGCGGAATGATTTTGTTCTGTAAAGATAGAAGCAAAGTGGTCTATGAACATCTAACAAATGAAGTTTGTATTCACCTTTATTTTGGAAGTTAGGCAGATTAATGGACTGGTTTAGGTCTGCTTCAGATGCCACTTTGGGTAAGAAGGAAGGATTAGTACGGAGAAAGACCCTTTCCTTATGGAAGACCAAATAAGGAGGCATGGCAGACAGAGCTTGAAGCTCAGAAACCCTCCTAGCAGATGCAATGGTGACTAGGAAAGCTGTCTTCCAGGATAAAAATTTAAAATCCACCGAAGCTGCAGGTTCGAATGGAGGAGCCACCAATGCCTGTAGTACAAAGGTAAGGTCCCAAGGAGGCACTGAATCCTTGACAGGAGGACGCAACAGAAAAATGCCTTTAAGAAAAGCCTTACACAGCCTAGAGGAGGCTAAGGCAATGTTGTCAACCAACATGAAAATTAGAAATGGCTGCCAATTGTACTGGAGGAGCTAGCTCCTTGCTGAAAAATGCCAGACAAGAAATCCAACACCGCTGGAACAGGGACTGTAAAGGGATCTAGTTTTCTCTGTGAGGCCCAAATGGAAAAACGCTTCCATTTACTGCGATAAAGTTTCCAAGTGGAATCTTTAAGAGAAGCCACCAGAATGGATTTTACCGGGGAAGAAAGACCGGCAGTCCTGGTAATCAATGGAACTGGAGCAACCAAGCTGTCAGCTTGAGGCTGCCCAGGTCGGGCGGACGGGCACCCGAAGGATGTGCGATCAGATCCGGGCAGGGATCCAGAACCCACGGAGGAGCTAACAGATGAGACCAAAGGAATGGGAACCAAACCTGATGAGGCCAGAATGGGACAATGAGGATAACTTTGCACTGCAGTCGACGAGCTTTCTAAAGAAACTTCGGAATGAGTGGCAATGGTGGATAAGCATACAGAAACCCGGGGGGGCCAAGCATGGACTAGAGCATCGCTGGGGACTTCCCCTGGTGAGGGAATCAAAGCAAAGAACTCACTGCACTTTGCGATGGAAGGAGATGCGAAGAGATCGCAGCAAGGCTGCCCCCATGCAAGGAAGATCTCCTCCGCTACTGACCGTTTCAGAGACCACTCGTATGGCATCAGAATAGCATGACTCAATCTGTCCGCTAAAATGTTGGAGAACCCCGGGATGTGCATTACTATCAGAAACTGACCGGTGATCGCCCATTCCCACACACTTGTGGCCTCGTGACATAGGGGGTAGGATCTGGTTCCCTCCTGCTTGTTGATATACCAGACAACCGACATGTTGTCTAAATTGCAATCAATCCGAGAGGAAGGACAGTGTGAAAGGCTTCCAACACTAAAGAGCACTGCCCTCATCTCTAGAACACTTATGTGCAATTTGGTCTCTGACTGGGACCATGTGCCTTGGACTGTTCTTCCCAAACAGTGTCCCCCCCCCCCACCCGAGTTGGGTGGCGTCCGTGGTCACTGTGGCTTGGACTGGAGATGACGCGAAGGGGCCTCCTTCTAATATCTCCGGTGAATTTAAACACCAAAGAAGGGACGTCCTGCAGACGTGACTGATTCTGATCAGAAATTCCATGGGCAAGTCTAGCCAAGACCATTGAACAGCCAGAGTCCATTGAAGAACCCGCAAATGAAGGCGCGCACAAGGAAGAATCGATATGGAGGCAGCCATGGAGCCCAGTGCCCGGAGAACCTCGCTCACCTTTGGAGATTTGAAGTTCGCTAACTGAGCTGTGTGGCACCTGAGGTGCAAGATCCTGTCTGGAGTTAAGAATACCTTCATCTGCAAGGTGTCTAGCCATGCCCCAATGAAGTCTAGAACTTGTACTGGTTGCAATTGGGATTTCTGAACATTGACTGTAATTCCCAACAGATCTGCCCACTGAATGAAGTAATCTTGGGCCAGACAAAGGTGATGCTTGTTGGGCGCAGCGAAGAGCCAGTCTTCCAGGTAAGGAAATACCTGAATACCCAGAAGCCTCAGGTGAGCCGCTACAACTGCCATTACCTTGGTGAACACCCTGGGGGCTGTGATGAGACCGAAGGGTAGGGCTCTGAACTGAAAATGACTGGCTCCCAGACAGAAGTGCAGAAACCTCCTGGAGCATCTGTGGATCTTGATGTGGTAGTAAGCATCCTGGAGGTCTAACGAGCACATCCAGTCGCACTCTCGGAGATAAGGTAGAGTGGACTGTAGGGTGACCATCCAGAATTTCTGTTTGGCTACAGGCAGATTCAATGCTGACAGGTCTAGAATGGGCCTGAGGTCCCCCGTCTTTTTTGGCACTAAAAGAACCTTGAGTAGACGCCTGATCGACTGGTCCAGGGGAACCTGTTCGATGGCTCGTTTGAGAAGCAGCTTTGAAACTTCTAGAGCTGCAGCCTCCCTGTGAGTGGGTGGAACATCCGGGAGGTGTTTTGGAATATTTGGAGGGGCAACAAATGGGATAGTGTAACCTCTGGATATAATCTGAAAAGTACAGTTTTGTACCTACCATAAATGTAGATGTCCGAACTGGATAGCATCTGCAGTCATAACAACTGGGTTGTCCTGTCGTCAGGCAGCCCTTCAGTCGGCCGGATTCCAAAGTCCGGGTCCGGCTTCGGCTGATGTCGCACTTCACCCGACGTCATCTCTGCTGGTCTTCGGGTATAAAGGCATCAGCCGACGCCATTTTCTTCAGTGTTTCTTGCCCCAGATGCCAGTTGCCCTCCCTGGAAGGCTAAATTTTGGATAAATGCCAATGTTTGCAAAAGGATAGAAGGCAAACTCAGAAAATAAGCATGTATGTACATATATACAAACAAATACACCATAAGAGACTCCCCCCACCAGCTAGCTATTAGGAGGGTAAATACCCTAGGAGTACCACAGAGGGAAGGAGGGAGGGTAATCCTGACTGCAGATGCTATCCAGTTCGGACATCTACATTTATGGTAGGTACAAAACTGTACTATGTCCTTCATGGATGCATCTGCAGTCATAACAACTGGGTAGAATACCATAGCCAACTAAGGGGAGGAAAATATAGATTATGGTGTGGTTAGGATCCCTTGCAGTACAGCAGTGGCAAACCCTGCTCGGGATCTGGAGTACAAAGGTAAATTATAATGCTTGGCAAATGTATGCACGGAGGTCCAAGTAGCCGCCTCAATAATGTCCTTGGTTGCCACTCCTCGTAAGAAGGCTGTGGTAGTGGCTGTTGCCCTTGTAGAATGAGGCCTTATGTTCTGTGGAATTGGTTTTCCATGGAAGGAGTAACAGAATCGTATGCAATTTCCTATCCATTTGCAGATTGTCTGTTTGGAAATAGCTTTTCCTTCTCTTCCTGTTGCATAGGCTACAAAAAGCTGGTCAGTTTTTCTGTTACTTTTTGTTCTGTCCAGGTAGTAGCGTAACTGTCTATGTACATCCAAGGTATGCAGCATTCTTTCCCCTCTGTTTTGAGGGTTGGGGAAGAAGGTAGGAAGGTGGATTGCCTGGTTTAAAGACACTCTGGATACCACCTTAGGCATAAATGTAGGATTAGTCCTCATGGACACTCTATCTTGGTGGAAGATTAGGAAGGGCTGTACTGCCATTAGGGCCTGAAGTTCAGACACCCTCCTTGCTGAGGTTATTGCCAGTAGGAAAGCAGTTTTCCACGATAGATGCTGTAGCTCTGCTGTTGCTGCTGGCTCAAAGGTGCGCAGTGTCAGCTTTTCTAGTACAAAGTTCAAATCCCAAGCTGGCAATGGTGGTTTCCTAGGGGTTTTACATTCTTAATCCCTCTGAGGAACTGCCTGAGTAAAGGATGTGAAAAGACAGGTGGATCAAAGCTGTATTCTGCTGAAATAGCTGATGCATGTATCTTGATGGAGGAGTAGGACAGGCCTGTATGCAGAAGTTCTGCCAAATACTCCAGAATGTTAGCCATATCTATATTTGACACATCCTTTCCTCTTTCAGCACTCCAAATGACAAATCTTTTCCATTTTCCTGCATAGTTCCTTCTTGTTGAAGGTCTGCGGGCTTCAAGGATAATGTCTTTCACCCTTTGGGAAAGTTCTGGATTAGTTGTTGCTATGTAATGTTCCATGCAGTCAGTTGCAACGTTTTTAGGTTTGGATGCATGATGTTGTAGTTGTTCTGAGTTAACATCAAAGGCCTCAGGGTATTGACCACATCTTGTCCCGAGACATGCTCCTTAGCAATGGGTACCAGTGTTGTCTTGGCCAGTTTGGAGCTATCAGGATTATCGTTGGGACGCTCCTCCTTGATTTTTAGTAATACCTTGTGTAGCAAGGGAAGAGGTGGAATGCATATGCTGTCAGACCTTTCCAGCTGAAGGAGAGCGAGTCCACTTTCCATGCAAGTGGGTGGAATGTCCTTGTGCAGAATTTTTGAGCTGGTGATTGAGAGGGAAGCGAATAGATCTATCTGTGGCATTCCCATTTCTTTGAGATGGTCTTGAAGATGTCCGGTGTAGCATCCATTTGTGAGCATCCGAGGTGGTTCTGCTTAACATGTCTGCTAGAGTATTCTCCTTTCCTGGTACGAATATTGCCTGTAACTGGATGTTGTAGCTGAGTGCCAGGTTCCAAAGGTCCAAGGTCATTCTGCACAGGGGTATGAATGAGTGCCTCCCTGTTTGTTGATGTACCACATGACAGTGGTGTTGTCTGTCCTTATCATCAATTGGCCTTCTTTGAGGAATGGTCTGAAGTTTTGGATTGCCAGTTTTACTGCCAGCATTTCTTTTAGGTTGATGTGCAAGTGAAGCTGGTCCCAGGCCCATAATCCTTGTACGCATTTGCCCAGCATGTGAGCCCCCATCCTAGGTCTGAGGCGTCTGTTGTGATGGTTTGGCTTGCTTGATAGTTGTGAAAGGGTAGGCCTGGGTTTGACTGGCATGCTTGAGCCCACCATAGGAACTCCTGTTTTAGGCATGGTATTAGTGGAATTTCTGCTTCTAGGCTGTGCCTGTGTTGGGACCATAAATTCTTTAGGTACCACTGTAGTTTTCTCATATGTAGCCTGGCATGTGGAACTAAGATTATGCATGATGCCATGAAGCCCAGGGCCTGCAGAACTTTTCTTGCTGTTAGCTTGTTCCGTCTTGTTAGTGCCAAGAAGTAAAGAGGAGTTCTTTTTGTTTTTCTGTAGTTAGGAATGCCATTTGTTTTACTGTGTCCAATTCAGCCCAAGAATGTCCTTGTTTGGGATGGTATCAGCCTTGACTTTTGTAAATTGACTGTGTATCCCAGAGCTTGTAGCAAGTAAATGACCCTTTGTAAATCTGTTGTCAGCTTGCTTGGGTTGTCCCCTTGTAGCAGACAGTCGTCCAGGTATGGATAAATTTGAATTCCCTGTAGTCTGCAGTGGGCGATCACTGATGCCAGGCATTTTGTGAATACTCTGGGCAGTAGATAAGCCAAAGGGCAATGCTGAGAATTGATAGTGCTCTGATCCTGCAAGAAATCTGAGGTATCTTCTGCAAATTGGTCGGATGGGGACGTGCAGGTATGCCTCCTTGAGATCTAGAGTTACCAGCCAACACTCCTTGCCCAGCATGGGAAGAAGTTGCTGTAGAGTCAGCATTTTGAATTTTGGGACAATGATGTATGTATTTAAGGTGGACAGGTCGAGAATAGGTCTCCAACTTTTTTCCTTTCTTGGAACTAGGAATAGTCTGGAGTAAAATCCTTTGCCTTGTTCTGTTCTTGGAACTCTTTCCACAGCTCTCATCTTTGTTAATTGCATTATCTGTTGTAGAGCTTCTGTTTTTTGATTTGGAGGCAGGTTTGGCATTCCTCTTTTGACTGGTAAAGTGTGGAAGTGGAACCGGTAACCTTGGTCTATGGTTTGCAAAATCCACTTGTCTTTTGTGATATAGTGCCAGTTCTTTGAAAATAAGGTTAATTTTCCGCCTAATGGTGCTGCTATTTGTTCCCTGGTAGGCGGAGTTAGAATCAAGTCACTGTTGTGTTGTTGTAGTGGTAGTGGCTGTGTCTGTGCCTCTGTTATTACCTTGCCACTGTCGTCCTCTGTAGGCACCCCCTCTGGATTGATTTCTGCCTCTGGAACGTCTATTCCTGCCCCTTTGGGATCTTGTGGAGTCAGGAAAGGACCAGTTTTTGGCAGGCCAGTTCCTGCTAAACCTTGGGGGCTGAACCTGCAAGAAATATTTTACTGTTTGGACAGATTTTGCCTTTTCTTCATTACCTGCTGGGCAGGCGTACCAAACAAACTGGCCTTATCCATAGGAGCATCTAATAACTTAGCTTTAACATGATCCGGTAAGACCTGTTCCTTCAGCCATGCATGTCTTCTTATCACTGTGCCAGTCATGGCTGATCTAAATGAAGCCTCCAGTGCATCATAGCCACATTTCAGTGAATGGTTACTAACCTGTTGTATGTTATTTACCATCTCTAATACATATTTCTTATCTATAGAGTCATCAGAGGATAGCTTTTTAGTTAACTGATCAAGCATATACTCTTGGTATTGTATCATGTGAAACTGACAGTTTAAAGCTCTGGCTGAGAGAGTAGCTGAGGTGTAAACCTTTTTGCCCCATCTGTCTAAAGACCTGGCTTCCCTTTCAGAAGGAATAGGATTTTTTGCTGTGGTCGAGGCTACTGCCTTAGGCCCCTGGGATATAGTTTCGGGTCTGCAAGTGGGGCCTTGTATAGGTGATGATGGGTGTCTGGTACCCTGTAAAATCTATCTGGTTTGGCAGGGCTGGAGGTAAAGAATCTGGTGCAGTGCAGACATCATTAAAAGCATCGTCCACAACAGATAGGACAGGAGGTATAGCTAAGGGCCTATGTTGTGGAAGGTGCAGAAAGGTCCTAAGTCTTTTTCTGGAATCTGAGTAATCCTGTTGCTGCCATTGGAAATGTTCTCGCATGGCATGCAAGGTTTCCCCAAAGGAGAATTCTTCTGGTGGGGAAGCAGCTGGGATGGATTCTTCAGCATCTGAGTCTTCATAATTGGAGAAAGGAGCCTCTGGCTGGTCTGTAATATCTGAGTCATCCGCAGAATCATCAGAGGACCCAGGCTCTGGGGGCTCTGCTCTAGGTCTCTTCTCTGGGGGCTGCGAGGCCCTGTCTGGGTGAGATTGAGATCCCTAATTAAGGTTATTAACTCTTCGGGCAGAGTGAGCCTTTGTGCACTAGAAGTGGGCCTGGTTGAGGGGGGCTTAACAGGCACTGATTTAGTAGACTTGGCTGCTTTAGCCCTGGCAAAGGCCTTAATTGACATGGCTGCAGGAGACCTAGCAGCACCACGTGCTGGGGTAGAGACATCCAAAGGGATGGTGTCTGATAAGTCACTAGGAACCACTGTAGTAGGTAAAATATCTGAGGTCGATTCAAGTAATGTAGCAGGAACCTCAGAAGTAGTCATAGATTCAGCTGTGCTTTGATCAGTTTTCTCGGTTTCGGCCGAAACCAAGACACACACGGGTTGCTTAAACATGGGTTCGGCCGAAACCGTGGACCGCGATGTCGGTCTTTTTCTTTGCGTTTTTTACAATTTGGGAAGTCGGAGGATCCGACGGCATAATGTACGCAAAATCAGAACCGAAAAACTGTTCAGCAAACTCCGACCGATGCCTAAGCGTCGGTTGAATGAAGCACAGGCCGAACAGGCTGCTACATCGTGGTGTGGGCCTAGACAAGGCAAACAGTAAGAGTGGAAATCTTTATGAGGTATTTGTTTCCCACAAGTTAAACAGTTATTGACTTTTTCTGACATCGGCTGAGGCAAGAAAGAGTCCCCAACGGGGTACTTAGCTTTTAGAAGTCTTCGAAGTAGTATTCGGTAGTAGTAATCTCTGGATCCGACCGACCGGCACTTGCGAACAGCTTCTGCTTCGGGCGCCACGCGGCAAGAAAGACTGAAGAAAATGGCGTCGGCTGATGCCTTTATACCCGAAGACCAGCAGAGATGATGTCGGGTGAAGTGCGACATCAGCCGAAGCCGGACCCGGACTTTGGAATCCGGCCGACTGAAGGGCTGCCTGACGACAGGACAACCCAGTTGTTATGACTGCAGATGCATCCATGAAGGACATCACCCAGCAATCTG
Organism: Protopterus annectens; assembly: GCF_019279795.1. Taxonomy (NCBI): domain Eukaryota; kingdom Metazoa; phylum Chordata; order Ceratodontiformes; family Protopteridae; genus Protopterus; species Protopterus annectens. The sequence continues at coordinate 958,743,161 of NC_056748.1, forward strand.
TCATAATGGACTCCCATGCCGCTGGGTGTAAGGACAAACTTCCCCCGACTGCCTCCAGATTAGGACAGCCGGGCAACCCCTCAGGGCTGCTGACCGGGTCTATCAGAAAAAGGTTCCCTAGACACAAAATTCCGGGGACCCTCTCTACCTCTGGGTCGGCGTCGATCCTGTCCCCCTCTGCCTCTGGGGAAATAGTTGTCCTGAGAATCCCGGGAAAACTGAGATTTTCGGAACCACTTCTTCTTCTGCCTTCTGAGTCGTAGAGAAGGACCGCTGAGGGTTAGAGAAGCGGATCCTGATGGCAGACAAGTCTTCCCGTCCTTTTCGCTCTGGACAAGTGTGTCACGTACTGTCTTCAACAAAAGGGAAGAACGATCACAGGGAGCGTTAAAAAACGACGACTTGAAAGGGTCAGCGAACTGACAACCTGAGCCAGGCATGACGCCTCATGCCTATGCCTGTCCCAGCTGCCCTAGCTGCTCCTTCTGTGTCTTGGGAAAGGAGCCGCATAGACATGTTTGAGACTGACTTCAGAGTAGACATTTTTGCAGAGAACATTTGTTTGTCCTGTGGCGATAAAGACTCTGGGGGCGACTCAGCGAATTCCGATGCAAGGTCTCGCTGAAGCTGGATCACATGTGCCAAATAGTTCAGCACACGGATTGAAAAGGTCGCTGAGGAATAAACGCACTTCCCAAACCTATCCATCGACCTGGACTCCTTGTCTGGAGGGTGGACTGAGGAACTCTCCTGTGCTAGTTCCTTCTTGGTGGCTGCTGCAACCACATAGCGTCAGCTGGGGCTCCTTTTGACCAAGATAGTCTGTCTGAAGGGGAATATAAGATTCTGTCGGGGCATTTGGGAATGGGCTCTACGGTGTCAGGCTCCTTCCATGCCCGCATGGTGATAAGGTCCACCAAGGGGTCCGCTGGCGGGGACACCCATGAAGTAGATGGGCCTGTGCCAAAGGCCTCCAGGAACACCGACTCATCCCCAGAAGGTTTTGGGGCTGACCAACCTCCCCTCTGGCAGACGGCCTCCATGATTTCTCCGAAGGAGATGTCTTCGGGAGGTGACCTGGGGGAACCTTCTCCTTCATCTAAGTCAGTGTCCATAGTGAGGGGAATCGGGGGGGTCCAAGTGCCTCCTTTTGCACTTGCGCTTATGGTGACCCTCTTCAGTGGAACTTTCAGAAGAGGACTCATGAGCCGCAGGGGATTCTTCATGAAAAATAACCTGGGGATCCTCTGGCACGAGCGGTCCCTGAGACAGGATGAAGGGAGTAGTCGCCAAATCTAGGGGTGTCTGGGTGGAATCCGAGGGGATGGGCTGGGGTCTCAATCCCTGGGAAAGAACCCTCTCCACCACTTCGAAGGCTGAAGGAGAGCATACCTCCTTGGCACCCAGCAAGGAAGACACCCTCCCCAGATCCGAAGCAGGGACCGGAGCCGAAGCAAGGGTAGCCTGAGGTCCGAGGAAGCGGGTCGGATCCGAAAAGGATGGAGCCGAAGAGTCCATTCCCTCGGGTCCAACTCCCTGCCCACGGCTCCGTGAGACACTCTGATCCGAACTAGTTGGATCCAAGGAACTCAAAGTAGCAGCCGGAGTCGAGGTTGGGGGAACCATCAGCGCCGAGCCACCAGCTCCGAAAATCCTCGGATCCAAGAGCCCCAAGCCGAAGCACGGATCGGGGAAGGAGAGATGGGGTGGAAAAAAGGGCATGGAGGTCCCCCCTCCAGAGGGAGAGGGGCCTGGCAAGACTCCCATCTGTATTTGGGTCTGAATGAATCTCTACATTATTCTGTCCATGTCCAAGTCTGATAAGCTCTGAGTCGATCACGAAGAAGCCACCAACTCGGATCTGGCTGGTCTGCACAATGAAGGGGAGGAAGGCCTCGGATCCGAAGGCTCCAATGAAAAACGAGGAGACTGGAGCCGTGGAGAAACTGGCCTCATGGACTTAGAAGGGGGACTAAGGAAGAGCACCCTGTCCAGGGATCTCTTACGAGGTCTGTCCCTTTTCTTGTCCCTATCCTCTTTGCGCCTTTCTCTGTCCTTTTCCTTGTCAGCAACACTGACTGAAGCTTTTTCTTTACTTGACCCAGCACCAGAAGAGGGAGTTTGAGTCCCTGTCTGGGTGGGAGGTTGAGTACTAGGTACCGAGGCAGTGGCAGATCCCTGCAGGGAGAAGGCCTTTAGCTACTAATTTGGCCTTCCAATCCCTGAGGGCTCTAGGACTGAACCCAGTGCAGACAGCACATTGTGTTGACAAATGTGCCACTCCCAAGCAAATAATACACAGAGTGTGACCATCAGCCGGGGAAAGCTTATGGCCACACACTGTGCATTTCTTGAACACATATTATGGCTGATCAGCCATGGTCCTGCACCAAAAAAAACACTAACTACTAAAAAAACACCACACACAAACACAGGTAGGGGAAGGGCAGGCCTAACCACTACTGAGTTTTACAACAAAAACTTTTTTTTTTTTGACTAACCAACTAACAAGCGATATATTAAAGGGGGAGGAAGGGAAATAATCCACTCAGACACAAAGAGACTAAGTATTACTAAACTTACTATCCCTGAGCTCAGAGCGAGAGAGACCACGATACACACGACTGGCGCGGCAAACGAGATTGGGGGAAGGTAGGAGATGATAGTACATTATGGGTAGGGGGAGGAGCTTGGAGCAGATGCTAGAAAAAAAAGTTGCCGGCGCGGATCCAATACGGATCCGAATACCCACAGGTTGCAGATAAAATTAAGTTAACTACTTCAGATCTTAAGTTGCCTGTGTACATCTAAGGAATGTAGTACCTTCTCACTGTGGTTTTGTGGAGAAGGGAAGACAGTAGGGGACTGAACGGACTGGATAATTCACTGACCACTTTTGGCATAAAGGAAGTATTTCTTTACACGGATACCCTATCCTTATGAAATACCAAGAAGGGGAGCACTGCCATAAGGGTTTGAAGCTCTGAGGTCAAGGCCACTAGTAAAACAGTTTTCTAAGAGCAATGTTTGAGGGAGTTTGAAGGAGGCTCAAAAGGCACCAGGGTCAGTTTTCTAGAAGAAACTTAAGATCTCAAGGAGGAGGAATAGGTTTCCTGGGAGGCCTAATGTGAAGGACACCCTTAAGGAACAGTTTAATCTTAAATCTGGATGCTAGAGGGGGAGGAGAAGGCAGACAAGCAGAAATAGCTGACATGTATACTTTGACAGAGGAGCAAGCCGAGCAATTCACACAAGAAAGACAGAACCACTGGGACTCCCACTGTCTATGGGTCTTGGTTCTTACGAGAGACACCAGAGTGAACATTTTTTTTCCACTTGGAAATGTAAAATTTTCTGATATTAGGTTTTCTGGACCCCTACAAAATCCTCAGCACGTCCTCTGAGAATAGGTGCCTGAAGGGGATTGGCATCTTGTCACCCACAGTGTCAGCTGTAGTGTTAACAGGTGTGGGTGTATCAGGGATCCTTTGTTCTCTCAGTAGGTCCACTCTGTGGGGTAACTTGTAGTGATGGCCCTTGGCTAGATGCAGGAGGAGGGGGAATCAGTACTGTCTTGGGCAAAAGGGAGTCACCACCAAGATCTTTAGTTGGTATTGTCAAATCTTTACTAGGGCCTTTGGTATTAAAGGAAGGGGAGGGAATGCATACAAAAACATCCCCTTTCAAGAGAAGGAGAGGGTGTCTACCTTCCAAACCAGAGGACTTGGGACTCTGGCACAAAATTTTGGAAGTTGTCTGTTCAGGGGAGAGGCAAATAAGTATATTTGAGGAATACCCCACTGGTAGAGTATGTCCAGGAAAATGTCCCTGTGAAGCATGCATTTGTGGGATCTTAAGGAATCTGTCACGAAATTCCAGTTGGAGGGAATGTACACTGCCTGAAAAGTCATGTGGTACTGGGCCAGAAATTCCCATACCAGAACAGCCGTCCTGCAAAGGAGCTAGTATTTGGTCCACCCCCTGCTTGTTCTCATACAAGAGGACTGGCATGTTGTCTGTGAACAGTTGTAGAGGGCCTGGGCAAAGGAGAGGTTGAAATGCTTGTAGAGCTAGTAGCAATGCTCTTATTTCCCTGATGATGATGTGTTCTCTTTTTTGGGAGGGAGACCAAATTCCCTGAACCGTGAATTTGCCCAAGACCACTCCCCAGCCCACATCGGATGCATCTAGGTAGAGGTCTAGGACAGGGGGGGGGGGGATGCAAGGGCAGACCTAGATTTAGGTCTATCTGTTGGATCTATCAGAGCAGTTCCATCTTTAGGCAAGGAATGAGGGGACTTTGTATTCTAGTGGGTGAGAATGCTGGGTCCACAATGATATGAGAAACCACTGGAATTTCCTCATGTGGAGATTTGCCATTGGTATCATGGAAATGGTAGAAGCCATGAATCCCAGCACCATGAGGAATTCCCTGGCTATGATGTGAGTTAAGGGAAGAAGGGAGTAAAAAAAAGGACAGAAGGTCCTGCACCTTCTAAGGTGGAAGTGACACTCAATGTCTGTCTGGATTTGACAACTCAGGAAAATGTGGTCCTGTGAAGGGGTGAGGACTGACTTCCTGTAGTGGATGGTGAATCCCAGTTTTCTGAAGAGGGAAATGGTGGCCTCCAGGTTTCGGAATAAAGTGTAAGAAGTTGGGGCCTGTAAGAGCAGGTCATCCATGTATGGAAAAATCTGGATGCCCAAAAGTCTGCAGTGTGCAATGACTAGAGCCAGGCATTTTGTGAATACCCTTGGTGCTGAAGTCCAAAGGACAAGGCAGAGAACTGAAAATGCCAGGAACCCACAGATAAATGTAAGAATTTCCTGAAAATGGGGTGAATGGGGATGTGAAGTTAAGCATCAATTATGTCTAGAGATGTCATGTATCCTTGTGGAAGGGTAAGGAGGAATAGAGCTTGGAGTGTCAACATTCTTAAGGTAGAAACTTTTAAGAAGGTATTGAAATGGGATAAATCCAGGATTGGTCTTCCAGGGGCCATCCTTTCTGGGTACTAAGTACATTCTTGAATAGAAGCTTTTCTCTTGTGGTTTGAGGAACCTTTTGAATGGATCCCTGTTGCCAAAGCTCCCACAGAACCTTTGGGAAAGGGGCAACTGCTCTCGGAGGGGATGAGAGATGCCCATGAAGGTGGGGGTGGAGTGCCAAACCATGAAGTACCCTTTTTTTGACTATGGAAAGAACCAAGGTTCCTTGGGTCATTCTTTCCCAGACCTTGCGAGCGCCTGACAGGTGAAGGGAAAGAGGAAAGGCAGACATCTTCAGGATAGTCACAGACTCCCTGCTTTGTCAGGAAAGGACTGCCTTTGTCGTGAGGATGGCTGAGAACTGCTAGGCTTCTGTTGTCTCTTGCCTCCTCTGGAAGACTTACCGAAGGAGGGTTGAGTGGGGATATGGACGAAGACAGGCTTAGAAGGGAAATTTCTATGAAACTTGGGCACAGTAGAAACCAGAATGTGTTTCAACTCCCAAAGTTCCTTGGTTTTTTTTTTCCTATAGGGACTTAAATGGCGAGGCTGCTGCCTTACCAAATAATGTTGATTTGTCTAGTGATGCATCCATTAATTTAAATTTGAAATTATCATGGAGGGGCTGCAACCGGAGCCAGGAAAATCTTAGAACTGAATCAGTAGCATCTGCCCTGGCACAGGCTTCTGCAGCATCACAGCTGCATTTAATGGAATGTTTTGCCACTTGGGAGGAAGCTCCCAAGAAAGATAGTGTCAAGGCTTTGGGAGGAAGCTCCCAAGATAGATAGTGCCAAGGCTTTTCATTCTGAATCTGGAAGATCTGCAATGGCACTAGATGCCCGAGACAGAAGTTTTAAGGAGTACTTAGTCATACGTATCTGATAATGGATTGCCCTGAAAGCCAGGGTAGCTTATGTAGAGGCCTTCTTACCCAGTCTCTCAAGGGTTCTATTCTCTTTGTCTGATGGGAGAAGACTGGAGGAGGGAAGCATCCTAGAAGGTTTGTCATGTCAATACCTACAGAAAAAGACTGCTGGGTCTGCAGCAGGGCACCTAAAGAGAAATTTATAATCCTCAGGGACCTTATAGAAGCAGTATGGCTTCTTGGGAAATGGGGCCCGGGAGTCTGAGGCTTGTGAAACATTGTGAAAGGCATCCAGAAATGCAGGATGCACAGGTGGAACTGCAGAGGGACCAGGGACATCAACTTGTAGAAGTTGATAGTATCTTTTCTGATCAGAAATTTGGGAAGTATCCCATTTAAAATGTTCTCCCATTTTCAGGAGAGTTTCACCAAAAGATCTCTCTTCCATAGGGGAGTCAGCACTAACTGCTTCCTCTTCATGGTAACATATTCCTGGGGAGAAGGGATTTCTGTAGAAAAATCCAGAGATTCCTCTGCAGAGAATTCATCTGACGAGTCACTGTCCTTAATCCTTTTCTGAGCAGGTTGGGAAGCAGGATAGGAGCAGGCTGAGTGCCATGAACGCCTGAAACAAGCTTTGAGAAAAGGCCTCCAATCTGTAGGAGCCTCTGGTAGGGGACAAATGCTTAGTCTTTTGTTTTTTTTTGCAGGACAAACAATCCTATGCAACGCTGCGCTGGAGGACCAGATTAAAACCTACATTCAAAGGTGTCTGACCCAATCTCTTCTCTTGCTTGAGTGAGAGGTACCTCCCCAGGACCCTCTGTACTTTTGAGCTTAGGTTCTCCCATGACATCCTAATCAGATGTCTGTTCGACCTCCACAGATGTGATTACAGCCAGAATCAAGGAGGTCTCAGCCTGTGACTCAGTGGCTGAAGTCGGAGGAACCTCTAGGTTGACAAGCACCTCAGGAGAAACGTCTGACAGTAGAGGTGCAGCGGAAGCTGCAGGCACAGATTTCTTGGCCTTGTGTTTCACTGGCTTGTAAATATCAAGAAAAGAAAGCCTGCTTAAAAGGGTCTTTGGAACGAAGGACTGGCAGATGGTACAAGATTTTTGGTCATGGTTAGGACCTAGACACAGAATGGCTGTCCTTATGTGGAATTTGTCTTCCACATTGGTACGTGCCCTTCTTAAATGACATAATCAAAACAGCAGTAAAAGAAAAAAATCACCAACGGGGCACTTATTTGGCAAAAGGCTGAAGTCACAAATACTGAAATGATCAGTCGGAATGGCGTTCTGAATGGAAGCAGAAATGTTCCGAGAATGAAGAGTATGAATCAATGCTACCTGGGCCAAAAAGGGTGCTAGCAAAAGCATCTCTATCCCTCCTTCCTTACCTTCTGATCAAACTGTAGAGTAGAAAAACAGGAGGGAATATGAACAGGAAGAGATCTGTCCATTTTATCAAGAAACCTGTCCATTTGACTGAAAAGGCATCTATAACCCAAATCTCCTTAATGAATGCTCCTGAGCAGAAATCTGTTAAATGTCTACGCTTGCAGAGGCAAACAGATGTGTATCTCTGGGGCACTCCACCTTCCCATCAGATGAATAAAGACAGCCTGTACAACATCTGTTGCTGTGGATTTACTTTTGATCTGTTGAGTTGATCCGCCACTGTGTTCTGACAATACAACCTACACTGCCTTTACAATAAGCTGGGACTACATTGCTATCTCCCAAGCAGTCATTGCTAGCCTGCAAAGCCTACTCCATCCTTGCTTACTAGCTTACCACGTGACTTTTGTACTGACGGTTTCTATCAGATGAACAGCCATTTTCCATATTTGTTTGGAAACTTTGAGTGCCTGTATCAAGCCACATTTCCCTCACATTTATATGCGCCTATTTATATGGTGCTGCATTCAACAGGTATTGTACCGTGACTTGCTGAATCCTGTAAGCTCTGAACAGGGGCACCATCAAGATGGTGGAGGCTGTGCACCCCAGAGCTCTGAGGCCCTCACTGGCTGACACCCTCCTTTACCACACTCATTTGTAGAAGTACTGCTCTAAATGGTCCGCCTTCTCTTAGGGAAAGGGCTTCTAGCATATGAATGTGAGCCTGGGAACACAACTCTTTTAGAAAGAACATCTCATTTTGGAATGATGGAGAACCCATGACTTCAAAAGGTGTCCACAGCAAAACTGAGAGCTCTGTCCACCTCTTTCAGGATACTGCCTGGATGAAGCATTGTGATTGATGAAGCAACTGTGGATCCCCTATATCCTGCAGTACATAATTAACAAGCACTCTGTAAAGACCCTTACTGAAGCAGCCAATCCAAAGGGCAAGGAGATAAACTGACAGTGGGAGTCCCCTGCTATGAATCTGACAAAGCTCTATTGGTCCTTGTGAACAATGACATGGAGTCCGTGATCCTTGAGACCTCAGGTTACTATAACAGCCTGTAACAGGAGGGACTACAGGGCCTGCAAGGTTAACATCTTGAATATTTCGACCTATAGGAAGATACTGAGCTTTCACAGCTCTATAACAGTTCTTCAAAGGCCACTCCTTTCTGGGAACTAGGAAAAACTCTTTAGCAGAACCCCTGCTTTTGGTCTTATAATAATATTTTCTATTTTACTCCTACAGAAATGAGGTCTTGCATAATGAGAGGAATTAGATGCATTTGGTCCTTTGGCACAGGAGGCTAACTTCAAACTGTAGTCTGGGACCTTTATAAATAATCTGCAGAGTCTATTTGTCACGTTTCAGTTTGAAAAACACTGAGTAAGCTTTCCAGCAATCTTGGTGTAGGAAAAATTGGATAGGAACAACGGCTGGGGTGGGAGAATGAGAAAAGGATTAAGGGTGAAGAATATTCAAGTGACCATGTTAATACTTTGGGGCTGAGGAATCGTCGTGTCTTAGACTCTCCCTTATGGTCTCACTGCAACTTCATCTTGTACTGGCTTTTTTTCTCCCCATTAACTGTTTAGCCTTTACCTTGCTTATGACAGTACGGGTCTGGTTTAGAGATGTAGTTTCTACCACACCTGGGCACATAGGAGAGAAAAAGAGCCATGTTCCACTTTGCATTACTCCACTCTACGTTCCCCTTAATACCACCACATCAGGGCTCCAAAACAGCAACTCCTTGTCTACTAGGGCATTAAGTTGTTGCACTTTGATGTTCTTTTGCAGGGGCTGTAGCCTCAGCCAGGCAAGTCTTCTAATTACATCACCTACAACTGCTGCAGCAACAGCATCAATCACATTTAACAATTTTGCCACTTGACTAGCTAAGTGATGTCTACTACCTGCAATAGAACTTGCCTCCTGGTTTATCTAGTAAACAATTTCAGAGAAGGAGCCATGTAAAACTTCTTCCCAAACTGGTCAATCTGTCTGATTTCTTTGTCATTTCAGAGTGCACTGATGGGACAGGAATCAATTTGGACCTCTTTTTCTGTCTCCAAAGACACTACAGCTGGACCTAGCAGAGAGTTCCTGTAAAGGTGGTGGACCATGTAAAACCTGTCTGGTTTCAAGGGAAAGGCATCCTCCAGAGCCCCACAACAGGAGGAATAGGCACAGAATTAGGAGGAGCCCAGGCACACTAGCTCAAAGTACCTTTTCTGCGACTCTGATGTCTCTTATGCCTCCCATCTGAAATGTTCTTTCATCCTAAACTCTTTTCAAGTGACATTTCATCTGTAGGAGAAGTAGAAGGAACAGCGTCTCCTGTGTCTGTGTCAAAATCTAAGGGGGAAGACAGCTGGGAAGAATAATTAAAATTTCCCCTTCACTGTGAATGCAATGTCTCTCTCACTCTCTGCCTTTTCAGTAGCATGCTCCCTCTTTATTGTTTGGCTACTCTGCGGTAAAAGGAAGAATCTGCACTTATATGAAGGCTTTGTAAGGCTTACTAAATAAAAATGCAGTCAAAATGGTCCACTTCTCAGAAAAAAACTGGGCTTGGGTAAAGGAATGGGCCCACCTAATGTCTGTGATGAATATGTACACAGACGGAGTCTAGGGCTGATGATTTATATGTTTTGCCTTTTGGGACATTTCTGACAGGATATTAAACCTGCAAATTCCAGACTCCACTGCAGGACAGGATTGTCCTACTATCATCTCAAAGCTGGTGATATCCTCATTAACAAGGATGGTTGACAGATACAGCGGATATAAAAAAAGTGTACACACCCCTGTTAAAATGCCAGGTTTTGTGATATAAAAAAATGAGACCACAAAACATCATTTCAAAACATTTCCCACCATTAATATGACCTGTAACCTGTACAATTCAATTGAAAAACAAATCTGTTAGGGGGAAAAATATAAAAAAATAAAAATATGTATAATAAGCTGGTTGCATAAGTGTGCACACCCTTAAACTAATACTTCGTTGAAGCACCTTTTGATTTAATTACAGCATTCAGTCTTCTTGGGTACACACCTGCCATATTAACCCCAAATAAAATTCAGCTGTCCTAGTAGGATTTTCTTGACATTTACGCAGTTGCCTGTTACAGCAAAAGCCATGGTTCGCAGACAGCTTACAAAGCATCAAAGGGATCTCATTGTTGAAAGGTGGTCAGGATAAGGGTACAAAAAAATTCCCACAGCATTGGATATACCATGGAAGATAATCAAAAAGTGAAGAAAATATGGGACAACAGTGACACTGCAAAGAACTGGAAGTCCCTGCAAAATTGATGAAAAGACAAGACGAAAACTGGTCAAGGAGGCTGCCAAGAGACCTACAGCAACACTGAAGGAACTGCAGGAATTTCTGGCAAGTATGGGTTGTGTACTACATGTGACAACAATCTTCCGTATTCGCCATATGTCTGGACTATGGGGTAGGGATGCAAGACAGAAGCCTTTTCTTACACAGAAAAACATCTAGGCCTGGCTAAAATTTAAAAAACACTACATCAAGACTCCCAAAAGCATGTGGGAAAATGTGTTCTTGTCTGATGAGACCAAGGTTGAACTTTTTGGCTACAATTCCAAAAGGTACATAAGGCGCAAAAACACTGCATCACCAAAACAACACCATCCCCACGGTGAAGCATGGTGGTGGCAGTATCATGCTTTGCGGTTGCTTTTCTTCAGCTGGAACTGGGGCTTTAGTCAAGGTGGAGGGAGTTATGAAGCCCAAATACCAGTCACCTTTGGCCCAAAACCTTCAGGCATCTCCTAGAAAGCTGAAGATGAAGAAGAATTTCATCTTTCAACACGACAATGATCCCAAGCATACATCAACAAAAGAATGGCTTCACCAGAAAAAAATTAAAGTTCTAGAATGGCCCAGCCAGAGCCCAGATCCAAGTCCAATAGAAAATCTGTGGGGGGGTGACCTGAAGAGGGCTGTGCACAAGAGATGCTCTCACAATCTGACAGATTTGGAGTGCTTTTGCAAGGAAGAATGGGCAAATACATCAAGATGTGCCATGCTGACAGACTCCTACCCAAGAAGACTGAATGCTGTAATTAAATCAAAAGGTGCTTCAACAAAGTATTAGTTCAGGGGTCTGCACACTTATGCAACCAAGTTATTGTATGTTTTTTACTTTTTTTTATATTTTTTCCCTAACAGATTTGTTTGTTTTTCAATTGAATTGTACAGGTTATAGGTCACATTAAAGGTTGTAAAAGTTTTGAAATTATTTATTGTGGTCTCGTTTCTTTATATCGCAAAAACCTGGCATTTTAACAGGGGTGTGAACACTTTTTATATCCACTGTAAACCTCCCCTTAAACAATGAAGATGGCTTCATCTATGGATGGCTAAAATGAAGCATCTCACCCGGCAGCCAAACCCTGGTTGTCAGCCATACCTCTAAACCTCTTGGCAAATGAAATCTGGACCAAGCCTGACAAAATGGGGACAAAGGCCCAAAAATATAGACAGACTTTAAATACTGTGCTTATAAACTTAGAAAATTGATAGAATAATATGGATTGTGCTAGCATATATTTTCGAAATGATCTGAAGTCTGAAACTCGAATGTATGTCATTATTTAGTGACTTCAATTCACAGATCATCCCAGTGATTTGTCAGAAAACCACAAATTTTATGAGGAATATACCAAAAATGAGGCAAACAATCCAGACATTATGTGAAAAACTGGACAGTTGAGAGGTATGTTGTCAGCTTAGTAAGATATGACTCAAAGAAACAATCATAGGAGAAGACAGGGTAGTGCATACCATGAGACTACAGCATTTAGTTTACTGTCGTAGCTTGTGGATGTAGGTCCCATGAAGCCCCTTTGCAGCCCTTGGACAGTAAAACTGACTTTTCTGAAGTCTCCAGTGATGTCCCTTTAGATTCATAGGTTCAGAGATTTGTACTAAGCTAACTGCCCTTACGAGCCATTTTAAGCCAAGCCAATTATCCCTTGTGAGACTCAAATCCTGCACCTTGTGTTTATAAGGCAACACCTTAACCATTAGGCCACCCTCCCAATCATGCCAAATGAGTATGCCAGCACATACTGGATCACAACTCTGTCTTCCATGTGGTCATAATAATATAGCCTATTACTGAACAGATTTGTTTCTTAAGGACCTTTGGAATAAGGATGCCAATGATTACAATTTATTTCCGTTTAAGGTTGATGAAGCTATTATACCAGCCATATTTGGCATCCTTAAAGTGCATAACAACTTTAATGACCCTCCCCTCTACATCCTATTGTTTCTGCTGCTGGCTCCAAAACACATCCATCGGCACTCTTTATTGATGGTTCTAAAAAGAATGTTTTCCAGGAATACAGGTATGTGTTACGTGACCCTTAGGATTTTTTAAGGAGTATTAATCAAAGCCATTATAATGATTCGTGGTTATTTGTGACTAATGACATCACTGATCTGTTTTCTACTATGCCACACCTTATTCGTCTTGAATGGCAGCAGACATTAGTAGTCAGAAGGGTAGGAGGGTGAGAATTTATACTACAACTCAACTACTTGAACATCTAAAATTATGGTATGTGTGACAACTGTACTACATTCTTTGTAGTCAACGTTGCAGTACTGATCCTTGGGAAGACTCCCAAAGCTACTAGCTGGGGGACAGGCTGTCTGTTGGATCTTAGGAAATGAAGGTTTTACAAGATGGCAATAAAAACCCTGTTCTAGCCCTGGAGGTAGTGGCTAGATTGTAACACTTAGTACAAGTGTGGAAAGATGCCCAAGAGGCAGTTTTCCAGAATAATCTCCGTAGGAACACATTTAAGAAAGGCAGAGCTGGCTATACTGTCTTGGTGGAGTGGGCCATGACAAACTGGCACTGGCTTGCAATGATGGGCATAACAGAAGGTAATGCAGTTGGCTATCTATTTAGAGAGTCTATTTTGAGATTAGTCTGCCTTCTTTTCCTTCTGAAAAAGCTACACCAGTAGCTGGTCAGCTCTATTAGGGAAGCTTGACCTAAGTAATATCTCATCTATCAGTGTACATCCACAGAGTGCAGGATTTGCTTGGCTTTATTCTGTGGGTTAAGAAAGAACACTGGCAAATGAACAGCTTGAACAGCTTGAATCACAGAGATCTGGCACTACTTTGGGCACAAAGATGCAGTTAGTTCTAAGGGTTACTCTGTCCCTACGGAACACACTTGCACATCAGGGCATATAACTCTGAGATGCACCTTGTTGAAGTGATAATTATGAGCAGGGCATATAACTCTGAGATGCACCTTGTTGAAGTGATGGTTATGAGCAGGGCTGTCTTCCAAGTGAACATTTTTAGTAAAGCAGAAGCTGCTGGCTCAAAGGGTGGTAATTCAAGGTTTTCTAAAACATAGCTTAAATCCCTAGTAGGGACAGGGCCTCTACTGTGGAGCCTAAGACGTATGACCCCCTTTAAAGAAAAGTTACAGGTGGGGGGTGAGAATAGATAGACTGGGTGCACGTAAGGCAGACTGATAGCTGAAGCATGTCCCTTAAACTCATTCCCTCCAGTACAGTTCTTTTGAGTGTAAAGGTGCAGAAATATCTCAGTACATTGGAGGAGGGGAATAAAACTGAAAGCAGAAGCAGTCTATTTGGTTGCCCCGATAGTGAAAAAGTTATTCAAATACAGTCATGTCATCTTCTTCTGGAACATTGTCATAAGCCTCCAACCCCTGAATTCTGGCCTGAATTTCTTGCAACATCATTTCCTGTAGAACCATTAGCCCCAATCTGTCATGCCTAGCAATAGAGCTCACCTTAAATGAGCACCACTTGTCCAAGTAGCCTGCTCGTAGTACAGCTGTCAGTCATTTTATCCCATAAATTTTTCACTCGTCACGACCTCTTGCAGGCTACGCTTCACAAAGTTTCCATGCTGATTTCTCTCCATTGTATTTTCAATGTAGTCATCGAGTTCCATGCGGAAATGGTCCTTGAACAGCTTGTTTAGTTCAACATCAAGAGTCTGGAGATAGGCAGTCATTCCTGCGGAAATCATGTGATCTATTCTTCTCTGTGCAAGGAATTTCTTCATGTCTTTAGCACGGTGAGTGTTGGCTGAACCCCAGACTAGCAGACCTCTTTTGCCATCTCGCAAAACAAGTGGCAGCATTACATCGACCCACTTCCTTATAACTGCTTGTGTGCACCAGGCTTTTTCGGTTTCAAGAACGTAAATGCCTGAAACACGTTCAATCTTATCTTTCCTGCCCTTACTAATGATTAGAGGTGGGGTTTTCTTTCCATCTAGACGAATTGCCAAAATACAGGTAACATGAGCACTCTCGTAACCAGTGGAGGGAATGTAGATTGACGAAGCATCCCTCTGATCAATTGTTGTTCGAGATCCTTGGCCCATAAACACTGCAGCTGCAGCCATAGCAATCATGTTGGAGAGTTGGTATTTAGAAAAGTCGATGCCATCAACAAAGGACTTGAATGCAAGTGCACGTTTAATAACTTCAGTATCTTCCAGCTTGAACAGTGTTGTTGATCATCTTAGAGATGGTTCATATCGCTGAAGGAAGCCATCCAGCCAATGTTGTGATGCTTTGAATTCTTCTGGGGATATTTCTAACTGTGGTGCCATTGAAAAGGCAAATACTTGAATATCAGCCCTGGGCACAGCCAAAGCCTTTGCTCTCCTGTTAGCAATCCATTCACAAATGATATCTTCCAGCTCAAGAAATAATGGTTGCCGACCTGAGCCACACACACTTGCACTTCTTAGCATTCCCCTCGTTGGTCTGTTGACTGAGGTTATCATACACTGCACATCATTTTCGGACCATTCGGAGACCTAACTTCTTCTCTTTGCAGAAAGCTGTCAGATTCTTTCCCCGGGAGTCCTCCACGATTCCTTTCTTGTACTCGACGGAATAGCTCTTTGTTTTTGCACTCATCTTGTCGGGGAGGGGGGGGGGGAGTTAATTGAAGACTTACGAGACCGGAGTGGCAACACAAAATGGCGATGGTTAAGAAGACACAACCACAGACGTGTTATCAAGTGCGTGTGCTTTACGCATGTTTTCTGTACTTTGACCAATCAAAGTACACCTGCCAGTGATTATGGGCCAAGGATCTCAACCGACAAGTGTGAGTGATGATTAGGGTTACGGTAAGAATCGTGGATGACGTCCAGGGAAATAATCTTACAACTTTCTGCTAAGGGAAGAAGTTGGTTGTCCGAATGATCCGAAAATGGCGAGCAGAGTATGATAACCTCAGTCAACGGGTGTCAATAGTATTATTTTATAATTCAACATGCCTGTCGTGTTGTTGACTATCTTAACTGGGGCTTATTTTTGGGGTAGGGCTTATATCATGACTACCCTGGAAAACCATGCTAGGCCTTATTCTCTGGTTAGGTCTTATTTACGAAGAAATACGGTAGCTTGGTTTTGGAATTAGTAATGCAAATATGAACAAGCAACATCTGACGCCTAGAGGTGTCAGTTGGAGGTAACTGCAGAAATGCCTGGTGGTGCACTCAGCTATAATGAGTTAATACTGGAATAAAAGAAAGTCCTCGGTGAATCAAGGGTTTTCTGTTAGCAAGAAGGCTTGAAAAATAAGACAACATGATGAATATCATGAGTAGTCGAAGTTTCTTGCGTATACATCATCAGTTTTTTTTTTCCATTTAGCAAATGTTTAGTGGGTGTTAAGAAGTCTGCAGCTAAAGGCAAATGTACATTCTGTTTTTAGTGAAACGTCAAGGACTCCTTTGTGCATCTGCAGAGCTGTTAGCTTTTTTCTCTGACTGCTTCTATGGAGTCAAGCAGTCTGCAGGTGCAACCAATTAATCCCGAGACCTCTTAGGTTCATAGGTGTGCACTAGGCTAATGGCCCTGGAGCCTTTACAAACCTAGCCCGCAGGATTACCCTGACATCGTGCCACCTGACCTTAGTTCCCAGTGTCTCTGTCAAGTAAAGCCACTGGAGTGATCCCCAGAGAGAATTTTCTATTTCCCATCCACTTATCAAGGTTTCTCTTGAAGAGGGCCAGTGAGGTGCTCTGTTTGACATGTATGGGAAGTCTATTCCATAGCAAGGGCAGTCTCTGGGTTATGAACCTGTCCCTTGAGCACGTTCTGTTGATTGCGGTAATGAGGTTGAGGTCACTGGAGCATGTGGCGCGGAAGGATTGGGATTTCTTTAGATGTAGCATTTCTAACAGAGCTGGATCAGACATGGCTTTGTATGTCAAGCACAGATCGCCTCCAAGTAGGCAATATGAGACAGAGAATAGCTGGAGTTTTTTGCATCTGTCCATATAGGACAAGTGTTTAAGGCCTAGGATCCTCTTTGTGAGGTACTTTTGTGGCCTCTCCAGTTGTTGCAGGTGTCTAGTGAGGTACATGCCAAATGGGGGCATTGTACTCGATGATTGGCCTAATGAGGGAAGAGTAGAGGGAGACAATGACCTCTTTCTTCCTGGATGCAAAACCCTTAGTAATGAGATGTGTCACATAGAAGGACTTTCTGACCACAGTGGCAATGTGGTGGTCGAGAGGCTGCTGTCAGCCTGTGTTCCTGGATCTCTTATAACACCTCCTGTGTTCAGTGGACGACTATCAATGCGGTAATTCATGGGAACTGGGTTTTTCCAAAAGGGGATGACAGCACATTTTTTTTGGCATTAAGCTTAAGGCCATGGTTCTGACACCAGTCGGTCTCAGTGAGGCCTTTCTGTAGGATGTCAACATCACTTGGGGAGTTAATAGCTCCCAACTTGCAATAGTCTGTGAACTTTGTCAGCCAGAGACTTTTTGTGTTGGCCTGGACTTTAGAGAAGTAGATACCAAACAGGAGAGGACCCAAGACCGAACCCTGTGGGACTCCACGCGTGACTGGTCAGCAGTCTAACTTGGAGTCCGCTACTTTCACACTGTGGGTTCTATCTGTGAGCTAGTTTGCAACCCACCTAAGGATATAGGGGTTGATGCCTAGCTTAGTGAGTATTTCTATGATTCCTGAATGGGAAATGGTATCAAACGTCTTGGCCAGATCAAGGTAGGCTGTACGAACCACCTTGCCTTCATCCACAGCTTTGGTAACTGACTCAAAGAAGTTGAACAGGCATGATCTACCCTTCACAAAACCAAACTGTGTGGGATCCAGAGTTTGGAGATTCCCTATATCCTTGTTTATTAGGCCCATGATGATGCGTTCCATAGCTTTGCACAGCAGACTTGTCAGGCTAATGGGACGATAGTTCCCAGGGTCTGTAGTCGCTCCTCCTTTGTGGAAAGGGATGACTGTAGCAGTGCGCCATTCGGTAGGGACAAAGCCTGAGGTGAGGCTGTGACTGAACAGGGCACACAGGTGAGGTGCCAGTTCACTCTGTAGTTCAAGTAGAACACAGCCAGGGATATTGTTAGGTCCCATGGAAGCTGCATTCTTGGCCTTGGACAGTGTTGTTTTAACCAGTGCAGCAGTAATACTGGGTGCTTGGCAATCTACTGGTACTGTGATTGGTCCTTTGGGGGGGGGGGGTAAAGTTTGCACTGAATCTGTCGGCCAGTATATTGGCAATATCTGTTGGCTCGGTATAGGAGGTACCATTGTGCAGCAGCTCAGAACAAATCTGGGTATTGCCATTGAGACTCTTTACAGAACTATAGAAGGCCTTGTGGTCGTCTTTACTATCTGCTGCAATACTGTTTTCATAGCTAGCTTTAGAGGATTTGATGAGGGATCTCAACTTTTTGTTGAGGCTGATAAGGGAATTTTTCCAGTCTTGGGACTTCAACTTTTCTGCATCAGTTTCCTCCTTCTGTTGTTGAGTTTGTTTATGGCAGGGGACCACCAGATTGGCTTCCTTTTTTTGGAGGAGCGCGTCTTGGTTCTATTGGGTATGGTGAGATCCATGTATTTGTGTACGTTTTCGTACAGTGCACTGGTGTATGATTCGGTGGTCATACAACTATTCTCCATTTGCATGGGTGCCGTGAAGTTAGCCACCTCTGTTTTTAGGAGCCCAGAGTTAGCTTTGTAGAACTTTTTTATGGTTATCTTTGCGGGGGAGGGGGTGGATTTCCAAGGTGATGTTTGTGGTCGGATCTAACCTGGGAGAAGCTGAATATTGGCGTAGAGCCAACGGTCACCCATGTCAGTAATGACCAGATCAAGGATGTTGCTACCTCTAGTGTGGGTAAGAACAAGCTGGTCCAGGGCATTGGAATTCTTGAACTCCAGGAAACGTTGGGCAAGTGTATTGGTACACGAGTAGTTTTCCCAGTTAATGGATGGGTAGTTGAAGTCGCCTAGTAAGAGTGCATTAGGTTGGACCCTAATATTCTCCAGGGTGCTTAGGAGCATGGAGTGCGAGTCTTGGGACTTGGTTAGGGACCTACAGCAGACTACAACCTGAATCGCTGTCTTACCCAATGTTAGCTGCAGCTGAAGTATCTCTGATGCGTTATGTTGGGCTACCTGTCTGGAGGTGTGCGCATCCTTTATGAATATGGAAACACCACCACTTTTGGAGCTTCGGTCCAAGTTCTGGGGCCGAAAGATGTGGAATGAGCTTTCTGCTGCCTTGAACCAGGTCTCTGTTACAGCACAAATGTCGATGTTTTCCATTTTAAGGAGTGCTTCCAGCGAGTGCATTTTCAGATTTAGACTTCTAGCGTTGAGCAGCATGACCCCCATATTGCATTTGTTTGTAGCTGTTATGGTGGTAATTTGGTCTTTGGAACACCGCTTAAAAAAGGCACTATAGGAGTAGCAAGAGCCTTGGCCAGCATCCAGAAGCCCAGGGGTGACACATGCAGGCCATCTCTGGCAAAGCATCAAGCTCTGTTAATCATGTCATCCCAGGCAGACAGATACTAGATCCCGTTAGAATGACACCAGAAATCTGAGCATTATTTGCTGAGGGAACTGCAAAATTTATAAGTACAAGTGCAATCAGTTCAGTCAAAAAAATTTGAAATTATAGGAAGTGAATAAAGAGAGCATCTTCCCTAGCAGCCTTAATATTCCAATGCGTTTAACAGAACAGTCTACAATTTATTTTTAATGACAAGCAGTGTGTTTTCTTAAGGCTAAAAGTTATGTTTTCTGAAAGCATACATTTTTTCACATCTAGGAAGGGAACAGAGATAAGAAAAGAACAGAGAGCAATCAGTGTAAGTCAGAACACAGCCTGTAACATACACTTCAGCATGGATAACCCTACTTGTAGGTTAGGTAAAGCCTTTGGGTGCAGCTGTCAGTTTGGGCAATTATTTCTATCTGGAGGGTTAAACTTCATTATTTGAAGATTCACATAATTTTGTGTGCTTGTTTTAAGTTAATAGGTTATGGGGCTGTTCAGAAAATGTACTTAGATTTTTGTTTGAGGGTTTTCATTCAAAGTCATGAAAAAAGTGGCATAGGTTCACATGAAGGATAACAAAAGTAAAGTTTTGTAAGCTCTTAACACAACAGTAGATATCCTGGTGCTCAGTGTTTTTGTATTCTTTATATTATCCCTTAGTAAGATATCTCAAGAATAAAGTCCGGCCAATATACCAAAGACTTTACATCTTCCGGGCATCAGATATCTGTCCTCTATGCAAGGTACATGTGTGATGTACAGATGCCTAGCAATGCACTGTCTTTCGGCTTTTCCAGGTTAGGGGTCACCACAGTGAATCACTGGTCTGCAGACCGTTTTGGCAGTGGTGCACACACATACACAAACGCACCTACCTGCATACCTTAAACTCATTCAACCGCAGGGAGGACATGCAGACTCTGCACAGAAGGCACTCCAGCCGAGAATTGAACTGGAGAACCTCTTGCTGTGAGGAGACGACACTAACCACTGCGGCTGCCTAATCCATAGAATTGAAGTGCCCCAGGAGAAATGGAGCAGCTCCAGAGAAAGCAACAACATGCACATCCAGAAAGGGAATAAGAAACAGATAAGGCTAGAAGAGGGACCCTTTGGCCAAAAGTAGGGCCACCAAAAATAATAGTGGGCAGGAGGGAGGGACAGAATACTGGAACAGTGAGAAGTAGGACATCTACTGTTATGGTATGATCTTACCCAACTGTATTATGTCCTTCCTTATCACTGCTGCAACATTCTTTACTCTTGGGAGAGTACAAAAGCTACTGGAAAGGATGAGAGGAGGAAGGCAGAGAACAGCCTTCCAGAAACATACACAGGATGGCCCTGGCAAAACCAATGACATCCAACTTGCAATGTTTGATATAAATGTGAACATAAGACCAAGTAGCAACTTCCAAGATGGATCTAGTATTCAGACCCTTGAAAAAGCACCAGAAGAAGCCAGTGCTCTGCTAGAATGACCATGAACAGAAGAGGGAAGCTGTGTGCCATAAAAAGAACAAAAATAGTAAATGGCCTTAATAATCCAAGAGGAGGTTTGCTTAGACGCTGCTAAATCCAATTTCCTGGGATGAAAGGAAATAAGAAGTTATGTTCCTCTTCTTTCTTGCTTGATGGGTTCCCCATATCCCATGATGCAAGGCAGTAAGTACCCAGATCTCGTTTGTTGACAAAGGGCAATAACACCAAGCATAAAATACTTCCCAAAGGAAGAAGAAACTTACAGATGGAAAAGGACCAGGCTAGAATGGTCTTTAGCATAATAGTTTCTTGTACAAAGTCTTCTGTCCAGGCCAGGAGGGAGGGGGAGAAGAAAAGAAGGCAAGAAGACAAACATTGTCAATCTCTTCATTCTTGCTTGATGGGACCGCGTCCCTAGCACCTCTATCCTGGGTGGCTCAATGGAACAAACTCTTGAGGACTGTAGAAACTGGCTCTGTCCCTGGAGGCCAAGTCCAATTTGTAATGGGAAACAAATAGTGTCCAAAGGCAGTCTAGCTTGAAAAGCTGCAGAAGTAGCTAAACTCCTAGTTGAATGTGCTTTAGGTTTTGAGCACAGCTGTTTTCCCCCGATAAATTTCAGTGATGACCGAAGAAAGCCATCTGGACAAAGACACTTTAGAAACAGGAAGGCCTTTTTATTATCCATAGGAAACAAAAAGTTGATCAGATTTCCTAAATTTTTTGTTCTGTCCAAATAATATCTAAGCTGGGGCGTCAAGATAATGTAGCTTTTGTTCAGCTCTATCTGAATAGTTAGGAAAAATACAGGAGATCAATGGATTGATTCAGATTGCGATGGATTAGTTCTCAAAGATACTCTGTCTTTGTGAAAAACCAAATAGAGGTTCGACCCGAGAGCATGAAGTTCAGACACCCTCCTGGCAGATGTAATAGCCACTAGGAATAAAGTTTTCCAAGAAAGATATTTCAGGGAACAAGAAACAGCTGGCTCGGGAAGAATCAAGGATGTCAGCACTAAATTTAAATCCCACTGAGGAGGAGGATTCCTGATTGGAGGCTTTAGTAGGAAAATTCCTTTCAAGAAGGCCCTGCAGAGCCTATGGGACATAATATTATGATCTGCTATCCCAACATGAAAATTAGAAATAGCAGCCAATTGAACTCTGACTGTGGAAGAAGAGGAGCCTGCATGAAAAATCTCTGCTAAGAAGTCTAGAACTGCCTGAACAGGGGCAGTAAAAGGATCAATATTTTGGGCCTTAGCCCTTCCATTTGCTCGTGTAAATCCTCCTGGTTATGATATCTCTAACAGGGTTAGAGATCAAAGGAAGCCTGGCTAGGAAGGAAGTGGAGCAACCATGCTGTGAGGTTGAGAGGATTGGTGAATCAGTAGATCTGGCACTGGGTCCAGATGCCACGGCTGCACCAACAGATGATGATGGAGGAACGGGAACCAAACTTGTCGAGGCCAGTAAGGGGCAATGAGAATCAATTTGGCTCTCAAAACGGTAGCTTTCTGGATCACCTGAGGGATCAGAGGAAAAGGAGGAAGGCATAAAGAAGTCCCTGGGGCCAATCCTGGGTCGGGGATGGCCTGATAGAGGAAGAGGCTGAAGAAGTCTGGACATTTGCTGTTTTCCCATTCCAGAAAAATCTCTTCCGCTTTGTTTGAGAGACCACGTGAGGCATGAGAATAGCTCTGCTCAATCTGTCCGCTAGAATGTTGGTTTTCCCAGGGATATCGCGTTGCTAGAAACCGATGAGAGGAGATCCCATTGCCATAGTCTGGCTTCTCGACACAAGGGGTAGGACTTGGTTCCGCCCTGTTTGTTGATATACCACACTACAGACATGTTGTCCGTGTGGACTGCAATTGTCCCTGCACTGCTCTCATCTCCAGGACATTTATGTGCAGATGGTACGAACCATCCTGCCCTGATAATGACCCCCACCCGATCAGGGAGGCATCCAAGATGTTCTTTGCATGTCTGTGTCACCAGAATCTGGTGGGCATAGGGAGTTGCTGGTATGACCACTGTGTGAACAGCATCCACTGACATCCGAACAGTGTCTAAGTTTCTATGAAGGTAATAGACTGATGACTTTTGAAGTTGATCGAGATGCCTAAATGAGAACAAAGGTCTATTGTGTAATCCCTGGCTTGTATAAGCTGATGCCTGGTGGTGGCTGACAGGAGCCAGTCGTCTGGAATCCTTGGCGTCTCAGGTGAGCCGTGACCACTGCCATGCATTTGGTGAACACTCTGGGGGCTGTAGTGAGACCAAAGGGCAGGGCTCTGAACTGGAAATGACTGGACCCCAGCCCGCGGAGAAATCTCCTGGGCGTCTGTGAATTTTGATGTGATAGTACGCATCCTGAAGATCTATTGAGCACATCCAGTTGTCCTTCTGTAAGAAGGGCAGAATTGACTGAAGAGTGACCATTCGAATCTTGACTTCTTGACAGACTTGTTGAGTCTGCTGAGATCCAATATTGGTCTCCAGTCTCCCGTCTTTTGGGGACCAAAAGAACCTTGAGTAGATTCCGGCTCTGAATGGTCTAGTGTAACTGGCTGAATGGCTCTTTTGCAGTAGTTTTGCGATTTCTAACTCTGCAATGTCCCTTAGACCGGGTGGTACATCTGGAAGGGAACTTGAGGAAAGGGACTTCCCTAAAGGAATTATGTAACCCTTGGATATGATCGACTGTACCCATCTGTCTTGAGTAAGGGAATGCCAGGCTTCTGGGTACAGTGATAGTCTACTGCCTCCAAGGAGGGACAGACACCTCAGGGATGCTGAAAGGGCTGCTCAGGAAGAGACTCCCTGTTGCCCTGGTTCTTCCCTCTGCCTCTAGAAGCGTCTGTTGTTGTTACCCCTCTGCCTCTTGACTCCTTGGGACTTAGGAACCACATCTTCCCACCCTTCTGTCCTTTGGGATAAGGCCTAGAACAACAGCAGAAAGAGTCTTGCCGTCCTGCTCACACCTGGTCAAGGTTTCCTTCACCTGAGGGCCAAACAAAGCTGCCCCATCAAAGGGAGAATTTGTGAAGGGCGCCTTAAAGGCATCCAGGCTTGGCGTCTAAGAGCCACACCTGTGCCTGCGGCTCTGCACTCCATCAGCAGCATAAGATATTAGCATGGAGGAGTTAGCAATGGAATTGAGGGTTCCTAGCTGCGAGCAATCTTTTCTTGGGCCCCTGCAGCTGTAGGATCCTGAACTACCTCTCCCAGCTCCTTCAGGATATCTCTGGAGTCTGGTGAAGTGACAAAGATAATTCAGCGAATGCATAGCAAAGGTCGCTGGAGAAAACATCCTATCCATGGTCCTAGAGTCCTTATTAGGAGGATGGGCGGGCACAGAAAGGATCTGCAAGTTCCTTTTGGTGGCAGCCACCACCATGGCATCAGCGGGACACCCTTGGTAAGGAATAGTTTGTCACTAGGGGCAGTTATAAATTTAGAAGGCCTCCTAGGGACTGGCTCTACAAGTCAGGAGCTGTCCGCGCCTTTGAGAGCAACTGCATCGACACCCAGGAGGTGGACATCCTCAGAGGGATTGTTGGTGGGCCAGTTTCCCTCTGTTTCAGAAGTTCTAGGATGTCTGAGAAGGAGACATCCTCAGAGGATCTAGGGGATCCCTCTGACTCATCAAAGTCAGTATCCAGTGACAGACTCGGGAGTCTACATGCTTCCTCTTACAAGTCCTCTTCCTAGGAGGATCTAAACATCAGGAGAATCCTCGGGAAATTCAATGGGGAAACCTGAGGCGGAGGATCTCTGGGTCCTGTAGCAAGAGTAGTGGCAGAGATGTCAACAGGTACAATAGAGGGAGGAGCTACGGGGGGAGACTGCTGACTGATACTAGTGGCCCCAGTACACTCTTCATCACCTCGATGCTCCCTCCCAGGCAGATCCGAGACCCCGCTCCGAGAGCTAGGAACGAAGCCTCCGAGCAGCAGATGTCGGCCGAGCTCCTGGGCGAGGCTCCAAGGAAGAGCGGGTTCGGACAAGGGTCCGATGCCACTCACCTCTGAGGAGACCATGGAAGCCCGACCACTGAATCCCTCTAAGGAAGAGGAGATAAGAGTAGGGGCTGAAGGAACAGAAGGGGGTATCGTCCTCCAGCAACTCCAAGCTCTGGGGTAGAGTTGAAGGAGGAACGGTGTGGACCAACAGTCGTCTGCTGAGGCGGACTGTGTAGCATTTGGGCCAGTACCTGTGACTTGAGCAATCTACTGACCACTCTCGAGGTCATGATCTGACAACCTGGATGACCTTGAAGATCGGCTCCCAGTGGCCCGATAGAAGAGGCGAGACCTCGACCTCTTCCTGGAATGGGCCATCGGAGCCGACATTACAGATCCTGTCGGCACCGACCGATACAGCCAGCCGACACCGATGCCTGTGCCGGTGGGGTGTCGGAGCCGATCCGACCGGATACCGCACGCGGTGTCGGGGCCGATGGAACCGACAGGCTTAGAAACAGAAGCCTGGGTCTTGGCAGATTAAGACCCCTGAGAATCAACTTATTCTTCTCTCCTGCAGGACTCTCTGGCTGAAGGAGTGACAAATAGCACAGGAGTCCTGCAGGTGAAGAGGGCCTAAACAGTACAGGCAAGAAGTGTGACCGTCTGTCAGAGACATCTTCTGACAGCACGAGTCACACTCTAAACCTGAAACCCTCTCTTTAGACATGGTGTCTAACAACAACACACACACACCAGTCCAATTAAATTAAACTAATACCAAAAGGTAAAAAAAAAATACCAACACACACACCCTAACAGGGGGGGGATGGGACAGGGAATTAACTGACTAAAAAAATTAAAAGAGACAGGGATTTCTGTCACAAAAGTTGAATTTCAAGTTAACCTATCAAAACAAAAGTTTTTAACTAAAAGGGGCTTAAAAGTCACAAAAGTGAATTACTTACCAGGAGCTGGTAAAGAGAAGACCTCCCAAGCGAAGCGGCAAACGAGATCTGGGTACTGACTGCCTTGCATCATGGGATATGGGGCTGCCTCGAGCTGGTAAAAGGAGTTCTCGAGCTAAAGCAAGTGGATCGGCTCCGAACCCATCAAGCAAGAATGAAGGCGAGATTGACAACTTAACATCAATGTCATTCAGACTTTCTGATGTGTTTAGTTTTATCCATGTAATATCACAGCTATGTAAATCCAAAGTGTGTAGTATCCTCTGACTACAAGTCAGTAGAGAAGGATTAAAAAAAAAAAGTGAAGATTAATGGGCTGATTCAAGAAAAAAACATTAGCCACTTTGGGCATAAAAGAAGGATTGGTACGAAGAAACACTCTGTCCTTGTGAGTGCTTGAAATTCAGAGACCCGTTTGGTAGAAGTAACAGTTTCCAATGCTGTGGAGAAGAAGAAAGGGCAGGCTCAAAAGGTGACAGTCAATTTTTTAAGAAAAAAATGAAGGTCCCAAGAAGGATTAACAGCCTTTCTTGGAGGCCTGATATTTGGAACACCTTTTAGAAACTGACTTCAAAACTAGAAACCAAAGCTGGAATCAGAGGCAGACAGGCAGAAATGGCTGACAAATGAACTTTAACTGAACAATATGCCAAACTACCATAGAGCAACTCACACAAATAAGAAAGGACTGTAGAGACCCCACAGAAAAAGACTCAGATCATGCTTGACACCCCCAGATAGAAAATTTCTTCCATTTAACCACACATGATTTTCTAGTAGTGGATTTATTAGCCTTCTGCAAAACTCAGTATGTCCTCAACAAATTAGAGCCTGAAAGGAATGAAAACACTATCATCCAAAGTGTCAGTATAAGTGTGGACAAGTGAAGATGACAGTCCCTGACAAGGTGGAATAGAAGGGGGAACGGGTGCTGTCTGGGCCAAAAGGGAGTCAGTAGCTAAATTTTGGGCATGTCCAATACGATGTTGTGCAGGACCTTGGAAGTAGAGGAAAAGGAGGTTAAGCATACAGAAACATCTCCAATCCAAGGAAAAAGACATGGTGTCCACTCTCCAAGCCAGAGGACTTGTCACTCTGGAACAAAACTGTGAAGGTTGTCTGTTCAAATCTACCAGAGTACCACCCCACCAATGTACAATGTCCAGATACCCCTCCCTGTGAAACATCCATTCAAGAGGGAAAGCCCTGGACCTTCTAAGAGAGTCGGCCACTAAATTGTGCTCTGAAGGGATGTAAACTGCCTGAAGAATATAGATGTTGGCAAACTGCAAAATCCCAAGCCTGAAGAACGAATCTGCAAAGAAAATTAAGATTTAGTGCCCCCTTGCTTGTTGATGTACCATATGACTGTGGGATCATCTGAAAAAAATCTTTAGAGGACCTGGAACCCAAAAAGAAAAGCTAGGAGTAAAGCCCTTATCTCGAATATTGACTTGGCCTGTTATTTGTTGATGGAACTAAAGACCTTGGACTTTCAGGTTGTTAGTGGAGGTTCTCCACCTGTGATCAGAAGTACAGCTCCTGGGCAGGGAGAAAAATCTGAAAAAGCATACCTGGATTTAGGGAAATCTGGTGAATATACAAGCAGAGCATGAGTGTGAAACAAGGTAAGAGAGGGACCAGATACTCTGTAGAGGAGCACTACTGCAGCCAAAAAGCCTTGAGAAACCATCAAAAGTTCCTCATGTGGAGTTTGGTAAAAGGAACTCTAGGAATAGAAAGTGCTATGTACCCAAAGCTCAGAGAAATTCCCTTGCAGAAAACACCGGAAGAGGAAGAAGACCCTGAAAGTAAGCATTCAAACAGAGGATCCTGGGAGGCAGAAGACAAGCCAACTTTGGGATGGTCTGAATCCTAATCCTGCAACCCAAAAACACTTGGTCCTGAGAGGGAATTAACAGAGTTTTTGAGAGTGAACCTCACACTGCGCACTAGTACAGTGAGGTGTAGATTTTGAAGCAGGACCTACTGAAAGGGAACTTGAATCAGGTTGCCTAAATAAAGGAATATCCAAATTTCCTATGTCTGCAGAAATCTATCACAGGGACCTGACATTTGGTAAATACTCTTGGAGCAGTAGAAAATCCAAAAATCAAAGCAAAGAACTAATAATGAGAAGAAACAGATGGAAATACAGAGGTAAACATCCTTCAAATCCAGAGATGCAGGAAAAACTTCAGAAAACAAGAGGGAAAAGTGTCAGAATAGATAACATCCTGAAGGAAGGAACCTTGACAAAGGTGTTGAGAAAAGACAGGTCTAGAATGGGCCTCCATGATCCCTACTTCCTGGGAACGACAAATATTCTTGAATAAAATCCTGTTCCCTGCTGAGACAATGGAACAGGTTGTATTGTTCCCTCATCCATCATATCTCACAGAACCAAAGGAAAATGAAGAAGCTGGCAAGTAGGAGTCTGAGGAAAGGACTTCCAAAGCCATAAGATAACAGTGCTGCATGATAGAATGAATGCAGGCATCTGCTGCCAAACAGGAAAGGGAAACGTTAGACTGATGGACAGAGGAAACTGGCTGAGAAGGGCAGGTTGGATGTCAGAGAGGCAGATTTGTCAGGAAAATAAGGGTTTTGTCTTCTAGAACTTTAAGTGGTTTGTATGGAAAAATTGGCTTAATAACCATCTTTGAACCTATAAGATTATCAAGGCTGCCTAAAGCCAAAATAATATTTGGATGCATAGTTCTTCTGGGACTGCGGTACAAGGGAAACGAAAATTTGCTTCAGGCATTGTGTAACCCTGCCCATGTCCTGAAGGGTTTTAACTAATTCTGCAGCAGCACTGCCAACAAGATTCTGGTTGTTTAAAGGAGAATTTAAAAGCGTGGCCTTAATGTCCTCAAGTAAGACTTGAAGGCACAACCTCAAGTACCTCCTCATGACAGAACCAGATGCAGCTGCCCTAGAAGGGGCATCAGCTGCACCACAGCTGCATTTAATGGAATGATAAGCTACCTGAGAGGCAGAGCTCAGAAAAGAAAAAGCAGAAATCCTGCTGTACGAATCAGGCACATCAGTCAACCCCCCCATCCCCAACAGGGAAAGTAGAGCGAGGACATATCTAGTCATGTGGGTCTGACAATTAATGGACTTAAAAACAAAAGTAGCAAAGGTATACACCTTTTCCCCATATCTCTCCATGGCATGGCTGCCCTTGTCAAAAAGTAAGACTGGAAAAAGGAAAGCAGTTTGGATGGCTTACTTGTAGACAGGGAAACAGCAGCAGAACCAGATGAATGTATATATGATCCTCAGAAATTTTATAAAATCTGTCTGGCTTCTTAGGGGCCAGAGGTTGAGAGTCAGCAGCCCTGTAAATATATCTGAAAGGGCAGCTGAAACAGGGGGGACTTCAGAAGGTGTGGATGAGTCCATTTGCAAGAGTTCATATCTCTTTTGAACCTCAGAACATTGGGAACAGTCTTTCTTCAAGTGGTCCATCATACAGACCACTGTATCCCCAAAAGATAATTCTTCAAGAAGAGAGAGAGGAGACAAAGAATCTTCTTCATATCCCAGGTCCAAAAGAGTGCACATATGGAAGGAAACTGTCTACGACTCTTCACCAGAATCTATCAGAATCCCTAGGTCTCTTAGGAGGGATGGAAGATCAGGGAGCAGAGGGAGGGATGAACAACCCTTGTTGAGGTTTCAGGGCCATAAGGGCATTACATACCTCTGAGCAAAATCCTGCCAATCTTTGAGGATCCTAAGCCACAAAAGCCACGTACTTGTTTTTTCATTTTTTAAAACATCTGCTTTAACAAATCTAGGCAGTTCAGACCCCTGTCTTGATCTGATGAGGGTACCAGCCACCTCTTCCTCTCTAAAATTTGGGGAATCCCCCTAGGCCCTTCAGATATAATCAGCTGTGGTTCGTCCTCTACAGCTGTACCACACTTATACAGAGCCTTGGCGAACGTGTGAACAGACAGTTCCCTACCAGCCTGCAACTGTGTGGCAGCACAGGAAGCTGGCATCAGCACTAGATGATCCTCAGGTTCTTCATCCAAGCAATAGGGAGACATTTGGTGGAGGCTGGACAGCAATACATACAAGTACATGCTTTTTCAGTTTTCTTAAGTGGTGGCTGAACTTCAGGGCAGGCAAATTCGGCCAAGCTTCCCTGAAGTCAAAAGCTTCAGTAGCTTGTTTTCCAAATAAACTGGAAGGGATGACAGACGGCTGCATAGTGATTTAGGGACAAATGCTTAATGAATATCACAACGAGTATGGTCGTGCATAGCATACAACCAAAAAAGGCACTTCTCATGTCTATCTTTAAGCAGAACATGGCTCCCACACTATTCCTTCTGGGATGACATGAAAACAACTAAGGAGAAAAAAGAAAGGAAATAACCCCAACTGAGCAATTATCTGTAGAAGACTTGGTAGATGAAACAAGCTCAGTGAATGGCGTACAGACCAAATTCAGAGGTAGCATTCAGACTGATTGAAAAGTTCAGAGGATAAGGCATCTGTTAAGTCACAAATGTACCTTACGCCTTGCACATAGGACATACATCTAGCATACAATGCCTGGAAGGTGTAAAGGGCTTGGTATAGTGGCCAGAAGCTGGCTATACCAGGCAGGATATCCCAAGATTAAAGAATATTTCAACAGTATAACGATGAATGCAAACTGTATAAAATATCAACTTGCCAAACAGTGTTTGCATGCAGCACAAAAGGTGGAAATACACATTCAAAAAAGTTGTCAAGTGTAACAGGTAGGAACAATAACTTTTTATCATAATGGCTACATGATCCATATTACTTGGGAACCTAAACGGCTCTAAAGGTATAGACAAAATCATAATATTGAATTATATTAAGAAATGCAAAGTGCAAACAGCAATGCTGTAGGAGAAGCATTTGGAAAGAAATGAGCAAGTGAACCTGATAAAGAAAGGACTTCAGGATGAATATTCAGCGACAAAGGATAAGAGGAGTAATTATACTAACTGCTAAATAAGCTTCAATAGTGATAGAAGAGGAAAAATATAATAATGGTAGACTTGTGACAGTAAGGGGCCACTAGCAATGAGGGAGGATTACGCTGGCATATATTTATATTCCACCAAAAACTGCGATTAAGGAGTTTAAGAAAATACTGGGAGAATTAATCAGCTTTCAGCAGGGAATATTACTTATAGGTGGGGACACAACATTCATTTGCAACAGTGAGGATAGGTTCATAGGTTTGTACTAAGCTATCAGCCCTATGGCCTATACAATCCTAGCCATAACAATTCCCTGGCTATTTCTTCCCACACTATTTACTTCCCTGGACCCCTGTCTAGCAGGGTGACTGACATGATCCCCAGGGTGAATTTCCTTTCTCCCATCCAATCATCAGGGTTCCTTTTGAAGAGGGCCAAAGAGGCACTCTGCTTGATATGTATGGGCAGTCTATTCCAGAGTCTGGGAAGTCTCTGGGTCAGGAACCTATCCCTCCAGCATGTTTTGTTTATAGTGATGACAAGGTTTAGATCCCTGGAGCGTGTGGCTCTGAGGGGATTGGCATTTCTTTAATTGCAGCATGTCCAACAGCTCTGGGTTTGACATGGCCTTGTATGTTAAGCAGAGATCACCTCTGAGAAGACAATATGCGACAGAGTATAGCTGGAGGTTTTTAAGGTGGTCAGCATAGGGCATCTGCTTTAGGCCTGTGATTCTTTTAGTGAGGTATTTCTGCGGCCTTTCCAGTTGTTGCAGATGTCTTGAGAGGTACATGCCAAATGGGGCGTTGTATTCTATAATGGGTCTAATGAGGGATGAGTACAGTGGGGCAATGACCTCCTTTTTTCTAGATGAAAAAGCCCTTGGTGACTAGGTGTGCCACATAGGATTTCCTGACTGTTGTGGTGATGTGGTTATCAAAGGCAAGACCACTGTCCACCTGTGTCCCTAAGTCCCTTATCACACTTTCGGTGTTTAGTGTACGGCCACCTATGTGGTAATTCACAGGTACATGTTTTTTTCCAGAAGGGGATAACTATACATTTCATGGCATTGAGCTTGAGCCCATTGCACTGACACCAAGTATCTGTTTCTGTAAGGCCCTTTTGCAGAATATCCACACCATCTGGGGATTCAATAACGGCTCCCAGTTTGCAGTCATCTGCGAACTTTGTTAGCCAGAGTCCCTTACTGTTGGCCTATACTTCAGAGAAGTAGCTGCCAAACAAGAGCAGTCCCAGGACTGAACTCGGAGGTACTCCACTTGTCTGGAGCTGGATTTGGGGTCAGCTACTTTTAGTATGGGTTCTGTCAGTAAGCCAGTTGCCAACCCATTGAGTGACGTAGGGATTAATGCCCAGCTTAGTAAGTTTATCAATGATTCCAGAGTGGGGGATGTTGTCAAAGGCCTTGGCGAGGTCCAGATAGGCTGTGTGGTCCGCCTTACCTTCGTCCATGGCTCTGGAGACTGATTTGAAGAAGTCAATCAGGTTCAGGAGACAAGATATGCCCTTCACTAACCCAAACTGGGTAGGTTCCAGTGTTTGAAGGTTGCCAATGTCTTTGTTTATAAGTTCCATGATAATATGTTCCATGGCCTTTCAGATCAGGCTCGTCAGACTGATGGGGAGGTAGTTCCCGGGATCCAAGGTAGATCCCCCTTGTGGAGTGGGATAACTGTAGCTGTGAGCCGCTCAGTGGGCACGAAGCCTGAGGTGAGGCTATGATTAAACATGACACTTAGGTGAGATGCCAGTTCATTTTGTAGTTCATGTAGTACACAGCTCGGGATGTTATCTGGTCCCGTGGATGCTGTATTCTTAGCTTTGGAGAGTTTTTTTTTTTACCCGTGTGGCAGTTAATACCGGAATTTGGCAATCTTCTGGTATTGAGATGGGCCATTCAGGGGTTGAGAGTGGGGTGAAGTTGGCACTGAATCAATCTGCCAGGATATTGGCAATATCCTTGGGATCAGTATATTTAATGCCATTCTGTTGTAGCTCAGAGCAGATCGGAGCATTGCCATTTAGCTTCTTGACATAGTTATAGAATGCCTTGAGGTTGGCAATTTTATTTTCGTAACTAGCTTTGGAGGATTTTATGAGGGATCTCAGTTTCTTACTGAAGCTGGTAAGGGAGTTTATTGCATCCTTGGATTTTCAGCTTTCCTGCAACAGTTTCTTCCTTTTGTTGTAAAGTTTGTTTATGGCAGGGGACCACCAGATTGGCTTCCTTTTTTTGGAGGAGAGCATCTTGGTTCTATTTGGGATGGCATGACTCATGCACGAGTGGATGTGCTCGTAAAGTGCCTCAATGTAGGCTTCAGCAGTCAAACTTTCAGTTCCCATCTGCATGGGTGTCATGAGGTTTGTCACTTCTGACCTGACTAGCATGAAGTTGGCTTTGGAGAAGTTTTTTTTATGGAGGTTTCCTTACTGGGGGGTGGGGATGGGTTGTGGATGTTAAGGGTGATTAGCTTATGGTCAGACCTGACCAACAAGGGGGTGACCCATAGGTGTGGAGCACTGATTTCCCATGTTGGTAATGACAAGGTCTAGGACACTGAAGCCCCTGGTGGGACTATGGATTAGTTGATCCAGGGCACTGGAATTTATGAATTCCAAGAACCGTTGGGAAAAGGTGCTTGTACACGAGTAGTTTTCCCAGTTAATGGCAGGGTAGTTGAAATCACCCAGTATTAAGGTGCTTGGTTGTATCTTAATATTTTCCAGTATGTTTAGAAAGGTGTAGTGAGAATCTTGGGGCATGGTGCTGGATCTGTAGCAAGCTACAATTTGCAGAGCAGTCTTACATAGTTTTAGTTGCACCTGGAGAATTTCAGATGCACTGTGTTGGGCAACTAGCCTGGTGGTGTGAATATCCGTGGTGAATATGGACACTCCTCCACCTTTAGTGTTTTGGTTCTGGTTTGGTGGCCGAAAAGTTTAGTAAGAGTTGTAGCCCGGTATTGCAGGGGTGCTTTCCGGAGCCTTGAACCAGGTCTCAGTTACTGCACAGATATCAATGTTCTCCATTTTTAGGAGTGCCTCGAGAGACTGTATTTGAGGTTTAGACTTCTAGCATTGAGTAGCATTACCTTCAGATTTTGCATGCTTGTACCCTATTACAGTGGTGTTTTTCTTCTATGAACTTTGCCTAAAAAAGGCAATATAGGGGTGGCAGAAGCCTTAGCCAGTAACCTAAATCCCAGGGGCAACACATGCAGACTATCTCTGGCAAAGCATCATGGTCTGTCAATCACGTCGTCCCAGGCAGACAGATACTGGATCCCCTTTGAATGACACCAGAAGCTTAGCCAATTGTTGAAGTCAATCATTTTGCCCTTATATTGTGGTATCATTCTGGGCGAGGGCAGGATGCTACTCAGGGCTGGGGTCATACCTGCCAGGGCCACATGATCAGAGAGCTCTTCCATGTCTCTTTTCATGTAGGCCAGGGAGGTATGTCTCAAGTCATTCACTCCAACATGGACAATGACAGTCATATTTGTACTTGTGGAGTGACTTGAGTGCATGCGTTGTGGCGGATCCTGGCACCAGACAGGCAGCTGACTGCAATTTTTTCCTTGTTCAGCCTGGTGAGTGGGACATCAGTGTGCCTGACTATAGAATCACATATGACTAAGGTGTTAGGTATGTTGTCTTGCCTTAGGGGCTGTTGCTGTGTGGCACACTGGTGTTGTGAGCTACGTGATACTTTGGTTGTGATTGGTGTTTTTGTTTCAGCTTTGGAGGTCCTTGTTGCTTGTGCAGGTTACAGTTAAGGGCCTCCGCATATGTGGATTTAGTGTTGCTATGCGTGGGTGTTGGTGGTGTGGGTTTAGAAGGGCTATGTGTTGCTTGAGGTGCAGTGTTGGTGTTAACCTTCTCCTCTTGGCTGTCTAGCACAATCTTAGGTGGAGAGAGCTTTGCTTCCAGTTTGGCTATGTAAGTGCATCTCTCACAGGTTGTAGTGTTGGGTGGTAGGAGGAGAGGGTTGTCTGTGTACATGAGGCAATTGCTGCATTGCCCCAGTATGCCCAATTCACCAGCTGGACAGGAGAAATCACCGGAAGCTGACCCTTGGACATGCCTGGTTTGGTGCTTTTTTTTGTAAAGTACAGGAGCTGTTTTCCCTTACCTTAGCAAGATACTTAGCAATTATAGGCTGTTTAGTGCCTATGATTAATTTCTCCTTATTAACAAGGAGAGTTGAGTGCTTGTATCAGTTTAAGGCTTCCTAGTGCTTTCCAGCAGGTAGTAGAGCAAGTGCTAGTCACAGGGATGCTTAAATGTAAGATGAAAAAAATGTGTTTATCCTAAACACTGCAGTGTGCACTAGAGAAGTTAGATGTGAAAGTAAGTAACTTAAGTTTTACTTGTCTAAAAAGTAAAGTTTTAGTGGAGAGTCACTATTTTTAAAACAGCAAGATAGATTGAAAGGGGGTGGTCACTTTTGTATTCTGGTACTATGGAATACAGTAGGATGGCCAATAAATTTAAATAGTTGCAGAGGAGTGATTTCACAAAATGATAATTTTGTGCTTACTCACACAAGCCAGTGAAAGCAGGGAGGAAATGAGATATAATGGTCAAATTAACATAAGATGCAGGCAACTAGAAAGACCGTGTGGGAGGGTGGGGAAAAATTTCTGCCTGACTTGCAAGAGACAGAGCTGTGGTCTCTTTTGAAGTTTTAATATGCAGTTAAAAGCAGAATACAAGTAAAACACAAGGTAAAGAAAACAAATCACAGTATTCAGAATATAAAAAGGCAATAAAGTAATACAAAATACAACAAAATAAAAGGAAACTAACCTTTCCTTCACAGCAAAGTGTAGCAGAGTCTGGGTAAGCCTTTCTAGTAAAACTCTGAAATATTTTATTTTACCTCTTAAATAGAAGGTTTAGTTCCTAGCTCCACCCCCACAGTTCACAAATGATTTAACCTTAACTGACCTCTTCTATCTTATGTACGAGTCATTAATTGATCAGAGGTAATTTCTGCCCGACTCACAACAGACAGAGCTGTGGTCTCTTGAAGTTTTAAAATGCAATTAAAAGCAGAATACAAGTAAAACACAAGGTAAAGAAAACAAATCACAGTATTCAAAATATAAAAAAGCAATAAAGTAATACAAAATATAACAAATAAAAAGCAAACTAACCATTCCTTCACAGCAAAGTGTAGCAGAGTCTGGATAAGCCTTTCTAATAAAGCTCTGAAATGTTTTATATGTATCTGCAGAAATTTATGAAAATATTTGGTATGGAAGAAGTGACTTCAGTAGCCGGAACTCAATGAATTTACATATTATTCCGCAAAATGCAATAACTGGGCCAGACTAGATAGAAATTATATTTCACCGAAACATGCATTTAACTGAAAGCTTCGACACACGTCCAATAGCCAATTTCTCATCATGCACCAATAAAAACGAAAAAAGACCCCACAGGGTAATGAAGTAAAAATGATACAAAGGCGCTTTCCCACCTAATGCTAAAAAGGGAGAAATTTAAGGGGAAATTCCCAGAGATTTCATAGGTTCATAGATTAGTACTAAGCTAACTGCCCTTGTGAGCCATTTTAAGCCTAGCCAATTATCCCTTGTCAGACTCAAACCCTGCACCTTGTGCTTGCAAGGCAAACACCTTAACCATTAGGCCACCCTCCCAATCCCTCCCAATTTTTTGTTTTAATTCCGCCTTTGTTAACATTTTCAGTCTACCTTTCTGAGTATGTCCCAGCTTTGATTGTGGGGGCTGGGGGGAGGGCTTACAGGTAGTTTCAAAGGTCTCAGCCAGATTCCATCTCAAACTGCAGTTGTAATCACAACAGCTTTTTCTGATTCGTTAATTAGTTTCACCTGTACTTTTTATCCTCAGAGACAAGTAGCCTTTTAGGAATGTTATGACCTGACTTGCTACTGCATTGCAGGAAAGCATGTAAACAATGCAAAGCTAAAATATTAGTAAACAGTTTTGAGATCATTTCATTTCATATTTTATTCTGCACTGATTTCTGAATGTTAGCCAAGTGTAATTATTTTATGGCATAACTACTCTGTAGAAAGTATATGGATGATGCAAGGTTCAAACAGTAGTAGAAATAGTCTTCTCTTTTCATGCTATATTGTTTTTTACCTCTAAATACTAGTCAACTTTAATGGCTTTCTGACATGATGGTGGCTCTATAAAAAGTACATCTTCATAAAGTGCTGATTTCTAAATATTAATTAAGTGGCCTGAATTTGGTGATCTGGCTGTTTCTAATGCTGTAAAAAATGAGTGATTCAAGTTTTAATAATAGCAGACCCACTCATCTATTCCTTAAATTTTATATTTTATCATCTATTCCTTCAAATTTATATTTTATTTTGTGCTGTCTACTAGTCAACTGCATTTCTTAGTATGCATGTTGCATCTTTGTGCGTTACTGCACTGCACAATATGTTCTTCAGCACTTTTCCTTCTCTTTTACACTACAACTGTATACATGTGTGTCTGGTCCCACTGTGGTCATCTGTAAACAAATAACTGAAATGGTACTGTGTAGGCTTTTGGTCATTGTTCTGTCTGTTTGTAATCCCTGATGAATGCCTGGCTCCTAGTCTGACAACCATTCATCCTATACAATGCCAATCTCCACACTCCAGACTCACTGGACAGCAAGAATGACTTTTTCACTTCCAAAACTTTCAAACTTCCACTCTTGTGTTCAGCAAGTAAAACGATGTCCTGTACTCATCATAACGTACCATCTATGCTGTCTATCTTCATTTATGCTTGAAAGAAAGGTTTGGTTCCAATATCGGAACCGACTCGGCCATTACTACAGCTCGCGCTAGCCAAAAAGTCTACAGCTTCACCTCTACCCAGAATCCCCCTCTCTCAAGTACCTCAGACCGAGTTTGCAGAAAGTATGGAAACATGTGAAACACATGCACATTTACCTACAGATACACACACACGCATTTAGAAAGTAAGCCAGATGGAAGCCTTATCTACTGTCCTTGAATTACTATTACAATTCAAAAATATATGATCCGCTCCACCAAAAAATCTTAAAGGTTAGGGGATGGAAGGGACAGAGGTCAAGGATAAATGAAGATAACACAGATAAAACTTTATGGTGAGTACATAACTTCTTTATCTGATGTTGTCCATCTTCATTTTTATCCTTGACACATGGGACCGAGTCCCCAGCTACCTAGAATCTCGGGAGGACTCATGGAAGACTATTCCTGAGCACCATCGAGCCAAAGGATGATCTTCCCCCTAGAGATAAAATCCAGTTTATAATGGGTAGAAGTCCAATTAACTGCTGCACATACATCATCCACCGAAGCTCTAGATTGAAAGACTGCTGAAGTGGCTATAGACCTTGTAGATCACAGACGAATTAAATGCAATCTTTCAACCACTTAGAATAGCCTTGCAAACTGCTTTACCAACTTTTACTGGAAAAAGAAACAGCTGACCTGATTGTCTTATGTCTTTAGTTCTGTGAAGATAGACATGTAATTGTCTACAGAGGTCTAATAAATGCAAAGTATATTCTCAATTATTGGAATGATTTTGGAAGAAAACCAGTAAATTAATCATCTGATTAATACTAGCTTCTGATACTACCTTTGGTAGAAAGGAGAGGTTTGTTCATAAAGAAACCCTATCCTTATGGAAAATCAGATAGAGAAGTTCCAACGATAAGGCCTGGATCTCTGAAATCCTCCTAGCAAAAGTAATGGCTACCAAAAACAGAGTCTTCCAAGATAAAAACTTAAGATCACATTCCGCAGAAGGTTCAAAGGGGGACTGTACTACTGCTTGCAGTACTAAGTTCATGTCCCAAGGAGGAGTGGGATCTTTGAACGGGAATTTTAATAAAAGTATGCCTCTGAGGAACGATTTGCAAAGCATATGAGACAGTAAAAAGTTAGAGGCTCCGTCACTGAACAGAGAGGCTGTGCTCTGCTGAAGGAGAGAAAGGATCAATTTTCTTTTTATAAGCCCAAATGGTAAATCTCTTCCACTTACTTAAACATAGTTTTCTAATGGAAGGTTTATGAGCCGACCAAAGGATGCGCTGTACTGAAGAGGAAACATTAGGACGCCTGGCAACTAATGGAATTGGAGGAGCCATGCAGTCAGTTTGAGGCTCAAAATGTCTGGGCAAACAAGACCATCTGGATGGAACAGAAGATGTAGTACTGGGACCAGAACCCCAGGTTGTGGAATCAGATAAGAACAAAGAAAGGGGGATCAAATTTGTTGAGGCCAAAAGGTAGCAATGAGGATTACTCTGCTTTTCAATCAGAGTGCTTTCTGTAAAAATTTTGGAATTAGAGGGATTGGGTGAAAGTCATACAGGAGGCGGGGAGGCCAACTGTGGAGGAGAGTATCTCTCTGGGTGACTCCTCCAGAAGGGGAATGAGGGAGAAGTAATTGCTGCACTTGTTCAGGGGGGAGGCAAACAGATCACAGCA
Organism: Protopterus annectens; assembly: GCF_019279795.1. Classification (NCBI taxonomy): domain Eukaryota; kingdom Metazoa; phylum Chordata; order Ceratodontiformes; family Protopteridae; genus Protopterus; species Protopterus annectens. Next base: position 958,782,236 of record NC_056748.1, read on the forward strand.
AGGTTGACCCCAACAAAGGAATATCAACTTTGCCACTTCTAGACTGAGAGACCACTCGTAAGGCTGAAGGATTCATCTGCTGGCCTTGTCTGCAATCACACTGGAACTCCCTAAAATATGCATTGCTATTAGAAAGCGGTTGGAAGAGATCACCGATTGTTACTCTCTGAGAGCTTCTCAACAAAGGGAATAAGACTTGGTTCCTCCCTGTTTGTTGATGTAACAAACCACTGACATAGTCTGCTTGAACTGCAATAGTCCCCCGAGGAAGAGCGGTCTGAAAAGCCTGCAATGCAAGAAGCAACACATCTCCAGAAGACGGATGTGCAAATTTGCCTCTAATGGGGACCAGGTGCCTTGGACCATATTGCTCAGATAATGTCCCCCCCACCCCATCTGGGAGGCATCCATGGTCACTATGGCCATGGGCTCCAGAAGAACAAAGGGACGACCGTGGAGAATTTGTTCAGAATGTATCCAAAGAAGATCCTTTTTGCAACAATTGGTGATCAGGACTTGATCTGACAGCAGTTAATGAAGGACAGACCACTGGGAAGCTAGTATCCATTCAGAATTCTCGTATGTAACCTGGCTAATGGTACTAGAGTTATAGAAGCTGTCATTCACCCTAGAGCTTGCAAGACTAGTTGAGCTGGAACCCTCTTTCTGTGGATTATCTTTTGAACTTGTACCACTACCCTCTGATGTCCTTCTGGACGAAGTGATGCTACTGTTTGAGTATTCAGAACCGCCCCTATAAATTCAAAATTTTGTGTTGGTGTTAAATGCGACTTTTCTAGATTTACTGTGATCCCTAGGTGGTTGCAGATGTTGAGGGTGTAATCTCTGGCTACCATTAATTGGTGCTTGGTCTAAGTGGTTGTGTGCCAGTCATCCAAGTACAGAAACACACTGAATCCTTGCAGTCTCAAGTGAGCTGCTACTACTACCATGCACTTGGTGAACATCCTGTGGGCTGTGGGGAGACCAAAGGGCAGTGCTCTGAATTGGTAATGACTGGCTCTCAGCCAGAAGTGGAGGAACTTTCTGGAGCGTTTGTCCATCTTTATATGGTAATATGCATCCTGAAGGTCTACGGAGCAGTCTTCTTTCTTCAGAAAGGGGAGGATAGACTGTACCATGACTATCTGGAACTTTGTTTGCCAAACAGGTTTGTTCAACACACTGAGATCCAAAATCGGCCTCCAGTCCTGTCTTTTTTGGCACTAAAAAGAATCTCGAGTAGGTTCCAGATCCTCTCTAGTCTGGTGGGACTTCTTGGATGAGTCTTTGTCCATCAGTTTTTGAACTTCTTGCACTACTGAATCCCTCTGACTGGGTGTAACATCAGGGATTTTCTAGAGTATGGGGGGAGATTTAGTAAAGGGAATGATATAGCCTCTGGATACGATCCTTTGCACCCTGGGATCTGTTATGTTTAGCCAGGTGTTTAAGTGAAAGGACAACATTGCTCAACTGCCTCCAGAGGAAGACAATTGGGCCTCCCTTCAGGAACACTGAAAGGGCTTCCCTGGAAAGGAATCTCTGAAGCCCTGGTTTTGCGGACCACCTCTTCCATGAGGGCAGCGTCTTCGATTTTGGTTTCCCCCTTTGCCCCTTGGGGAACTCCCTCCACGTGCATCTTGGAAAGGCACTTGGGATTTCTTGAACCACATTTTTCCACTGCTCCTCTGGTTCCTAGAAAAGGACATTAGGGGGAGGGTGGAAAACCGTCTGCCCACAGCAGAAAGGGTCTTGCCATCCTTCTCTCACCTGGATAAAACCTGCTCTACTTTCGGGCCAAATAAGGGTGTTTCATTAAAAGGAGCATTGACGAAAAAAGATTTGAATGGTTCCACAAAATCACATAGGCGCATCCAAGCGGGTCTCCTTATGGCTACTGCTGTACCTTCTGCTCTAGACATCCCTTCGGCTGTATGAGTGATCAGCCTCATGGATGAACTGGACATAGATTCCAGGGTGGCTAACTGGGAAGCCACTTTCTCTTGGACTACCTCAGCTACAGCTCCCGTCAAGGTGTCTGACAACTCCTTAATCAGATCCCATTGGAGTTAGGTGAAATGTGCCAAAACATTTAAGGACCTTATGGCAAAGGTCAAAGCATAGACCTGCTTCCCATATATGTCCATACCCAGACACTCCCTCCCTGTTGGGCAGATGCACAGAGTAGCTCTCCTCAGCGGGTTACTTTTTAGTGGTGACTGCTAGGACAATAACATCTACAGCTAACCCTTTGGCCCAAAACTTGTTTATCTTCAGGATCAGAAAGAATCTTATCAGGTCTTTTGGAGATGGGCTCGATGGCATCTTCAGCATTCCACGCCCGCTGTAAACTCAACTGAATGAGTTCATTAGCAGGCGGTGTCACCCATGAGGTAGATTGGCAGGTGCCGAAAGCTTGCAGGTAAACAGGTTCCTCAGAGGAAGGGTTTTGAGACTTTCAGCCACCCCTCTGTTTTAAAATTTACAAGATGTCTCTAAATGAGACATATTCAGAAGGTGACCGTGGGGACCCTTCCCCCTCATCAAAATCTGTGTCCTCAGTGACGGATTCCTGGAGGGAATCAAAGTGCTTCCTCTTACACTTCTTTTTCTGAGGGACCTCCTCAGGGGAATAATCTGGGGAATTATCAGAGGCCACTACACCTGAGGCTTCAGCACCCGCTGCCCCAGTGGAGAGCCATGAGGAATAACTGAACTGGGGTTCCTGTTCCAAGGGGGAAGCGCTGAGTCTCTGCAAGTGAAAGGGCCCTGTGTATAGTCTTGAAGGCCAGCCCCCATGAACAAGGGAGGGAGCCTGGAACCAAGAAAGACTGCCTCGGGACCGGAGTCACTCCCAGCTCCAAAGAAGTGACCCTTGGTCCGAAGCCGGAGCTGAGTTAACAAGTCGAAGCTCCAAGAAACAGGGACGGCTCTGAAAATGCTGGAGTCGAGACCTGACCCCCTCCGCCACAACCAACAGGGTAGCTACGGCTCCGGGAGGTCTCCAGGTCAGAAATAACTGAAGACCTCCGGGTAAATACCAGCTCCAAAGAAGCTAACAACTCCGGTGCCGGTACAGTCAGTACCAGGAGATTTGGAACAGAGGACTCTAAGACCTCCGATGAAGTTAGTGGAGGAGGAGGAGTTAGTGATGTAAAGGAAGTTTCAGTACCAAGACCTGAAGGGATCAAAACCAAAGGGGGGCATGAAATCCTTCTAGCGGACCAAATACATAGAAGGGGACCTTAGACCTCTGCAAAAACGGAGCTCCCCAACAAAAGATCAATTGAAGGTGAGTACGCAGTTCTAGGCAACATGGTCTTAGTAGGTGAGATGGTAGTAATTTCCTGTATTGAGGTCTTTGATGTCAAAGGGTTTGAAATGACAATTGGTGCCGGAATGGCCGTTGGCACCAGAGTGCCAGCAGCAAAGGCCAGTGGTTCCATGGAAACATTTGGAATAGAGGTCTTCAATTTTTTTAGCTTTCGGAACAGACAGTGAGGTTGGAACAAAGACTGTTTACTTGCTTTTTTCCAGAGAAGTTGATGATGGAGATGAGATGTCTGTCTTTGCTTCATCTACAGAAGATAAGGCTTTACCAAAAGCTGAAGGAAGAAGTCTTTTTAAGATGAGTTACTGTGCCTTTTCACAAGAGCTCGGTTACTAAAGGATTACAAATGCAGTCTTCCTGTAAATGATGGGGGCCAAGGCAATAAAAAGAGTGAAAATCTGCTGAGGGAATTTTATGGCCATGCTTCTGACATTTTTTGAAAGCAGAGGGGGCCTTACCCTTCATGTCAAAATGAGTAGAGAGGCTAGAAAAAATAACGAGTGAAAAATATCACACTACAAAGAAAGGAAGGGGACAACAGAAGGCTTATGTTTTAATACATTTTTGTACATTTGAAGAAAATAAAGGGGGAAAATGGACTATCAGTGATGACAGTCGTAGAAATACACAAACATGTGCAGAGACGGGAAAGAATACGAAAGAGGGATGGAGGGAACTATCAACAATAATAGTGGGAAATATATAAAAGTGTAAAGGGAAAATGCATAAATGATAAAAGTTAAAGAAGCAGAAACTAAGAATAGGACAAAAAAATGTACCTAAACCCACTAATCCTTGACAGTAGTAGCTAGACGTGACCATTCTTGAAAGCAGCAAACGAGATCTGGGGTAAATGACAGAGGGGGACTCTGGGCAGAGGTGAAGCTCAAGAGTTTTTGGCTGGCGCGAGCTGTAGTAACGGCTGAGTCGGTTCCAATATTAGAACTGAACCCATCTGACAAGGATAAAAATTAATATTGACATCAGATTTCATTTTTATCGTATTAGCACTGTCATATGGAGCTTTTCTCTCTGGGCCTCTGCTGAAAAAGGGTTCTCACGCTGCCCAGTTATACCATTCCAGTCAACAAAATGTAAAACAATTAACAGATTTCCAGCAGCTTCTGAATGAAGAAAGTTCCTCAGAAGCTGCAGTGCACAGGCACAGCCTACAAAGAAAGAAAGAAAGAAGCCCATCCCAAAAGAATTAAGAACAGCACTAAGGAAAATTTAAGTCAGGGAAAGCAGCAGGTTCAGATGAGGTGGTAGCACATACGATCATTATGATGGATGAGTTAGGAGAGAAATGGCACCAGAGAGTACTCATATCAGTATAGAGAGAATGACATATGCTAGATGACTGGAGAATACATATTCTAATGCCAGTGTACAAGAACAAAGCAGACGTTCACAAGTGTGGACAGTACAGAGACAGCATACTCCTGTCACACTGCATGAACATCCTGTAAAAGGTGATTCAAAAACAAATACTGGGAAGGGTGGAGGAGGAGAAGAGAAGTGTCAATGAGGAGGTGAGAATCAGAGGGACTGCAGCCAACTGGCACAGTGTCTCGGGGGTAGTGTGTTACAGAAGACTGCCAAAGAAGCTGAAAAGTAAGGTGCACAAAAACAATGGTAAGACCAGTACTACTGTACAAAAACCTGGGCAGTCAAAGCAAAGCAGATGAAGCTAGAGGTGATGGAGATGAAATGCCCGAGATGGGTGTTAGGATGCACACTGTGGGACAATTGAAATTAGGACATCAGAGCAGAAATCCAAGTAGCTCCAATTGCAGAAAAGGTCAAAGAGAACAGATTACAGTTGTTTTGGCACATGTGCAGGAAAGTAGAAGACAATCTGGTGAACAAGATTTGGGATGGACTAGAAGAAGGCAAGAGGAAACAGCTGTGAACAGCAATGTGATGGATGAATTGTGTGAGAGAAGACATGTGACAGTCAATCATGACTGTCAAAGGAAGGACGGAGAGTGACCCTGAATCAAGAGAGATGGTCACAAAGTGACACACCAGCCCCAACTAGAAAAAGGGGAAAAATGGGGTTAAAATAAAATAAACTGGGAACTCAGGCTGTACCAAAGAACGAAATACAAAGGAACCTGAGCGTAAAACACTTTAATCAACACTTTCATCCGTAGGACTTCATCAGAAATGCAAAAAATTAATGTAAAATCACCATATATATGCTAAAACTTTATTCAATTATCAATTAAAAAAAGGGAAAATGGGGTTGTTGACAATAATGAGTCTAAATAGCCCAGGTTACGGCCAAAATCGATCCTTAGACCAATTCACTATGTCAACACAGTAGACGAGTTAAAAGATGGGGACAGATACAGTACCACATTTTTCTTTTAAAAATAACAAATCACTAAAAAGGCACCTTTGTTATAAATCCTAAAGTGCAAGAAAAAGACCGGAGTCTAATAGGATAGGTACCTTTATGTGTAGGAATTGTTAAGCCTGTAAATATATTCATACAGGTGCCTACAACATGCATCCCTATAACAAATTCAAAATAGAATTGGATTTCTATGCGGACTGCAAAACTAGTAATATAGTTTATTTTAGTTACTGCCAAATTTGTCATGCCTTTTATATAAGTAAAAGTAATTGGTTGCTAACAGAGAGAATTCTCGAACATTATAGACATATTAGAAATGGTAAAGATACAAATGCAACATGGTATGGAGCATAACTTTAAATTTTGGTACTAGAGATGACAGATGAAGGGATAAGAGGAGGGGATATCACAAATCAAACAGAGATAGCAGAAAAAAAGTGGATCCTTTTCTTTAATGCAGATAAACCCCCTGGTTTGAATGGGGTTTTATCACTCAAACCTTTCATTAAGGCACATACTTTGAAACACTGATCAGGACAAATTTTTTTTATTATTATTATACTGTTCTTAATATGTATTTTTATTTATTTTTTGCACTTTTATATCCATTTTACGCATGCTTGCATTGTGTTTATATGGTTTTTATATCATATGTATAATGTATTATTAAGCACTGCTTTAATTAGGGCTTAATTGGTTTCAACTGGCTCACTGGTGTTTGGTTGAGTATTTTTTTATTATAAGCTGTTTGATACTTCAAGTTAGTCTGATGAAGCAATTTGAACTATGGCGAAAGGGCTTACTTTTATTTCCAAATAAATATATATTTTTCTTGTTGCCAGGTGTGTTGGTCCGGTACTTTTTCATTTTTGTTATATATTAGTCTGTATTAGTACAGTTCCTTTATCTTAGCCCCGTATTTACTTTATTTCATTTTTGCTTTAAGCAACTGTTTTTTGATAACTCCAGAGCACAAAAACTTTTTGCACAATGATTTGTGTAACAGAAAGCAAGAGTTGTCATCAAACTTAGAAAGCCTATAACAAGAAAAATAACCAAAAATCCTGTAGCGGTATTAGAAATATTATTTTATGAAAATTTATGAAGCGGAGATATGTGAAAATCAAGAAAGAGCACAGAAGGAAACATTTACGGAAGATTTAAAGTTAGATGTAGTTGAGGCTTAATTACAATATGAGAGGAGATAAAAATGGTGACGTATAATCAATATACAGGAAAGTATCCAAGAACAGAAGGTATTTCTGTGGAAGTTTGGAAGCTAGGAAGGAAGAAAGTGGTAAAGATCTGGAAGGTTTTAACAGCATTTAAAAAACAGGGGAAGCACCAACATTTTGACAGAAAGCTGTGACCTAAAGATGGTAAAGGCCCATCAGACACAGTTTCACACAGACCCATTTCAATTTTAAACCATGATGTTTTATTCCTGTACTAGCTAAAACAGCTGCAAAATGAGAGATACGGATCAATGCAGCTTTGTGAAGAGGAGATAAACATTTGACAACATTAATAGCATAATGATGATCCAGAAGGAATCAGAATACAAGAAAATACCAATGTTGTTGAGTCTTGATGCAGAGAAAGCCATTCAAAAGGGTAAGCTGGGACTTTGAGTAGGGCAATAGCTACTGTGTCGTCTCTGCTTTGGAAGCACCTCTTGGTTACATCTTTAGGAGTCTAGTCACTCAGTATCTCTACATCAGATAAGTGAATCGCTGTCTTGCAACAGTTAATTTAACTATTGTTTTAACTGTAAGCACATTATTTTTGTTCCTTAGCTAAATCAGATTTGTTAAAACTAAGCAAGTAGGCCCCAGCAGTAGGCACACAGACATAGTGAGAGTGCAGCTTGTACTTTGCAGACAGAGTGTCTAGTTTGAACTGGTTTGTAACTGTTTTACTTATGACTGGCTTGCTCTTGGTTTCTTCTGTATGTTTTATCTACTGTTGGCTATTGTGGCTTCTCTGCTTTGGAAGCATCTCCTGGTTGCATCTTTAAACAAAAGAATATAGCTGATGACCATATCTGCACCAGATAAGATAATCTTTACATGTGTTTTCCCCAACAATCCCACCCTTTTTCTGTTGTGGTTTTCAACCGCCAGTGTCTCTATTTCCACCCTTTATGGTAATCTGGCTTCCAAAGCCCCCCCCAGCTCACTTCCACTGTTATTGTCAGTTGTATAAGCTATTTGAATACTTCTTCCCTCCCATTGTTTTCCATATATTCAAATACTGAGTGCACATACATCCAACCAGTATTGCTCAAGCAACTGCCCCCCCCCCTTCTATAAATTCTCTATGGTGCACTTTAAACCTGTTTGGCAATGTTATTTCACCCTGCCATTGGTTTACCTTGCCTTAAATCACCTTATTAGCAGTAACAAGCTAGCTGTTTAAATTACTGGGACAGGGATAGCACTGGATTAGTATACTTTTTGTGTGTATTCATATTAAGAGGACTGAGTTTAATTACCTAGTGGCAGTAGGTGGTGGCCTGGTCTATCAGAGTTGTGAAACATACAGGAAGGGCTTTGAGTGTAGTCGTTTAGTGCTGAGCTCATTCCCACAAAGCTGAGCAATGTTTGGCCACCTCATGTGTGAATCCAAGGTGCTTTTACTGCATCCAGAACCATCCAGGTTGTGATAAGAAACGTTACTATATTTTTGCACTTGCACATACTAACTTAAGGACTGCTACTGTTTTACAGTATTTTCATAGAATTTAAGCAACTGTTTATCTGAAAAATTGCTGATCATCTGTTTCTTGGTTTACTGATCTGCCTAATCACCTTGCAGAAGGGCGATCAGTGAAGTGTTTGGTGTATGTCTGCACTTGAATGTTACTTTTGCTATGCTTTTACATTAAAATTTTCTAGGGCGATCCATCTTGTGGCAGAAGGTGTTTGCCTGGCTTCTCTGAGTTGGGAAGCACTCCAGGGTGCTCAAAGCATAGTCATATATTGGCCAAATGATATAGGTGTTAGTTTCACCTTTTGTTTATGTGGCTATAAAGTAGGTGTGTTTATGCAGAGCTGCTCACTGCACAGGGGTGGTTAGCAGTGCCCTGTGTAGTAGCAAATGCTTAGACTGTAAAACTTAAAGAACTTAGGACTTCAAGCTGTAATACAGTAATGGCTTTCAGCAGAGCTAAACTTAGGGCAGCTAGTTAGCACACTGGATAGCACTAACATATCATACATAACACTACCAACAGCTAGCCTTAATCCCAGACACCACACATGTAACCCCCCCCCCCCCCAAGTAAAACCAAGTCCCTAAATTGTAACATACCAAACCTAACACTGGTCCTGACAATATGAATATGCATTTTCCTATTGTAACATACCAAACCTAACACTGGCCCTGACAATATGAATATGCATTTTCCTAATATCACTGTGGCCATCTTGGTACAAAATGGGCATCTTGAGACAAGACAGCAACTGTCTCATGTACTCTGATAACCTTTCAGTCCTTAAAGAAACTAACACAGGATGCGAGAGACATAGATACATAATTTCCTTGAAGGCTAAAAAACACAGTTGTATCAGATGTCTGCCTGGGGTACCAAAGCTTTACCTTCCCTAGTACTCATGTCCTATGCATGACCTCAGCTTGTATGTGATGAGGAACCATAACAATGTGGATCTACAGACTATCTCCAAGCCAAACTCAAAACTGCTGAGAAATAAGACTGGACAACTAGGATGGGGTAGCTTAAATTGGTAAGAGAACTCCTGCATACCCATGTAAAACAGTAAAGGCTAGAGAGACAACTGAAGATGGAGGTGAGACGGAGAAGACTGGATAAAGGGTGGGAGGGAATATTGTTACAGTGATCAGTAGGACATCTACTGTTAGTTCTTACACAAATGTGCTATGTCCTGATTGAAACCACTGTTGCAGTACTTCTGACATAAGGGTGATTTCCAGAGCTGAAGGAGGCAAGGGAGGTTGGCTATTGAGCAGAAGAGCTGTCCAGTAGCCCATGCAGGACTGACCTAGCAAAGGCTGCCCTGGACCTGGAGAAGGCATCAATTTTGTAGTGTTTGGTAAACGTGTGCACAGTGGAACAAGTAGCTGCCTCTAAAATGGACTTGGGAGTCTACTCATTGGTGGAAAGCCGCAGAGGAAGCAGTTGCCCTAGTGGTATGTGATATAGGGCAGGAAGGCAGGGCCTTACTGTAGCGTGAGCAGCAGAACGTGATAGCCTTAAAATCCAGGATGCAATCATTTTAGAGACTGGCTGTCCTAGCTTACGGGTCATAAAGAATATAAAACAGCTGGTCAGCCTTTCTGAAGGATTTAGTTTTGTCCAGGTAAAAGTTGCTTGTGAAAGTCCAGAGAATATAAGATCTTTTCCTCTCAATTCTGGGGATTGGGAAAGAAGGTGGAAAGATGAGTGGTCTGACTGAGGGGCAGTCTGTTCACTACTTTAGGCATGAAGGATGTGGTAGCCCTAACACTCACTCTGTCCCCTAAGTAAAATGAAGAAAGGAGAATGGACATTAGAGCTTCTAACTCAGAAACCCTTCAGACTGAAATGAGGACCAAGAGGAGGATGGTTTTTCAGGTACAGAATTTCAGAGAAGCAAAATATGGTTCAAAAGGAGGCTGAGTACGCTTTTCTAGCACAAGTATCCCAAGGAGGAGAGATGGGATTCCTTGGTGGTTAAGATGCAGAACTCCCCCGAGTTAAAAGCTTGACCTCCAGCCCAACTCGAGGACTAAGAGGGAGGGAGGCATATTTTAGTAGCCAAATGAGCTTTTATGGATAAGTTAAACCTGATCTAAGATGATCACAGAGGTAATGCAGTACTGTAGGGACCTGTGCTAAAAGTGCATCCTGAGTATGTCTGTAGCACCAGAAGGAAAACCTTTTTCACTTAGCTGTGTAAGATTTCCAGTAGTAAGCCTCCTAGTCTGTTGTAGAAACTGTACCATCTCTTCAGAGATGACATGTTCTTTGAGCTATTAAAATCCTATCACGCATAGGGTTAGGCTGAGGTATGGGAGGGTGGAGCAGCAATCCTTTTTGCTAAGAAATGATGTCCAGCTGTAGAGGAATGCTCCTGTCATTCCCTTTTGCTAGGTGCAATAGAAGGGGGGAACCAATACTGCCTCAGGCAAAAAAAGAAAGACAGTAATAGGAGCTTTGGTGTCACCTTTTGTGCCTTGACAAGAATTTTATGGAAGGACATGCAAGAGGAGGGAAGGCATACAAGAACTTCCTTGTCCACTGGAAAGAGAAGACACCTTTCCTCAAGGCTGTAGGACAAGGGTTCCTGGTGCAAAACTGGAGGAAACTGATGGTTGCTATTGGAAACAAAGAGGTCCATCTGAAGGCTTCCTCACTGAAGAGTTATGTTGTGGAAGACCTCTCTATTCAAGGTCTACTTGAAGAGGTCCTCCTGTGAGCGACTTAAGCAGTCTACTAGCATACTGTCCTGACGGATGTGTCTGTGAGTGTGATGTTCATTTATGTTGTCAAATTCCATGCCTCCTGCTATAACCTGCAAAGCTGGTAAAACTTGGTACTGCATGACTGTAGTATTGTCTGTGTACACTGGAGAGGTTCTAGTCTCCAAAGGTGGGTGAAAATCTAACGAGCTTGCAGAAGAGCTCTCATTTCAATCAAGTTTATGTGTTCAAGGAGCTATGGTTGGCATTTCCCTAGGCACTCTGAGTGATCTTTTGCAAGCACCCACACCTCGTGTAAGGTGTTCATGTGAACATGTTGAAGTGTGGAAGGTGAGGACAACATGTCCCTTCCACCAAATAAGCTCCTTCTAGAGGGATCAAGTTATCTAAAGGGTGGCACTACTGTGACGACACCAACTTCAGGTATCACTGTATTTTCCTCATGTGGAGCCTGGTCAGGGGGAGCAAAAGACTGGTGGTTGCCATGAATCCCAAAGTCTTTAGCACCTCCCTTGCAGAGCAGTGGACTCCAGAGGAAGGGAGAAGACTTGGAAGCAATTGGACAAGCTAAAAGCCTTCTCCTGGGGCAGGAAGGCATGCATTTGCTGTTTGCCCAGCCTGCAATCTAGGAACACCAGGTCCTGCATAGGAACCATGTGTGATTTTTTTTTATAGTTTAAAGTGAAACTCAGGCCAATCAGAAGATGCAGGGTGAACTGAAGATGCTGAAGAAGAATGTCTGGGGAAAGAGGATGGATCAGAAGGCTGCCCATATAGGGGGAAATTTGAATTCCTTGAGTGAAGTAGAAAGCTACTTCACGTACTAGTCACTTTTTGAACACACTTGCAGCAGTGGAAAGACCAGAAGGTGGAGCAGTAAATGATAGTGCAAGGAGCAAGAGAAAAACCTGAGGAATCTCCTGCAAGAGGGGCAAAATGGAATGTGAAAGTAGATGTCTGAGATCTAATGACACTAAGAAGGCTTATGGAAGGAGGAAAGGCAGAAAGTGTGGAGAGAGAGCATTCTGAAAGACAGAATCTTCACGTAAGTGTTCAGGATGGACAGGTCTAGGATGGGTCTCCGCTATCCTTTTCTTGAGACTAGAAAAATCCTGGAATAAAACCCTTTCCCATGAATTCTTTTGGACTTGCTCGATGGTACCCTGATTCAAGGGGTCTTGAATAATGGGAGTCAGAAGGTATGGAAGAAGCACTGGGACGCTTCTCAGAGGGGAAGTGTCTTAAGACATGTCACAGTCTTCCCTACTGATAGAGATGACCCAATGGCTTCCCACCTCTCCAGCGAAAGGGGTAACCTTTGAGAGAGAGGGATAATGGGGCTAGAGACAGGGGGTGAGAAGCTACAGGGGTTGTCACAGGTTTTTGCCTCCAAAGGGTGGCCTCCCCACTAGGGGTTCCCTTTGCAATTTTTCAGAGCATCTTTTCCTGAGTGTTTTACTTTTTCTCTGGACTGCCCTCAGGTCTCATCTAATGAAAGAGGTACTCTATGGTACCTAGGAAATGAGAAGAGTAGGATCTGTCTGCAGTCTTTCATCGATTACTTTGGTCTTACAGTGTTTTATTTTTTACAGACTGGCTGTTTGAGGGACAAACAGTAAGCCTTCTTCCAAAGGCAAGTCTAGAATTTATAAATTAAATTCTTCAGACACAGGCATACTGCAAAGCCATGTGTATCTAGGGATAACAGATCCCATGGCTGCTGCCCTAGAGGAAGCATCCACAGCATCATAACTGCAGTTAATGCTGTTTGGCAATCCGAGTGCCTATGAAAGTAAGCTATGCATTTGTTGCTTAGAGTCTGCTGTACAATGACCCAAAACTTTGATTAAGGAGTGAAGGAAATCAAATACTTTGTCAACTGAGTCTGGTAATTAACTGCCCTAAAGGCAAATGTACTAGAGGTGCAAACCTTCTCCCAGCTATCCACAGCCCTACTATTGTTACCAGTAGGTAAGGCGGCTTAATCACTAGAAAAACGGTCAGCAACTCCTGGCTTATGTGGACTTTTCTTTGCTCTGGGTCCACACATTTTGCAGCTTTATGGGTCTTAAATGTGTTTCACGGGCTACTTCAGCACTGTGTGTGGTTATGGTCTTGTCAATCTCTGGTAGAGTGAAATTTGCACCTGGTTTCAACTTGATGGTGCCTTTCCACCAAATAAGTTTCCTTTCAAGCAGGGGAGAAGAGGCATCAGGGTTTCCAGGGACTGGAAATGTTATTTCCAAGTGTTTTACAGGAACCACTGAAGTTTCCTCATTTGTAGTTTTGCCAGGGGGATCATAAGAATGCACAACACCATAAACACAAAGGTCCTTAGATATTTCAATATTTCATTGCTGTGAATGTCTTCCTTAGAAGTATGCTGAGTAGGTAGTCTGTCAGGAAAGAAGCCTTCTCTTGTGGCAAGAATGCTTTCTGTTGTCCAGAGTCTACCATTGCACTCAAAGAGAACTCTTGCCTGGGGCTGAAGTTACTTGCAGAAATGCAGAATCAGTCCCATCCTCTAAAACAATCCATGATAGCCTATGTGGCTGTTTGAAGATCCAGGATGCTTTTTTCCTGAATGAGAATTGTCCAAGTACAGATAAATGTGGTACAACTTTGCTAGATATTTGGTGAAAGTGGATAACCCAAACAGTAAAGCACAGAATTGGGGGTGAGCTTCTCAGTCTTCAGGGGGCCTTGGTATTCCCCATGAAGGGAGGCCTTCCTTTGAATTGAATGAAGTAATCTGTTTCTATGATGTTTCCCACCCACTGATCTGAGGTGATGAGTCTCCACTAGTCTAGAAAGGGAGAGTCTTCCTGCTAGTGGGGTGGGGGGGTTGTGCATAATCACAGCTGTTCTCTCGAGGGGGCTACAATTTTTGGACTCCCTGGATCAAGGCCTTTGTTCAGGTTACCATCACCTGGACTGTCTCGGCCTGTAAAATCAGACAGGCCTCTCCTAATCTTGCCTAGGAGGCAGAAGTCAAAGTTTAGAAGGATAATTCCTACTATATTTTGGGATGCGAGACAAAATTCTTTCACAGTTTTTATTTACTTACATTTTTTATCCAATTTCTTGAAAACCTTCTCTGCAGGAGACCCAATCTGGAATTCTTTAAACAATGGGGCATCCAAGAGTTCAGCATTAACTTGGTCAGAAAGTGGCTGTGTCCTCAGCAAAATAGTCCCAAAGATAGAGCCAGTTAGCAACTGCTCTGCACAAAGCCTCTACAGTGTCATAACCACAGTTTAGAGAATTTCTGGAGAGCTGGAGTACTGCTCTGTCTGTGGTCTGTATGTCCCTTAATAATGCTTAATCTACAATGCCCTCTGCTTCAATAACAACTTGTTCCTGGAAAGACAAGTATTTTAACATGCAAAATTGATAGTTGATGCCCCTCCTAGACAGGGTAGCAGACGTGCAAGTCTCTTTGCCAAACCTGACTAGTAGTCTACTTTCCCTGTCATTTAGTAGGGGGTGCCTAGCAGCAGGCTTAGGTGCACCCTTAGTGGATTCAGTAGATACTACAAATGGATAAGCGTAGTGATACACATAGAGGAGTTGGAGTGGGAAGCACTCTACAGAACTGGACTGGCTTCCTTGGAGTGGGGGTCTGAGTAGAGAGAGATTTCTTCAAAGACAACATCTAACACCACATGGACTGGTAGGACAGCAAATGGTCTGGGGGATGGCAAGCACAGAAGCTATCTGTAACAGGTTTGGGAATGAGAGGATCCCTTGATTTCCTACTGCCTCCATCTTTTCAGTACTCCCCCAATGGATAAATCCTCCAGAAGGGAACACAGGAAAGAGTGTCATGAGTCAGAATCGGGACAGGATTGATGGGGGAGGTGCTCAGAATAAGACAATTCTGCCTCATTCTCAGATTCTGAAGAATCATACTCCTCTTGAAAGGAGACATCTCTTGATCTTTTACTGGGAGAGACTACAGGCGTAGTCAGTAGTGCCTGGCAGGTCTCAGTAGATTTCATAAAGCCCATGAATTCCATGACAATTTTAAGGAAGTCTTGAGTTTCGAACTGGGTAGTCATAGCCAATGATGACCTGGATGCATGCTGAGGTAGGCTTTACTAGTCTTCATTTTAGGCATCTGTTTAGCTAGGGAAGACTCAATCTGTAGTTAGGCAATTGCAGCCTTGATCTGGGTCAATGGCATGTGTAACTGTAAAACCATGGAAGATGAACCACCACCCTCAGTAACAGATGTTAGGAAACTCGAAGTGGAGGTCTGCTAAGCAACTTCAGACTGAACTGATGTGATCTACGTGCTGGAGAAAACAAAGTTGAGTGGCCTGCTGCCATGGTGGCCTTCTGAGGGGTCACATCAGAGGGCTGATGCTTGGTACTTGTCAGACCTGTGGGCTGCAAAAGTAACTCACGGGAAGTCATTGGTTGACTTATAAGCAGATGGTGAAGGACTCCCATCATCTACAGAGTCCTTTTCTTTAGACTATTTGCCTTTTCATTTCTTTGGTAAAGGAGTGGCAGAAGCCGAAAAAGGTGGAGAAGTGTTAGGAACCAGGTCAGAGGACTTTGGTTTATGTTTAAGGATCTCAGTTCTACATCTAGCACAATCTTCACAAATGGAAATGTTATGCTGAGGCCTAAAACAAAACAGACAAAAAAAATGAAAGTTTTTATGCAGGATTTGCTTCTCACACTTGAAGCAATTAACTTTTTTGAAAATTAATCAGAAGAAGAAATTCTCCAATGGACCACTTATATGAAATTAATTTGTAGAAACTCTGGCAAAAATGAATCAACCCGCAGACTGACAACATCTGGTACATGTAGAGGTGCATCAGTCTGCATGGATACAAAGAACGGAAAATGGAGCTGATGTCCACCGCTCTTAAATCCTGACATCAGAACATCGGCCAGACGTCTATCGGCTGTGAATGATGAAAAGGTTCAGGAAATTGGGCCAGATGCAGGCTTCTGCATGGCAGGAAGACCCAAGGATAAGTACTGCAACACTGACTACAAAGAACATCTACATCCCCCTCCAAAACCTTAGAAGTACCACAATTGGGTGCCAGTCACCTTCTTGTAGACACAGCCATCAGTAGATACACCATGACTATATAATGTTCCACAGCCTTCCTTAGGCAGCAAGATGGCCTCTACATCTTTTCTGAATGGCTAGGTCAAGAGGGGAAAAGGGAATGTACAGCAAAGTGGACCATACGGGTTCTCCATGAAGACAAGGGCCCAAGTCCTCTTTCTGGACTGAATAAATCTGGAAAATGGGGGAGTGGGGGTGAATGGGATTACAAAGGTTCTTTACAGTGGTGAGGGATGGATTCCTCTTCAGGCAATTTTCAAACATGCCCAGCTAAAAAGAGTACTGCCCCTTTATACAGTACTCGAAATGTTTTTCCACAGCTCCTCTTTGAGGGGAAGACGATCTCAATCATTACATCCTACACAGGTACATAACTGACCCTGTCGACTTGGCCGCAGCATCAGGACAGTAAAACCTCAGTGGTCTATGCAGAAACTCACTTTGCAAGTCACAGGCAGTCTCTAAATGAGGTCTTTCTCAAGTTAAAGATCACAGCAGTCTACAAGCTTTCTCAGCACTTAGTCAAGAAAATAAACTGGAATCTGGAGTGCCAAGATGAGTAGATGTGGGATGGGATGGGAAAGCAAACTCTCACTGTATCTACCCACAGACTTAGGCTCTATCCAATACCATTGTGCCAAAATGTAGCACATCAAGCTGTCGTCTCGAGGATACTGAAGAGGAAATTGCACAGTTTAAAAAGAGTGGCTTGTAAAGGACCCCCCCCACACACACACACACACACTTTTTTTTTTTTTTTGGAGGGCCACAGGAGCACAGTTAGAATGCTTCCTGGTTTCCAAAATATCACTTTGTTCCTCAGACCCAGGTCTCCTTTGCCTTCTTCCTCAGATAGTCCGACACTTTCTGGGGATAGAAACAGAAGCCTGATGTCAAGGCCATGATGGACCCTAAAATGTCAAGGCATTTTCTGATAAGGGGTCATGGGGGATTCAGTATCACTGCTAGTCTCAAACAAGGATCCTGAAATCTTTAGATATCTCAACAATGCTCAAAACTATGTGAAACCCAGAGGACATGCTACACTTAAATAAATCCCAATCGCTCCATACCACAAGCTCCAGGGACCTAACTAAACCTTGTCACCACAATAAAACAGAACATGCTGGAGGGATAGATTCTTGTCCCAGAGACATCCCAGACTCTGGAACAAACTACCCATTTATGTCAAGCAAAGCTACTCATTGGCCCTCTTTAAAGAAAAATCTTGACGACTGAATGGGAAATAGAAAATTCACCCCAAGGATCACTTCTGCGGCACTGCTCAACAGGGGCACAGGAAAATAATTTTCTTGGATGGCAAAAGCCAGGGAACCTTTTTGGCTAGGCTTATACAGGCCCCAGGGCTGACAGCCTAGTACCTACCTATTAACAAGCCTGCCAGAATGAGTCCCCCAACCCCTAAGCAGCTTCATGCATAGGTTTGTACATGAGTGGCCATGTGACTGTGGCATGCTGGATATCTCGTGACAGGGAATGGTCACATACCAACAGCATAGCAAGAGAGAAGTGTCTATGTCAGGTTTAATGATGGCATCAGACAGCGTCCCTTAACGGTGTGGGGTCCTGTATTAATGTCTCAAACTTTTGACTAGATCAAGATCTGTCTGATGTCCAAGCCTTACGTTATGAGCCTTGGTGCAGGACAATCTGGTGCTCCCATGAACTGGAACCAAAAAAAAAAAAAAGAAGTTATGCCTTACCATAACGTTCCATTTGTATTGTTGATCCTCATTCAGTCATTACGTATGGGTAAAGGTTCTGACCTTGGAACAGAGCCGGCCATCTTCCAAGCTCGCGTCAGCTACAAACTCTCGAGCTAAAACTCTTACCCAGAATTCCTCTCTCCCTGTTACCTCAGATTGAGTTTGCAAGTCAAAAGAAGGTAGAGGCTACCTCTGGTTAAATGATCTAATAGAACCGGATGGTGAGATCCACTAGAAACCACAGGACGGGGAAGGAGGAAGGGTCGTAATGACTGAACAAGGATCAACAAATACAGATGGAACGTTATGGTAAGACATAACTTCTTTATTTGATATTGTTAATCCTCGTTCATTCCTTACGTATGGGACAGAGTCACCAGCTACCTTTATTCCTGGGTGGCTCTCATGGAAGGACATTCCTAAGCACAATAGAACCAAAAGATGCTCTTCCCCTGGAGGCCAAATCTGTAATGACTGATGAAAGTATGAGGGGTAGCCCAAGTAGCAGCTTCACAAATATCATGTAAAGAAGTTCTGGCATGGAAGGCAGCAGAAGTTGCCACAGACCTTGTAGAATGAGCCTTTATGGTAGTAGGTAATGGAATATTACGTTGTCTATAAATGAAGGTCAAACAGTCTTTCAACCATTTAGCCAATGTGAACTTAGCAACATCACATCCTAATCTAGGATAAGCCAAAAATAACTGGTCTGATTTACGAGAGGCCTTAACCCTGTTCAAGTAGAAGCAAATTTGCCTGTGAACATTTAGGGTATGTAGGCAATACTCTCCTTTGTTTGAATAGTTGGGGAAGAAAACTGGCAATTCAATGGTTTGATTAATGGACATTTCAGAGATCACTTTAGGCAGAAAGGAAGGATTAGTTCTCAATAACACTATCTCTATGAAAAATCAAATATGGTCTCTTGATACATAAGGCTTGAAGCTCAGAAATACGTCTGGCAGAAGTAATGGCATCCAAAAACAAGGTTTTCCATGACAAACATTTGAGGTTGCAAGAAGAAGTTGGTTCGAAAGGTGGCATTGTCAAAACTTGTAGAACTAATGACAGATCCCACGGTTGAGTAGGTTCTTTAAAAGGGGGTTTTAGAGGATTCACACCTTTTATGAAAGTCTTGCATAATTTGTGTGACATGAGAGGAGTCTTGGACACCATCATGGAAATTAGATATTGCAGTCAAATGAACTCTAATGGTAGAGGCCGATGGACCGGATTGAAAAAGAGTGGCTAGATACTCCAGTACTATCAACACTGGGCTGAAAAAGGATCTACCTGTTTTTCTTTCAGCCAAAAAGTAAATCTTTTCCATTTACTTAGATAAGTAATTCTGGTGGAAGACTTATGAGAAGCAATAAGAATGTCACGTACTGGCAAAGAAAGATAATTCTGCCTGGCAATGAAGGGAATTGGAGGAGCCAAGCTGCGAGCTTCAGGCTGTCCAAGTTGGGGTGAATCAGATTCTGCGGACGGGAGATCAACCCCGGGGGATGGATGGAGAATCCACGGTTGATCTAGAAGGTGAGGCCAAAGGAAGGGGAACCAAATCTGACGAGGCCAATATGGCACTATGAGGATCACTTTGCTCTTCAACCGGTGGGCTTTCTTCAGAAACTGGGGAATGGGGGGGGGGGTGGAAATGCATAAAGTAGACCCAAAGGCCAATTGTGGACTACAGCGTCCCTGGGTGATTGTCCTGGAGGGGGAATCAGGGCAAAATAGTTGCTGCATTTGTAGTTGGTCGGGGATGCAAAAAGGTCACAGCAAGGAATACCCCAGCAGTTGAAAATCTCTGCCGCTATCAAGGGATTCAGGGACCAGTCGTGAGGTTGTAGAATACACCTGCCGAGTCTGTTTGCTATCACGTTGGAAGTCCCGGGAATGTGCATTGCTAGAAGAAAACGGTTGGCAGCCATCGCCCATTGCCATATCCTCATATCCTCTCGACAGAATGGGTAAGATTTGGTTCCGCCCTGTTTGTTGATGTACCAGACCACCACCATGTTGTCTGATTGTATCGCAATAGTCCCAGACGGCAGAAGGGGATGGAATGCTTGCAATGCCAGAAGCACCGCCCTCAGCTCTAGAACATTTATATGCAGATGGGCCTCCATTTCGGACCAAGTACCTTGGACTGTCTGTCCCTGACATAGCCCCCCCACCTCATCAGGGAGGCGTCCGTGATCACTGTAGCCTTGGGTTGCTGGGGGGAGAAGGGGCGAGACCATTGTGACGGGTTGTGGGCCATCCACCGATTTAAATCCTGTTTACACCCGAGAGTTACCCGAATCTTGGCTGAAAGAAGGTACTGAAAGGGATACCATTGGGTGAGCAGTAGCCATTTTTGAAGCCTCATGTGAAACCTGGCCAGGGGGACAATGGTGATGGAGGCTGCCATGGAACCCAACAACTGCAGAACAGAGTGAGCTGTGGATTTCTCCCTTGAAAGGATTGGGATCAGTTGTTGCTTTATTCTTAGAATTTTGTGCTCTGGAATGGATGCCCTGCAATCCTTTGTATTCAAGATGACCCCTATAAATTCTGTGGACTGAGACGGGGTGAGATTGGATTTTTGTCAGTTTATGGTTATGCCTAGCCTTTCTGCAGAAAGGAGAGAGTATGCCAGGGCTTCTTCCAATAGATGTCTGGTAGGGGTGGAGATGAGCCAGTCGTCTAGGTATGGAAACACCTGGAATCCTTGTAGTCGCAAGTGAGCTGTGACGACTACCATGCACTTTGTGAACACTCTGGGGGCTGTAGAGAGTCCGAATGGCAGCACTTTGAATTGGTAGTGACTGGCTCCCGCATGGAAGTGAAGGAATCTTCTTGATGGCCTGTCCACTTTTACGTGGTAGTACGCATCTTGAAGATCTATCGAGCACATCCAATCGTCTTTCCAAAAGCAGAAGGATAGACTGCATTGTGACCATCTAGAATTTTTGTACTCTTACAAACTTGTTCAATACGCTGAGATCCAAAATTGGTCTCCAGTTCCCGGTTTTCTTTGGCACCAAGAATAGTCTTGAGTAGAATCCGTATCCTATCTGGTCTAGAGGGACTATTTGGATGACTCTTCTTCTTAGCAGCTTTGATATCTCTAATGCTGCTTCTTCCCTTTGACTGGATGGAATGTCAGGTAAGTTTGTTGGGGGAGCGGGACAAAGATTGAAGGGAATATGATAACCTCTGATTATTACCCTTTGTACCCAAGAATCGGTGGCGATGGTTAGCCAGGCAGAAGGGTACAAAGAGAAACTACCCCCAACCACTTCCAGAGGAAAGCAGCTAGGCCACTCTTCAGGAGCGCTGGTAGGATTGGCCAGAGAAAGAGTCCCTGGAACCCTGGTTACGTGGACCCCCTCTGCCCCGAAAAGGGCGTCTTCCCTGTGAGTTTCCCCCTCTGTCTCTAGGGGACAACTCGGCCTGTGTGTCACGGAAAGGACCCTGAGACATTTTGTACCATATCTTCCCACTCTTCTGGTTTCTGGACATAGCCCGTTGAGAGGAAGAATAACGGACACCCACGGCAGAAAGGGTCTTACCGTCCTGTTCACGTCTGGCCAGTGTGCTTTTAACCTTGGCTCCAAACAATGAAGAGGCTTTGATGGGAGCGTTGAGAAAAGAAGCCTTGAAGGGTTCCGCGAAATTACAGAAGCGCATCCAGGCGTGTCATCTCAGAACAATGCCTGAACTCGCCGCTCTAGCTGTTCCTTCTGATGCGCGAGATATCAGGTGCATGCAGCAGTTTGATATTGATTCAATGGTGGCTAGCTGAGAGGCCACTTAGTCACAGACCTCATCAGACACGGCACCAAAGTTTCAGAGAGCTCAGAAATTAAATCTCTTTGAAGCCTGGTAAAGTGTGCCATATAGTTAAGAGACCTGATTGCAAAGGTCGCTGATGCAAAAGTATGCTTCCCTATTCTGTCCAGAGCCCGGGACTCTTTGCTGGGTGGATGGACAGTCTGGCTTTCTTCTTCCGCCAGGTCCTTTTTAGTTGTGGCCGCCACCACCAAAGCATCTACAGGAAGACCTTTGGACCAATGGGGGTCAGTAGCAGGAGGGGACAAAATTTTATCTGGCCTCCAGGGAATGGCCTCAACTGTGTCAGGAGCCTTCCACACACGCTGCACGATGAGCCGGACCAGTTCGTCGGCAGGTGGAGTAACCCAGGAGGTAGGGGGCCAGGGCGCGAAAGGCCTGCAGGAACACAAACTCTTCAGAGGTCAGGTTTGAGGGTTGCCAGTCACCTCTCTGTTTAAGAATTTCAAGAATATCACCAAAGGATACCTCAGAAAATGAGCGAGGGGACCCTTCCCCATCAAAGTCTGTGTCTTCAGTAAGGGACTCCTCTGTGGAGTCCATGTGCTTCCTCTTCCACAAGCTTTTTTGATGAAATTCCTCAAAGGGAGAAGCTGAGGAAGACTGCACAAAAGGGGTTTCCTGTGGGAGTATATCCCAAGGCCCTTGCGCCTGGTGTCCGCCAGGAGTGATTTGTACATAGTGGTCCAGAGGAGGGCGGGGAGAGTGATAGCACAGGATCGCCAGTCGACACCAGAGCCTTCTCCATTATAGCACAGGATTGCCAGTCGACACCAGAGCCTTCTCCATTAGCTGGAAGGCTGGTTCACCTGAAGAGGGGTGAGTGTCCAGCACAGGGGTCACCCCTCTCCTAAGTGTCTCAGCCTAACGACTCGGAGTGAGGTCCATAAAGGGACCCATAAAGGGGGAAGACTGTGCTATATCAAGGGGCTTCAAAGGCAATGAAGGAGGAGAATAAGTAGGGGTCTTTGGCAAAGGGTGATCACCTCCCGAGGAAGGATAGGTCCTGGGAGGCGGAATACCTCTGGCCAAAAGCATCTGATCCACAAGACACAACACGTCATGTTCAGAGAGGCTTCTAGTGGATTTCACAGACACAGCTGAAGGGGAGTCACGTCTATCCAAAGATGGAGCGAGCTCGGTGCCCACCTTGCAGGTCTGCACTGAATACAATGGGGCTGTAAAGGACTGAACTACAGGTGTCTGCACCAAGGAAATCATCGGTGCCGAAGTCATGGTCTGCACCGATGATAAGGTCGGTACCAAAGTGGTTGTCGGCGCCAAGGCTGGAACCGAAAATATCGGTGCTGCTAACTGAATTGTCGGTGCTGAGAGGGTAGTCGGTGCCGGGTAAGTTGTCGGAGCCGAAAAGGCAATGGGTGTCGAAAAACCCATAGACGTCGAAACAGTCTGCATCGACTGGACAGTCGGTGCCGGTAAAGTTGTCTGAACCGAGGAGCCCCTCAGTACTGATACGCTAGTCGGTGCTGAAGTCACAGATGGTGCCGATGGCCTTGGTGCTGAAAGACTAGGTACCGAAAGCGCTGGAGCCGAAGTAGTCAAATCCGAAGTGGAAAGCTTAGCTTTCTTGGGTCTCGGTTCGTGGGAGACCCCAGCAGGGGACGAAGGAAGAGACTTGGCCTTTATATGTTCATCACTCTTTTTCTTATGGGATCTTGGAGGGGTTGAAGCCTCCGACCCAGAAATAGCCTCTGAAAAAGGAGATTTAAGTAGCCCCTTCAATATCAATTTATTTTTTCTCTCAAGCAATGTCCTGTTAGAGAAATTCTTACAAATTCCGCAGGGCAGGTCAACTGTTAAATGAGGCACACCCAAGCAATAAACACACAGAATATGCATCTGAAGTAGGTAATTTATGGCCACAATCTGAACATCTTTTAAATCCTGGACTACCTTTTTTATCTGCCATGTTAGAAAGAAAGAAGGAAAAAACAGAAAAAATACCAGCAATGGTACAAGAATTACCCGAAGGTAAGAAGGAAAGGGGGTTTACCAATGATGGTAAAAGAAATTACCTCGCGGTAAAGAGGAGGAAAGGAAAGGATTCAAGAAAGGATAGTCGCTAAATGCGATAAGGTAAGAGAAAACTATCTAATAACTTTTCTGTGAGAAAAGGTTGTTTTAGAATTTAGTATGACGAAAAAATTGTACTTGGCTCAAGAGAAGTAGCTTGACACGACTGAATGGTGACGTGGCAAACAAAATCTGGGATAACAGGGAGAGGGGAATTCTGGGTAAGAGTTTTAGCTCAAGAGTTTGTAGCTGACGCGAGCTTGGAAGATGGCCGGCATGGTTCCGAGGTCGGAACCGATACCCATACGTAAGGAATGGACGAGGATTAACAATATCAGATATGTTATGCTTTGAGGCGGGATCCTAGGAGGAGAAACCTTGGCCATTGCCAGATAATTCAGAAGACAACTCTCTATCAAGCTTGTCAGCCTCCACATCCAAATGATCAACTAGATCTAGGGATCAACACCCCTGAAAGCATTTTCCCTGGGTAGCAGCTGTGGCAGCACCTCTTTAGAGCTCTTCATTACCTGAAGTGGAGTACTTATTCAGGCTGAAGGCCTTGTTAGATGAGGATGAGCTCAGAACAATATACTGACACAAGAAACTGACAGTCTAGGATAATACTAGGATAATTTCCTCCGAAAATGGGGGCAGTGTCAGCACAGCTGTTTTACCCCAAAATGGAGCACCATCAGCGCAGAGTGCACCAATATTTTGAAGATGTGGCATTGCAGAAGACACTTATTTAATAATCCCCTTCCTCAAAGTATTCTGAGACAGAATATATTGCTAACAAACTGAACCCAAAATAGTTTTACAAAAAAAGGACAATGGCAACATACTGTCAAATGCTGCATATTTATTTTTCCCCTGCATTTTAACTATCTAAACCAGGTAAGTGAACCTACCTACTGCAGACTATTTTCAGTCACACCAAGGCCTCATGAGTTTAAATATTTCAGACAATCATGTTACTGGGAAGTAAAATGAAAACAAAGTCAAGAAAAAAATCAGTTAGAAATCGAAGTCAAGATTATTGAACCCTGCAAGATAAGGTAGTCAAAACCAACTAACTTAAACACTAGAAGGATCTGCATAGAGGTATACTACATCTAGATGTAAAGCCTTTCATAACTTTCCTCCTAGCCGTAGAGGTCATGGCTGGTCTACAGAACAGACTAAGCATACTGACTCTGGAACAAGTTGTTACAACATAAGTTTAATGTACAGTGACAGACTCCCAAGGTTGTGGTGGAGCAAAGTGCCATTATTGCAGGAGGCGGCTTTGCTTTCCTTCTCTCATCTATAGTAATGGAAAATGCAAATAAGAATCAGTAATGTCATATCACTTTGCCTTCTCTGCATTATGTAAATGACAAAACAAAATGCTTGGATTGTTAAATGCTTCAGTTTAAGTGAGCAATCTCTCTAGGGCACATTGCAAAAAAATCAGGGGCTACACGAGCCTAGGGTGAAATTTTCACATAGTTACAGGATAAGTTCTGATTCACTAACAAAAACTGTTACTATTCCATTTCAGCCCAAAGCTCATTTTTTGAGAGTAAATTTAACAGCAATTAATGTCAGCTTTACTTTAATCCCCTACACAACTATGATATTGTGATCTTAAAGAAGGTTAAACAGAAAGAGTGCAGTGAACTTCTGAGATGGTAAGTATGACATTACTCACCAGTGGCATTCAAGTGATACCCTGCCTAAATACTTCTAGTTGGTCTAATACTTACGTCACATAAATAAAACTGGTCAGAGTTGCTTAAGTACAGCGGGAAACCCTGACTACAGCTCAGGTTACAAGTGTTCGAGTAGCAGCCCAGATGGCTGGAGGTGATAACAGTGAATGGATATACCCATCTGCAGGGCACAGCAGGCCACAATCACTCAAAGGAGGGACAATAAGGCAAACTGTGACCTTGGGCCAGGAGATTGGTTCCTCTTGCCATAATCTGGTGGCAGCTTTTGTAGCAGAGTCAAAACATGCAACTGCATGACAGAAGCACTGCTGACTTCTGCAATGAACCAGTTTGTGCACCCACCCAACACAGGATTTTTGTACAGGCTATTAGAAATGATCTCATAAATGGGATGCTTTTAAGAGTACAAGCTACCCTCAAAAGGCTGCCTTACTGGCAGTCTCTCTGGACAACTCTCATCCCTGTGATTATGGATGAACACCCCCCCCCAAAAAAATGAGTTGAGTGTATTCAAGTTCATTAGGGTATAGAATTATTGATGGCAGACAAAAGAAAATAATTAGAGGGAAAATGCAGTTATAAGGATGGGATGGTCACCTAAAAAAAAAAAAAAATCAGCAAAGCCAATAACAGTGATGTATGACATCTTTTATTATTCAACTGATCATTATAAACGTACAAAGAAAAAGTCATACATTCACAGATCATAAATTTAGTGGTCTACACTCACCTTTTAATTTGCTGTTTTCAGAGTCAGCTGGAAATAGGACATCTGGGAATAGTTTTTCAAAACTGTAACCTGTGTACTTCGGTCTGTTTTCCACGTAGGTCCTCACCGTAGGCTGTAATTTCTTCATGAATTCTATAGATGGTGTCCCTAACTGTTCAATAACTTTATTCCACTGATCAATATCTAAGGTTAAGTAGCTAAGAAAAATGACAAATACTTGGCAGATAATTTGCCTGTAGTTTGTTGAAAAGACTTTTTTAATTAGAATTATCTATGAAAATGAATTGCAGCATTAAAGTGGTTTCAAAATCAAAGTCTTAGTAAACAAACTCACACATACATATACAAAATGAAAAAATATGGAGACAAACATGAAGGATAGAAAAAAAACACAAAAGTGTTAAGAAAACAATGACAAAGCAAGTGGAAAAGGTGATACAGGAAGCACAACTAAAGAACCATGTGGCTCCCTTTGTTCTTTACCATATGGCATGCATAAATATTCATTTTTATTTTTTAGAGAGTAGTTTTATTGGATACTTTCACTTCCTTACAAAACAAGGATACATTTAAGACCAGATCTTCCATGGCTAGAGCACAGTTTTTGGCTGCAGCTCTTGTTATATGTGCTCAGGCACATAGTGATGATGTTTACTTAAAATATTGCTCACTTCCAATTGCTATTTACAGATAACTTAGCGCAGAGCACTGTTACCATCTGTAACTTGCTCGAAACGTGCCTAGGCACAGAGCGCTGATACTAACATTTGCTAATCCTCAGCAATATTTTAGCCATCTTATAAAGCCTTCTGGCACTAAATTTAATTCCTGGTCTGCTCAGGTAACTTAGCGCAGAGCACTGTTACCAACTGTAACTCGCTCGAGATGTGCCCAGGCACAGAGTGCTGATACTAACATTTGCTAATCCTCAGCGATATTTTAGCCATCTTATAAAGCCTTCAGGCACTAAATTTAATTCCTGAGCTGCTCACAGAGTGAAATGCTTTCCTCTAGTCTTATCTGCTCCACCAGGGATTAGTTACATAATTTAAAAGCGTTTGTGCATTTCAGCGACATTACATTTAGGTACTGTATGTGTTATCTGTACAAAACTACAGTCCTAGCTCCATAAGCAGTTCAAGCAGCAGTAAAACATACAGACCACAACTGCTGCCGTTATTTTGTCTATGCTAATACGCTAGGGGGATAATGTTAAGAAAACGCATTGATAGTCTGAAGGAGGTTAAATGTGTATATATCCAAGCGTAGTGAATGCCACAACAGTCCTATATTGTATATTCTCTATTTTCTGTTGATCTTGTGCTCGCTGAAATTTTCTGTCTACCTTAGCTATATATGCTATTTTTACTAAGTTATATGTATGATTATCCAAGTGCTCCATATCTCAGAAAAGTTCTTGTAGCAGTGTGTATTTTATGTTGCTTTGCAGATTCTCTGTTTCAACGGATAGGCAGCCTTGCTTAACATTCCTACTCTACTGAGTCTGGCACTGTACGCTGTTGATATAATTCCACTAGCTAATTATTTGCTTAGCAGTTCATCTAAATGTACTGTGTCTCACACTAAGAATGATGCATGTTTTATTTAATTTATTTTGTGATTTATGTGCCTCCGTTTTACTATTTTAGAGTCTATATTCTGTCCACTAGTATTAAACTCTAGTGATTCTCTTACTTCACTCAGTTACTTACTTCTATACTCTACCTCACCACCGCTCTTTCCCTATACTGCAAGGACATCAACCAAGCATTCTTCATAGTTTTCTCAGTTTTCTCTTTTTTCTCTTACAGCTTGAAGCTTTGTGCTGTGACACGGGCTAACTTTCCAACAGCTACCTAGTACATCTAAAGAACTTCCCAACTGAACTGAAAGAATACCCTATCTGTAGAACCTACCCTAGACTACCTAGAAGTGCTTCCTACTGCCTCATTGCGTAGGTGGTAACCTACTGATTTCTACTGTAACTCTAACATATTATATTGTTTATCATATTCCTGTTGTTGGGTCAGCACACCCGTGGACCTACCCCGAGGCCATCCAACCCACTTTTCTCCCCTCTTTCACAAACTTGTTTTAAGATTGTGTAGTTTCCTTTGTTTGCCACTAGAGGGCAGCAAAGTACACATCTTGTAATCCCTGTATCTTACCTGTATACTAAACTTCTTGAGTTGCTGTATGAACCTATTTTCAGCTATACAAGTTTAACATTATACATAGCTAACCCCCCTGAAAGGAAATAGAAGACTTTAACCTATAAGTCAGTTAGGCAGTAAGACAGAAGAGCTAGAAACCAACTTACCTTAACTAAAGATTGGTGCTATATTACTGCTTCTTATTCCTTCTCCCATAATAGACATAAAGGACTCCACCAGTATTTCACAGGAATTGGTGTCTCAAAGAAGTGCCATATACCTACTAAAAGTCTTGTAAATTACAGTCTCACTGTAAAACTGATTACCTCTCGGCAACTCTTTGCTCTACCCGCTCCGTTCGCCCTACGGGCTCACTCCGCTCCCCTACCACCAAATTCCCACCCACCCCAGGGGCCCTAACCTTATACTTCCTAAAACCACACCCTCTCTCCTATTCAACCTATCCTGGGCTGGTCAATTTACCTTAGCCACACCCATCCTTTTACAGCTTTTCCATTACTCTATCTCTTACTACCCCTACTTATACTACTTTCATCAGCCTCTCCACCCTTAGCATTTTTTTCTTCTTTACTACCCTACCTTAACTCAGTACTACCTTAAACAACTTCTCTACCCATAAAAGCTGTTCATCACTACTATCCTACCTTAACATTAAACAACTTCTTTACCCTTTGCATTTCTCATTCGTTACTACTCTACCTACTTATATACTACTTGAAGAAAACTTCTCTACCTATAGCATTTCTCTTCTCTACTACCCTATCTTAACTTTTTTATCTGAAACTATTGCATCCTAGCCCTGCCTGGCAGTAACAGTACACATTTACTTAGTAATATGTCTACAACAACAAAAACTATCCTATCCTTGGTAATACTCTTAGCCACTCTTATACCTATCCTCACCACTACCTATCTCCTCACCTCTTTTGAAAAGGTGAATTACTACTACCTCGACTACTCTCCTAAACAAACAACTATATATAACAATGCCCTTACCCATCCCCAAATAAATATTACCTCCACTTCCTAGTTGCTAGCTAAATATCATTGACTTACACCCATGAAATTAAACCACCCCACAGTAAAAAAAAAATAAATATCTACCTAGCCTTAATTCTAACCTACTTTCTGCACTAAAATCCCCCACCTTAAAAGATGGTGACATCCACCCTAACCCAGGCCCTTCTAATTTCTCTACTATACTATTCTTAGTACCTCTCCCAACACCCTTACTACCCAGACCAGTCTCTTTAACTTCTTACTAATAGGTCATCTCAATATCCGCAGTATTAACAACAAAGTTGCCCATCTCCATGCCCTTCTTGATAGTCACTCCTCTGACATCCTCTGTCTTACAGAAACCTGGTTAAAACCCACAACGAAGGATAACGAAATAATCCCCCCAGGGTACAATATACTGAGAAACGACAGAGTAAAATAGAAATGAACTACACATCTCCTCTATACCTTATAACCCACCTCAAGATAGTAAAGTTGAACTCTTAAATCACTAGATTTCAACTCAACCCCAGCAAAGCACTATACATAATCTGTATCTACCTACCCCCAGGTAATAACATTACTACAAAAGGGGATACCCTATGCTGGATATCTACTAGTTACCCACAAGAGACTATTATTCTAAGTGATTTCAATACTGACTGAAATAGTATCAATACAGATAATCCTTCTTCTCATATTAATTTGCAAGGCTTTAACCAAACAATCACCACCACCACTAGAATGAACAAACCAAACATAAAGAAACTATCCTAGACTGGATACTAATCAATAAACAAGAACATACTTATAAAGTAGGAACCTTGCCTGATGATATAAGTGATCACATGCTTACTTACATCATAAGACAAAAGAATGACATTACCAACGCCCCCAACTATAGGATTTCTCGAACCAAGAAAAACTTTAACCCTGTATTATTTCTAATGTAACTTAGTGCCTGTGACTGGAACCCTCTAAAAACTCTCCCTCTTGAAGTTGTTACATATTTCAATAACAGATTCTTAGCAATCCTCAAACGCCTAGGCATGCACCTAAACGATCTATTAGAATAAAATCCAAACCTGCCCCCGCCTCTCAAAAGATACCAGACAAAAAATATTAATTAGAAATAAATCCTGGGCCAAGTGGAGAGCAAACAGAAATACCTCGGAACAAACCTTTAGACAGTTGAGAAATGCTACAAAAAAAGCTACTATTGTAAACTGCAGCAAATTTACCACAATAATCCACACAAATTCTGGGAAAGCTTAAATAACCTCCTTCGTCCTGGACACTCTAGCACTCCTTCCCTCTAGGGTCAGAAAACAATACCTCCCATCAAACTGCCAATGCCTTTAATACTTTCTTCACAGACACCATACAAGGTCTAGCCAGTCAACTAGCCTCAGACAACTCATATCTACCTAACTCCCCACCCGATACTAGGCCAACATTCCAACTACAACCCATCTCTACCTCTTGCATCCAAAAACTTATCCACAAACCTAAGCCTTGTACCCCCTCTGCCGATGAGTTACCATCTGAATACCTACAGTAAAGCAGCTAAAGTAGTCACCTATCCTATATCCATCCTGATAAACCGTACCATAATTGAAGGAACCATTCCAGATCTCTGGAAAATCTCCCACATTATTCCCTTACACAAAGGAGGTAACTCTAACGACTATTCTAACTACAGGCCTATAGCTCTCCTTTCACCATTAGCCAAGATTATGGAAAAATGTATTCACCATCAGCTAATGGACTACTTAATTCAACATAACATTCTAGCAAACTGTCAGCATGGCTTCAGGCCTTTTCATAGTACCACTTCAGCTCTCCTATCCTTCACCAACACCATTAATAACAGACGTAATAATAGCACCCTCTCATCAGTACTCTTCATCGACCTGTCTAAAGCCTTTGATATGGTTAACCACCCCCTACTCAAACACTCCATCATCCCTCTCTCGATGCTAAAGCAATTCTCTGGTTCAAGTTTTACCTTAGTAATAGACAGCAAGCAGTTCTTTGGGAGAATCAACTATCATCTTACCTGCCTATCTCCCTTGGAGTCCCTCAGGGCTCTATTCTTGGTCCTCTTCTTTTCTCTTTATTCATCAATGACCTTCAAACAGCTATTCCTCAGGCCACCTGTACACAATATGCTGACGATTCTACGATCATATGCTCTGCCAACTCTATATCTGAACTTCAATCTTTAACGCAGACAGCTTTCAACACAGTAGAGGCATGGTTCTTGAAACAGTGCCTTCTTTTGAACGCCAGAAAGACCAAGCTACTACTGTTTACAACAAACAGTAAGTCCTGCCCCATAGATTTCTCCATCCAATCCAATAATGGCATCCTTATATCCCCCAACTCTTCCACCAAACTATTAGGAATCACAATTGATAATAACCTCACTTTTGATAATCACATTAATAACACCATTAAATATGTTAATAAAAAACTGGGCTGCCTATATAGGATAAAACCTTTCTTAACTCCAACAGCCAGAACTACTACTGCCCACTCCCATCTAATTTCAACTCTTCTTTATGCTGCACCGATATACACTAATCTAAAAAAATAATCTTACTAAACTAGCCAACTACTATAATAGTATTGCTAGATTTGCCACTGGAAACCCATATAGAACTCACTACTGTCTTAACCTTCACCAGCTAGACTGGCTCGAACTAAAAAAAAGTGTGATACTTTCCCAACTTACCATTGTTTATAAGATTTTTTTACCAACCCAACAACACACCGATACTCAACAACCTTATAGCACCCTACAGAAATCTTAATTCCTTACGCTCTTCCAATAAACTTCTAGCTAGTATCACCAAGTCTAACAACTTGGCTGGGGATTCACTGTTCTCTAATACCACTGCAAAACAATGGAACCTCTTGCCATCTGACTTAACCTCACTTCCCTCCCTTCCTCTCTTTAAACAAAGTCTTAAGAAACACCTTAAAACTCACTGGTTATGCCCTTGCTGTTACCCAGACTAATCCTCTGGATTTCTATCTCTTGACTTCCTACTTTCCTCCACTCTTTGCTGTCTACTCCTCTGAAGTAGCAGCACCTATAAGCCATCTGTACTACTTGGGCTATGAATGTATTCTGAAGGTAGTATTCCTGCCATTTCTTTATACTTCCTCCTTTTTCTACTGTTACTGTTTAACCCCTTGGAAATAGTAACTGTCTGGAGTAAACTAGAATAACAGAGGATATGAATGTATCTTAACAATGTCTTGGGGTTGGCCCTAGATATTCATACTGTAAAATGATCTGTAGGTGTATTATGTATTAATGTAATCTGTCTCATAGTCTTCCCATAATTTAATTGTAATACCTTTCTTGTATATTGTAAACATTTTTGTTTGGTTGTGGTTTATATGTGGAGCTTTTCTCCCCGGGCCTCTACTGAAAATGGAAATATATCCAGCTGGACCAGCCCGGACAACAAATGTAAAATAAAATACATAAATAAATAATTTCTTCATAATGCGATAAAATTAACTGGCCTACTGTATACTATTTTCAGCTAGGACCCTGGCTGCTAGGCAGTTCTGCAAACCTATCCAAAAAAAAACTCACATGGATACAGGGATGCAACTAAATAAATACAGTAACAGTAAGTCAAGACAAAAATCTTGATACTGCAGTTAGCTGCAGTGTGAAGATGTTTTATAAACTCACTGTTGTGATACTAAGAGGCAGAAACCTTAACCATTAAGGCATCGTGCCACACACATTTCAACAAATGCTATAACCATTTAATCTCCTTTGTTTGTACAAGCTTGTACAAGCTCTGCAAGAAAGAGTTAGTTAATCTAGGAGGGAATGTTTATGTTATCCACTGGCTACTTAACAGTCTCAAAACATATGAAGTGTTCCGTTTAAGTTCTCTAGTGAAGAATACTCAAAAGATGTGGATATCAAAAAGCAGCAGTGGGCAAACACTGCAATGGCTTTACTGTTAATGCAACAACTACAACTTAAAATAAAATATACCCATTAATCCTCAGGCTCTAAGGCTGCAACTCAACTGTGGATTATTTTATTATATTTGTTAACCGGGTATGTCCGACTGGGCCAGAGGGCCCGTTTTCAGAGGAGACTCTGGGAGATAAGCTCCACAGCAGTGCACTACAGCAAACAATCCTGAATACAATACAACAAGAGCAATACAATAACAAGCAAAAATATATTGCAAGCAAATAGCACAAATGCAAGTACTGGGAAATATTACACACAAAAAGAAATGAAGATACAAGTTAAGGTGGAAAACGTAAGTGGGGAAAAAAATAATTAACCTGGAGAGTGGCAGCAGCACAGCCAATGACTGGTAAGATGTTCCTTTAGGAGAGATATGAACTTATAGGGTTTTTAGTTATGGTCTCTGGAAGGCTGTTCCAGAGTTTGGCTATTCTGTGTGAATACAGTGAGTTGCCATGATAGTTGTGGGAGTTGGACACCTTTAATAAAACTTTACTGGAAGATCTGAGTGATCTTTGGTGAGTACTAGGCTGAACTAAATGGGATTCTTAAAACTTTCAACATAAACTTTCAGAACTTTGCATCCATTTATTTTTGAGGGCTTTTCTATAACCTGCATACGAAGTCTGCATATTAGCTATATTGTCCCACTCATGAACACTGCTCTTTAGAAGGGAAAGCCCTCCAGCCTACAATCTTCTCAACTTCCATTTGTTCATTGTGAGATTTTAAGACAACTGCAATCATAAATCTGTCTACTTGTACTACAAACTTTTAAATATGTACTGCAGAACTCCAAGTCAAATCCCATCACTCAGAATTTAACTATACTTAAGCTACCTAAACAGGAAATATAGCCGAGTAAGAAGTACTCACCACAAAAGTATATAAAACAGTTACAAGCCTCTTATTTTAGTTTTGTAACCACTGTTCTCCCCTCCCCCAGCAACACTCAACTTCTCTACCATACTGGTATTCTGTTGTAGTCCACATCCCACCATATATGGTGGGGCTGTACACCTATCGGTATGACTGCAAGCTTGACCCCCCCTCAAACACCATCTTCAGTTCTTCAACTGAGAAGTTCAGCAACAACACGTGACAAATAGTGGAGTGACAGCCTGGAATGAAGTTTGCTTTGCAGTACTATCTATCCCTTTAATACACTCATAAGTGTGCATTACCTAACCTTGTTACATTTCCAGGTAAATAGTTTGTAAATGCTATGAGAAAATCAAGTTTTATAAAAGGAATTCACAAGTTGAGAAAGCAGTCACAAAGTTGCTAGAGGTCATAAAGGTATCTAAAGCCATGTAACTTGAAGTAGCAGACTTTACCTCAAGCATCCGATGTGAGGTCCCTCTTCTGGGTAAGTAATCAAGAAGCCTCAATCCTCACCACTGAGGGATGTTCACTTGGAACAAAAATAGATACACAGCATTTCCAGATGAAACTCTCTGCACCAAGCACAATTTCCGTTAAGAGCACACAGGGAACACACTCCTGTCCTGGCCTGGGCTCCCCCCTCTCATCAGGCCCCAAATAAGACTCCACACTGATCACAACTGTACAGTTAAGTCCTCAGCAGAGTGTTCCAAGCCAAGTCCTCCACAGCCCTCTTGGTGAAACTACTGCTGTGTCCCTGCTCCAAGTAAGCTGACACACACATTTGATTTTCCCACACAGACACGGGAAAGGCTGGCACAGACTTACCAGCAATATCCCCTCTGCCCAGATTGTAATGTAGATACTGCCACCAGAACACTCCAAAGCCAAATACTTTAGGGCTCTTACAAGGGTACTCAATTATATGAGTAAAATTAATCTTAATATAAATGGTATTGTTTGACCAATGCAGCAAGGCTTTCAGGAGCGGCCACAGTGTCACCAAATAAATATAAGTACTCTCAAAGGTTAATATATTCTCTAAAACAAAAAGCCACAATGAAAAGTTTAAATATATGTAATAATAAATAATAAAAACATGAAAATACTACATTATTTACTTACAATAAACACCAGAGTTTCAATCACAGAAATATTAAAAATAAAAGATGCATAGATTCACACAGATACAGAAAAATAGTACTTTACTAATCTCACTATATTTTCCTGACTTATCTAAAGAATTACTATTCCCTGGTTACTTACTAAAGTAAGGTAAAATAAAGTAGGGGAGTGACCTTTCTTTGTCAAGTTTCACAAACAGAATGCACTGAGACATCTGTCTCATCTAATACTAAAACATCATTTCAGTGCTGGATTACAGTATGGCCTCACACACATCTGATCATTTGACCCTGGTTCCCACATTACCCCCTTCACTAGAAACTGAACCAGAATCTAGCACGGGTGTGTCATAATACACACACACACACACACACACCTTTGGCAAGATGTGTTATAGCATCTGGAAGCTATAAAACCATTTCAAAAATGTCCACCCTTCCAGGGTAGCAATTAGTTCACCTCTAAGGACAGACAATACAGTAAGATTCCCAGTCCTAGTTTTCCCAGACATTTTGTCTCTGGCTGCAATCAGAACTGCAAGATATAATCGTTATGGCCTAAACCAGGTGATTTAATTTCCGATTTTCCACAGTTAACTGAGATTAATTAATTAATTAACGGACTGAGATTAATCTCTTCTCTTCCAGTATCTTCCGTTACAATATATTAATTTCAACAGTTACAATACAGTCTGACATACAGGTGTATTGCTTTTCTGTCCAGTAGGACCCACTGTTGGTATATTTTTAACACAAGCAGCTTTACAAATACATTTTCAACACAAGCACATGTACAAATCGGTTTGATATACAAATGGCATACAATTCTTTACAAAACTCCAGCTAGCAATGCTGGCATATGTCACACATCCACTGCCCTACTTTTCCTGGCACAGGGGGCAATACCTCACAATGCATCCAATATAATGAATCTTGTAAACAGATGTGGTGTGCATCATTACACATTAAACTGCTATTGCTACTTTTAAGTTAGCACCACATAAAGGGAGGAGAAGAGGGAACAGAGAGAGAAGCTGAAGCAAATCTGTTGAGGCAGCTGGTTCAAATGGAGGCAATGTTAATTTTTCTAGTATGTAATTAAGATCCCAGGCTGGTATTGGTTGTTTCCTTGGTGGTCTTATATTCTTAGCCCCTCTGAGGAACTGTCGTAAGAGTGGGTGAGAAAATAAAGGAGGATCCGTGTTGAATTCTGCAGAAATGGCTGAGGCATGGATTTTTATGGAAGAAAATGAAAGTCCACTGTTCAGCAGCTCAGCTAGATACTGTAATACCTGAGGCAAGTTCAGTTTTCTAAGGTCCTGGCCTTTTTTCTCATTCCAAGAACAAAACCGCTTCCATTTTGCGGAGTAAGCTTTCCTAGTAGATGGCCTTCTGGCCTCCAAAATGACATCCTGCACCTCCTTGGAGAGTAGGGTCTGTTGTGGTGTTAAGGAATTTTCCATGCAGCAAGATTGAGTGTTTTCAGCTGACTGTGAAGAGTTTTGTAGCTGTGCTGAGTCAGCAGAAGTGGCATTAGAGGCAGGGACCAGGGGGGAGTATGTGTTAGGCTCCTCAGCAGTGGGTACCAGTGTTGCCTTGGCCAATCTGGAGTAATCAGTATCATCTTCGGTCTGTCTGCTCTTGCTTTCAAAAGCACCTTGGGCAGAAGAGGCAGAGGTGGGAATGCGTAAATTGTCCATGCTGTCCAACTGAATGAAAGGGCGTCCACTCTCCAGGCCTTTGGATGAAAGGTCCTCGAACAAAACTTTTCCAATTGATGATTCCTGTGGGAGGCAAAAAGATCTATGCCTGGCCTCCCCCACGCTTGTATTATTTCTGTTAACACCTGAGGATGTAACTTCCATTCGTGTGGATCTGGCATATTTCTGCTTAAATTGTCTGCCAGCGTGTTTTCCAATCCTGGCAGGTACTGTGCTTGAAGTTCGATTTGCCATTCCAGAGCCAAGTTCCAAAGAGTCATGGCTAGTCTGCACAAGGGGTATGAATGTGTTCCTCCTTGTTTGTTTATGTACCACATTACTGTGGTGTTGTCTGTTCTTATTAGTAATTGTCCTGGATGCAGGAAGTCCTTGAAAGCTGTAATTGCATTTATTACTGCTAGCATTTCTTTTTGATTGATGTGAAGGTGCTTTTCCTTTTGGGACCATTTGCCCTGGATGCACCTGTCCGTCATGTGCGCCCCCCAGGCGTAATCTGAGGCATCTGTTGTGATAACTTACTTTGCTTGAGGCTTGCAGAATGGGAGGCCTGTGTTTGCTTGACATGCTTGGGCCCACCATAGAAATTCCTTTTGCAAACATGGGATTATTGGTATTATTGTTTCCAAACTGTGACTGTGTTGAGACCATAGGTTTTTTAGGTACCATTGAAGTTTCCTCATCCCAGAGCCTGCTGGATTTTCCTTGCAGTAAGCCTGGTACTTTTTTCTAGTATTTTGAAGTACTGAGATAGTTGCTCCTGTTTTTCTGGCGTAAGGTAGGCCATCTGGGTGTTTGTGTTCAAGCTGGCACCCAGGAAAGTTATTTTCTGAGATGGTGTTAGCCTTGATTTCTCTTTGTTGATTGTGTATCCCAGAGCATACAGTAACCGTGTCACATATGCCAGATGTTCCAGAAGTATGTGCTTACTGACCGCTTGGATCAGGCAGTCGTCCAAATAAGGGTAAATTTGTATCCCATGAAGTCTGCAGTAGGCAATCACTGATGCCAGGCACTTTGTGAATACTCTGGGCGCAGTAGATAAGCCAAAGGGCAATGCAGAGAATTGATAGTGGATTGAACCTGCAAGAAATCTGAGGTATCTTCTGCAGCTTTGTCTGATTGGGACATGCAGGTATGCCTCCTTGAGGTCCAATGTTACCAGCCAAAACCCCTTGCCCAGCATGGGAAGAAGTTGCTGTAATGTGAGCATCTTGAATTTTGGTACGAGTAGAAATGTGTTTAGGATGGATAAGTCCAAAATGGGTCTCCAGTCGGTTCCTTTCCTTGGTACCAGAAAAAGTCTTGAATAGAAACCTTGACCTTGTTCGTGAGTAGGTACCTCTTGAATAGCTCTCATGCTTATGAGCTTTGAAATTTGTAGTTGTGCCTCTGCCCTTTGATTCTGTGGCAGGTTTGGCATGCCTCTCATTTTTGGAAGAGTGTGAAATTGAAATTTGTAGCCTCTGTTTATAATGTCCAGGATCCATTTGTCTGTTGTGACAATATGCCAATTGCCTGCAAATAATGCTAGCTTTCCTCCCAAAGGTGCTGCCAGCTGAGACATGCTTGGCATGGAAATGAGGGAGTCATTGGGTTGGCTTCCTGTATTGTTGTGCACTGTCCTCGCCACCTCTTGGTGCTGGAGTTTGCCATTGTCGGCCTCTATATGATCCTTGTGATTGCCCTCTGCCCCTTGTGCGCCTGTATCTACCTCTTTGGGGCTTGTCAGTGGCTGGAAAGGACCAGTTTTTTGAAGGCCAATTTCTGCTAAAACGTGGAGGTTGGACCTGTAAAAGGCTTTGACAGTTTGCATAGTTTCATTTTTATCTTCCATTTTCCGTAGTATCTCCTCAGCATTAGTACCAAACAGCACATCCTTTTGTAAAGGAGCATCTAGAAGTTTAGCTTTCACATGATCAGGCAAGTTTTGTTCTCTAAGCCAGGCATGTCTGCGAATGACTGATCCTGTAGCAGCCACTCTACTTGAGGCCTCTAGGGCATCATAACCACATTGTAAAGTGTGTTTACCCACTTGCTCTGCACTATGCATCATATCCTGTAACTCCTTCAAATCTGGTTGTTCAGGTTGAGACATCTTATTCCTTAATTGTGATAACAGGAACTGTTGATATTTAAGCATATGAAACTGACAATTTAAGGCCCTCATGGCTAGGGTGGCCGAGGTATATACCTTTTTTCCCCACCTTTCTAAAGATCTTGACTCTCTTCCTGCAGGAAGAGGATTCTTGGCAGTGGAGGCCTTCAATCCCTTGGGACCTTGTGAAATGGTTTCAGGGTCAGCATTATGGCTTTTGTAGAGAAATTGGTGAGAGTTAGGTACTCTGTAGTACCTATCAGGTTTGACTGGTGCAGGAGGCAGAGAATCCGGGTTAAGGCAAGCCTCCGAATAAACATCATCAAGTATGTCCAAAACAGGGGGTATCGCCAGAGGTCTGTGTTGAGGTAACAAAAGAAATTCCCTAAGTCTTTTCTTAGAATCTGAAAAGTCTTGGCCTTCCCAATGGAAGTGTTCCCTCAAGGTGTGCAAGGTTTCCCCATAGGAAAAATCCTCAGGAGGGGATACAGAAGGGATGGACTGCTCTGCATCCGAATCCTCAAAAGGGGAGTAAGAGTGTTCCTCTACATCAGAATGTTCTGATAAAATGGATCCCTGATCAGAAGAGGGAGAATCTTCCTCCACTCTGGGTCTCTTGTCTGGAGGGGGTTGAGAACCTCTGATAAGAGTAATTAAATCCTCAGCCATTTTAAGCATCTGTTTTTTAGGCATGGGACCTGGGGATGGGCCCTGTGCAACAGGCCTCTTGGGATGCCTGGCTGCTTTGGATTTAGTAAAGGCCTTAATAGAAAAAGAAGATGAGGGTCTAAAGACACCATGGGTGGAGGTGGACCTGTCCACATTAGTAGGCTCAACATTAGCAAAGGCTTCGGTGGTTGTAGTCTGGGAAAGGGCCGACGTCCCAGCGGTCTCGGGTACAGAGGACACCGCCAAAGGAGTGTCGTCGGTAATCAGGGACTGCAAAGGCGTCTCGCTGAGAACCGGACCACGTGTAGCCTGTTTTGGCGTGGTGTCGGCGGGGACCGCGGGCCTCACGTGTCGGTCCTTGTCCTTGCGTATTTTGGACAAAACGGTAGTCGGAGTGTCTGACGACATTTTATAATCGAAAGCTTTACCAAAACAGTGTTGGGCGAACTCCGCCCGACGCTTAATAGTGCGTTTATTGAAGGTAGCGCAAAAGCGACAGCCCGAGACGTCGTGGTCTGGGCCTATACAAGGTATGCAGAGGGAATGGAAATCCTTATGTGGTATTTGCTTCCCACAAGAAATACAATTATTAACTTTTTCTGACATCAGTCTGAGGCAAGAAAAGTTTCCCCAACGGGGTACTTAGCTTTAATGAAGACTTCGGTTTCCAAAATTTTCGTAATTCAGGAGCTGGCCGACCGGCACTTGCGAACTGCTTCTGCTTCGGGCGCCGCGCGGCAAAAAAGACTGAAGAACATGGCGTCGGCTGTGTCTTACATACTCTGGCCTCACTGACGTCAGAAGAGAAAGCGACGACAACCGACGCCAGACCAAGACTTTGGAATTTGGCCGACCGAGGGACCGCCTGACGGCAGAGAACCCATCTGTGATTACTGCAGCTGTATGCACGATGAACATCAGAGAGAGAAGCTGAAGGAAGGTAAGAGCAATCAGTAGCCATAAGATAGAATAAACCCCTATGACCCTAGTGGTAAGACTGGTAGAGCTGTAGGTTGAC
Organism: Protopterus annectens; assembly: GCF_019279795.1. Lineage (NCBI taxonomy): Eukaryota > Metazoa > Chordata > Ceratodontiformes > Protopteridae > Protopterus > Protopterus annectens. The sequence goes on from NC_056748.1 coordinate 958,823,215, forward strand.
ACATACAGACATATTCAACCATTCAATAGTAAAAAGGGAAATTACCTTACTTGATCAATAGTAGAAGTGTTCTTGGTAGTGCCACATTACAAAGGAGAAGAATCAAACCAATCGTAGGAAGTATAAAGCAAAGAATCTCAAGTCTGCTTAAGGCAGCAATGTACTGCAGCATAGATCTGTACTAGGTCCAATGTTTTTCAACCTCCAGAACTCTGATATATAAAGGTGGGTTGTGTGACCTACAGAGATAAAGCCCTGAGTGCAACCCAAATAAGCAGAGACTAACTATCATCCCAGGTGTAGCAGGATAAGTAAGGGAAGGCAAGATTGAGCAGCCAATGATGGGGAAGGAAGGAGTCTGGATCACTTCAATGCAGGCAATTACTGGAAACTGAAGTGCACAGTTTACAATTTACAATAAATGAACTGTAGATGATCTTTGGTCTGCTCAAACCACACCTGGATGATGGTCTTCAAAGTACATGTGGAGAAAGGCATAATCACACTTAGAAGGTGTAAAAGGCTGTTGTGCTTGAGGGTGTACACACTGGCTGCCATTAAACCTTCTCCTGCAGCCTGTGCACACACCAGTTGCTGGTGGGGTAAAGGCATAAAAAAGGAAAACCCCTTCATGGCTGCTCAAGTAACACCCTTGCACATGACTGGCTGACACAAAGGTGATAGGGAACAAATGGGCATGGTCATGATAGAATTTTGAAGATGGAAAGGCATATGCAACTTAAATGCACTTTAGGAACAGCTTAAAGAACCTGGCAGCTGGGGGCCAAAATAATGCAATTAAAGTTAAGTGCTAAAACTTTAAGGTTCTGTGCACAAGGGAATAATCCCAAAAGGGAATACTGCTTTAAAAAGTTACACAGAAGGTTAATAACCAAGAAAGGATTTCAAGGACGGAGTAACACTGCTTCCACTTCATTGGGCGAGGAAAAACACATGGAATGCTCTTATCTTCTCTTCTGAAAGCCATACAGAAAGAAAGAAAAAAATGCTGAAAAGTGTTCAAAGGCAGATGACTAGGATAGCAGAATGGAGGAAATGGAAAGACATGAACATAGGTTGTGAATGCTGGGTTTATATTCTCTAAAGAAAAAGGTATGGGATAAGATTCAGAAGAGGGTATGACTACTAGAATAAAGGGATTAACTTTGTTTTTTTTTTTAGATAGAGATTTTATTCAAGAAAATATACAAACACAAGCTGATGTACAATTCATCCAAAATATTTGCTATAAAGCAGCATTTCCACAACACAGGAACATTTTTAATACGTAATATCATATCTAGTACATATAAAACCTTTTAACAGAAGAATAAAAAGTGACATCATTACAACTTGTGTGAGAAAAATAAGAGGAGGGGGGGTCCAAAACAATGTACAGTTTGGGAAGGCTCTAAAGCATCTTACTAAAGCAGTAATGGATTCTGGGTTTTGTTATATTCTATCTTCCTGCCCGTGAAGTTAATGACTCTGGGCTGCCCTACATGGGGAGCACAGAAATTAACTTTCGATTTTGTCATTAGACTTAAATGATTTTCTGTCAGTACACTAGACTATCTTTCTATGAAAGGGTCCCAATTACAGATAGTTTTATATGCAGACCTCATCTTCTCTTAGGTTTTACGTCCTGGAGAGTACAGCATAATTAATGTTGCCCAGCAGACTTCCCAAAGTGGGAATGCTCACTTCCAATAGTATATAATGGCTTTTTTAGAAGCTGTTAGAATAGTATGTTATCTGATTTTACCACCTTGATTAGGGCTGCGTGGTAAACCGAAGAGGCTGAGGGCAATGGTAAGAAATGTATGACATCCCCGTATTTCTAACAAACACTAGGAGTATCTGAGAATGCTAACAATGCCTAGACAGAGTGAGAGGTGTGTGGTGGCAGTAAAAAGGATGCTAGGGTGCATTTCCACGGGTACAGATTCCAGAAGCAAAGATGAAATACCAACTCTGCATACAAATGGCAGACTATACCTATTTATTGTCATTTGTTAACCGGGTTAGTCCAACTGAGCCAGGAGCTCATTTTCAGTGGGGACCCGAGGAGAAAAGCTCCAGATACAAGTAACAATATCACAAAAATGGTAATATTTACAGTGATATAGTTTCAAGTAGTTATACACTGAAAAATAAGAACCACATTTTTAACAGTTGTTTTCAAGATTGCAGAAATCAAGTACATAACATGAAATAAATTCAAAATGCCAAAATATACACAGGTTAACAGCAAGAAACTCCATGTGCATCAGTATTTACAAGAACAGGGGCTATGCATGAAGTAAAGGAAGTATTAGAGAAACAAGTAGAAAAAAAGATACATGCTTTAAGTAAGTAAGTAGAATTAGAAAGAGAGCAGTATATCAGGTAGGAGTTTAACATGGACAGGACCAGGTCTTTAGTAGGTAATTTTTAAACTCGTGTTTTAAATTGGGTACCTTGAGTACTCTATGCAGTTTTAAAGGCTACTTAAGGAAAAGGACACCAGGCTGTTGGAAGAAATTCAGAGGAAAACTACCACAAAGATATGTGGCACAGATGAAAAGTGCACAGGCTACAGGAGTTAGAGCTCATCTCACCTGAAAACAGAAAGAGAAGGACCTGACACTAGTTCACAGGATCATGGCAATGGGATATGAAGGGGTCATTCTACTTAGGAAGGACAGAGGAGGGAGGAGAATGAACAGACCACAGAATATACAACAGGAATACTACCTGGATCTCCAAAATATATTTTTCCACAGTGTCATAGATCCACAGAATAACCCATTATAATGAAGCAGAGAAGTACAAGAAGGAACAGGAAGCACAAACTAATGTTGATAGAAGTTGCAGCCAGCAGATTATAGGTCTCAAAATGTAGTCGCAATAGCACAGTAAATATTTTTTGTCATGTTTTGTAAAAAGCTTAAGTTACACATATACATCATAATTTTTTCATCCAGCTATGAGCTTTCATATGGGGTTAACCATTCAGTCTGTGTCACTTAGATGTTGAAATATTTATAAAAAAAATATGACAATATAATAAGAACATGAACATTTGATCTCTCTTTAGCTGCTCTAAACAGAGATCAGTTACCAATGTAGCTGTTAATCATACAAGATGAAGTATTTCAATTTATTTTATGTAATATGGTTTTGGACTTATTAATGTACAATGAACCGGAAATAGACATCTATAAGAGTCAAAAGGAATTTCCTAGAAAAATACATGGAGACATCACTAAGGTTTATGTGTTTAGCTAAGGAGGGCTTCCTTGAACAAGGCTCCGGCCGCCTCTGCTAGTTTGATTCGTAAATTTTAGCAGATTCTTTTGAGAACTGGTGCTTAAAGGGTTAACATCAGCTTGAAGAAAAAGTTACGTAGCCCCCACAACATTTCATCTGTGTTGTCGATTTTCACTTTTTCCTCACTGATGGGCTCTGATCCCAGTACTTGGATCCAACTCAGCCGTTTCAACAGCTCATGGCAGCCAACAAAGCTCTTGGGTCCTTCCCTTACCCACAATGCACCTTCCCCATTACCACAGATCTTATTTGCCAAGAAAAATTAGCTATTAGGATATATATATAGTATGGACCTGTATCAACATAAATACAATAATCAAATTGAAGCTATTACTGGAGCCATCAAAGAAATGATTTAATCAAATTTTAGATCATGTCCTTCAGGGAGACCTGGACGAGGGCTGGAAGGCGAGTTGTGAAGAAATGTGAAAATCGACAACACAGATGGAATGTTATGGTGAGTATACAACTTCTTCATATGATGTTGTTAATTTTCACTTTATCCTCACTGATAGGACAGAGTCCCTAGCTACCTTTATCTAGGGTGGTTCATGGAAGGATATTCCTCAAAACTATCAAACCAAAGGAAGCTTTGCCCCTGGAGACCAAATCCAACTTGCAATGAATAATAAAGGTCTAAAGATTAGCCCAAGTAGCTGCAGCACAAACACTGTCTACAGATGTTCTAGAATGGGAAGCAAAAAGTACAGTTGTGTACACTTACCATAAATGTAGATGTTCGAGTGTATTCACTGTTGCAGTCATTACATTTGGGTAGTCTGCTGGCAGGTTGCCCTCAGGTAATCTGCTGGCAGGTTGCTCTCAGTCAGCCTGAATTCCAAAGTCTTGGGTCCTGCGTCGGTTGCTGTCTCCTCTTCCATGACGTCAGGTCGTTAGGGGTATAAAACATGCAGCAGATGCCATTTTCTTTAGTTTTTCATGCCCCAGATGTCAGGTGCCCCCAAAAAGGTAGCAAAAATATATAAATATATATATATATATATACATATATATATATATATATATATATATATATATACATATATATACACACACACACACACACACACACACACACACACACACACACACACACACACACACACGCATCAAAATAAACTTTACCTTCATCTACAAGCAAATACACCACATAGGTTGTAGAAGATAGAGAAGGAAAGAAACTCCAGAATGACTGGGGGATGGCGGGCTGGTAATCTAGACTGCAACAGTGAATAAACTCACATCTACATTTATGGTAAATGTACACAACTGTACTATGTTATTCGTGTTTTACTGTTTCAGTCATTACATTTGGGTAGAATCCCAAAGCTATGGTTGGGAGGCTGGAGCTAAACAGCATTAGGTGCGGCTATAAGGCCCTGCAGAACTGAAGTGGCAAAGCCTGCCCTGGACTTAGAGAGGCAAATGATAATGCTTTGTAAAGGTGTGACCAGAACTCCAAGTAGCAGCCTCTAGAATGTCTTTGGTTGGTACCCCTCTGAGAAAGGCTGCTGAAGTAGCTGCAGCTCTGGTGGAATGAGACCTAATGCCCTTGGGCACAGGTTTACCATGGTGTAAGTAGCAGAAACAGATGCAGTGGCTTAACCACTTTGAAATTGTCTGCTTTGAAATAGCCTTTCCTTCTGATCCTGCAGCATATGTCACTAGTAATTGCTCAGTTTTTCTTAGAGCTTTAATCCTGCTCAAGTAGAATCCTAGCTATCTGTGTACGTCCAAGGAATGCAGAATTCACTCCCCCTTGTTCTGCGGATTTGGATAAAAGGTTAGCAGATGAACTGTTTGGTTAAGAGCCACACTGGAAACCACTTTAGGCATAAATGTAGGATTTGTCCTCAGAGACACCCTGTCTGGGTAAAATATGATAAAAGGTTCTACAGCCATGAGGGCCTGTAGCTCTGAAACTCTTCTTGCTGAAGTAACTGCTAGTAGCAGAGCTGTTTTCCACGATAAGAGCTTTATATCAGCGGTAGCAGCTGGTTCGAATGGAGGCAGGGTGAGCTTTTCCAATACATAATTGAGGTCCCATGCAAGTAATGATGATCTTCTAGGAGGCCTTAAATTTTTGGCTCCTCTAAGATACTGCTTTAGTAAAGGATGAGAAAAGATTGGTGGCTCTGTATTGTAATGAGCCAAAATGGCAGAGGCATGGATTTTAATTGAAGAGAAAGATAGGCCTTTGTCAAGCATCTCAGTTAAGTATTGTTAATATCTGAGGAATATTTAGTTCTGCTGTATTAGTTCCTTGTGCTTGATTCCAAGTACAGAATCTCTTCCATTTATCAGCATAAGATTTTCTAGTACTAGGCCTTCTGGCTTCCAAAATGACATCCATCACAGCTTTAGTGAGAGGAGTTGTTTGTATAACTAAATGATCAGCCATGCTGCCAGGTTCAGTGTCTGGAGTTGATTGTGCAGGATCTGATTGTTTTGCTGGGACAGTAGTTGAGATCTTTGAGGTAAGGTCCAAGCTGGGTATTGAGACAAGTTCCTTAGGACTGGGTACCAGTACTGGCGGGGCCAGTCCGGGGCAATTACCATCATCTTTGGTTTCTCTTGTCTGACTTTTAGGAGGACCTTGGGAAGAAGAGGCAGAGGAGGAAAGGCGTAAACTGATAGTTTTTCCAACTGAAGGATAGGTCGTCCACTTTCCATGCTTGTCTGTGATAAGTCCTTGTGCAGAATCTTTTCAATTGATAATTCTGAGGAGAGGCAAATAGATCCATGTCTGGGCTCCCCCATTTCTCTGTTATCATGCTGAAGACTTGTGGATTTAGTTTACACTCGTGAAGGTCCATAAGGTTTCTGCTTAAATCATCTGCCAGAGTATTTTGCTTTCCTGGCAGGAATTGAGCTTGGAGATGTATTTGGTAGGTCAAAGTTGTGTCCCACAGTGCCATGGCTAATCTGCAAAGGGGGTATGTGTGTGTGTGCCCCCTTGCTTGTTTATATACCACATGACCATGGTGTTGTCCGTCTTTATCAGTAGTTGCCCTGGATGAAGTAAGTCCTTGAAGGCTGTTAGGGCATTTTGAACAGCTAGCATCTCTTTCTGGTTGATATGTAGATGCATTTGTTTTAGGGTCCATATGCCCTGAATGCATCTTCCTACCATGTGGGCGCCCCAGGCATAATCTGATGTGTCTGTTAAGGTTTGGCTGGCAGGGGGTAGAGTGAAGGCCCATCCCATGTTTTGGTGACATGCCTTTGCCCACCATAGAAACTCCTGTTATAGGCAGGGTATGAGAGGAATCACTGTTTCCAGACTGTGAGAATGTTAACTACATACACTTTTTAAGTACCATTGAAGTTTCCTCATATGCAGTCTCGCATATGGAATTAGTAGGATGCAGGATGCCATGAAGCCCAAGGCCTTCAGAATTTGTCTTGCAGATAACTGGGTTTTTGTTGCCATCAGTTTGAAGCAAGTAGTCAGTTGCCTTTGCTTTTCTGGCATGACATAAGCCATCTGGGCAGTTGTATTTAAGCTTGCACCCAAGAATGTTATCTTTTGAGAGGGTACCAGTTGTGATTTCTTTTTGTTTATTGTGTACCCTAGGCAGTTTATAAGCCTTTTCACAAACGCCAGGTGCTGAAGAAGAATGTCCTTGCTCTCTGCTTGAATGAGACAGTTGTCCAAATAAGAGTACATTTGTATACTTTTTTGTCTGCAAAATGCAATTACTGGTGCCACTTTGTGAAGACCCTGGGCGCAGTAGATAAGCCAAAGGGCAGTGCAGAGAATTGGTTATGCATTAAGCTAGCCTTGAATCTGAGGTATCTTCTGCACAACTGTCTTATTGGGACACGAAGGTATGCCTCTTTTAGGTCTAATGTCACCAGCCAAGCATTCATGCCCAGCATGGGCAGAAGCTGCTGCAAAGTCAGCATTTTGAATTTTGAAATGTCCAGGTATGTGTTCAAAATTGATAAATCCAGTATTGGCCACCAGGCCCTTGTCCTTTCTGGGTACCAAGAACAGTCTTGAGTAAAAACTGTGTCTTTTTCCTGTTCTGGTACCAGCTGAATGGCCCCCATATCCATGAGGGACGTAACCTGTTTCTGTGCCTCTGCCCATTGATTTTTGGGCAGATCTGGCCAAACGTTTGCCATTGGTAGAGTGTGGAAATGGAATCTGTATCCCTGTGATACTATGTTTAGTACCCACTTGTCCTGGGTTATTAGCTGCCAATTTTGAGCAAAAAGTGCTAATTTTCCCCCTAGGGGTGCTGCCAAAAGTTAAGTGCTTGATGTAGGCAGAGAGAAGTCATTGGGATTGTTTTCTGTAGGTTTGCGCTTTATCTCCTCCAGATTTGAAGGTAGAAACACCCCATTGCTTTGACCTGTATGAATCTTGCGCCTGGTATCTGGAACTCTTAGGGCATCTGGATTTGCCCCTTTGAGCTCTGTCTGACACAGGAAAGGACCAATTCTTTGTAGGCCAGTGTCTACTGAATCTGGGTGGCTGCACTTGTAAGAAGTCTTTAACAGTTTGCAAAGACTTAGCTTTGTCTTCCATTTTCTTTAAAACCTCTTCTGCCTTAATACCAAACAGAATATCATACTGTAAAGGTGCATCTAGCAATTTAGCTTTAACATGATCAGGCAAATTTTGTTCCTTTAGCCAGGCATGCCTCCTAATCACAGATCCAGTAACTGCGGCCCTGGAGGAGGCCTCTAAGGAGTCAAAACCACATTGCAAAGTATGCATTCCAACCTGTTCAGCTGCATGCAATAATTTCTGTAATTCTTTATTTTCTGCACATTCAGAAATCATCACCATTTTCTGTTTCAGCAATCCCATAACATGTTGTTGATACTTAAGCATATGAAATTGACAGTTTAAGGCTCTGATTGCCAAGGTTGCAGATGTATAAACCTTTTTTCCCCATCTGTCCAGTGCCCTTGAATCTCTGTCAGAGGGGGCAGGATTTTTTGCTGTTGAGGCCTTAACTCCCTTTGGACCCTGTGAAATAGTTTTGGGATCAACAGCAGGGTTTCTAAATAAAACTTTATGTGAGTCAGGGACCCTGTAATATCTGTCAGGCTTACTGGGAGCCGGAGGTAAGGAGTCAGGGGTCAAGCTGGACTCCAAGACACATCATCCACAATGTCTAAAACGGGGAATGGCTAAAGGCCTGTGCTTAGGGAGAAGGAAATCCCTGAGCCTCTTTTTTTTTGATTCTGAGAAATCTTGACTCTCCCAGTGAAAATGCTCCCTCAAAGTATGCAAGGTTTCCCCAAATGAATAATCCTCAGGAGGAGAAGCAGATGGTACAGACGCCTCTGCATCAGAATCCTCATAGGGAGGTGTAGATAATTTCTGATCAGAAGAGGAATCAGAAGAAATAAAAACCTGATCTGCAGATTCATAATCAGTGTCTTGCCTAGGCCTCTTATCTGGAGGGGGATGGGTACCCCTGATCAAGGTAATAAGGTCTTCAGCCATTTTGATCATCTGTTTTTTAGGCATAGAGGCCTGTGCACGTGGCTCATGCGTCGTTTTTTTAGTTTTAGAAGTTGCTTTTGTCTTTGGTTTTGCAGCTGTAGTCTGTATGATATACAAATGTTGAGGTCTGACTACACCCTCAGAAGCAGGTGCCTGTTCAGCGACTCCGGACCCATCCGAGGGAGATACATCCGTCGGTCCAATACCTTGAGCATCTTGCGGCATGCCGGACTTCACATGGGTGTTGGTAGAGGCCTGCGACTCGAAGGTAGCGGGTATCAGGGGCTGCGAAAGCGCCTCACTGTCTACCGGTGACTGGCTTTGGAGGATTGTAGGGTTATATAGTTTGGCAACGAATTCCAGATTTTGCCAATAAAGCTGGCAAACAGGGATTCACCAGCAGAGTTTTTAGCTTTATGGGTTTGGACCAGTAGTTTATCGGCTGACCGTAGGGATCTTAGGTTGCTATATTGCTTAATAATATTTTTAAAAGTGAGGGGGTATCCTCAGGGTGGTACAAAATTTTGTGCGCTATTAAGAGTTGATTAAATTGAATTAAGCTGGGAAGTTCTAGCCACCCTAGTTGTTTAAGGTTCTGGCAGTGGTGGGTTCTATAGGATGGAGCCAGTGGCGAATCTGGCAATATGATTGTAGCTATGGGACAGCTTACCTAGTTCGGATTTGTTGAGGTTTGAAAGTACAGGCAAGGCATATAGAGTAGAGAGTAGGTGTGATCGGGCGATTGCAGTCCTAGCCAGTGGGGTTAAAAATGTCTTGTTACTATACAGTGATCCAAGTTTCTTATTGATGGTCTGTATGGTTTTGATGACCTGTAGGTCAAACTTGAGATTATTGTCTATGATAACCCCTAGCAGTCTGGTGTGATTATCTGGAGAAATAGTGGTACCATTGTTAGATGTGACAGAGAATGAAAGTGTGGTGGCTCTACTAGTGGGAGAAAAGAGTAGACGTTTACTTTTATTGGGGTTCAGAAGTAGGCGTTGATTGGTGAGCCAGTTCTCAATAGTGTTAAATGTATTTTGGGTTAAGATTTGCAAGTCGGATGGGGAGGTGGCTGAGCAGATGAGAGTGGAATCATCTGCATATTGAATGCAGGTGGCTTCAGGGATAGCAGTGTGGAGGTTGTTGATGAAAACAGAGAAGAGAAGTGGACCTAGTATGGACCCTTGATGTACACCCAGTGTGAGAGGTAACTGGCTGGAGAGTTTGCCCTGCCATAGTACCGCCTGCTGTCTACCAGTCAGGTAAGACTGGAACCACTGGATAGCAGGCTTGTTGAGGGAAATAGATTTTAGTGAAAGAATGAGAAGTTCGTGGTTGACCATGGCAAAGGCTTTCGATAGGTCAAGAAAGAGGGCAGAGATTAGTCTATTATCATTCCTGTTTTGGTTTATGGCAGTGGTACAGGAAAGGGGGGCTGAGGTGGTGCTATGGTATGGCATGAAACCATGCTGGGACTCTGATAGTAAGTTATTCTGTGAAAGGTATTGCATTAGTTGCTTGTGTACACATTTCTCCATTATTTTGGCTAGTGGGGAAAGAATGGCAATGGGTCTATAGTTGGATATGTCTGAGGAGCTACCACCTTTAAGGAGTGGGATGACGTGAGATATTTTCCAGAAGGAGGGGACAGCATTTCGGATAAGGTTCTGTTGATGAGGATAGATATGGGATATGCAATGGCATCTGCAGATATTTGTAGGTACTCTGCAGGGAGGAGGTCAGCAGCGAGGGTGGTAGGCTTTAGTTTTTTTTAGAAGTGTTTTGATAAAACTAGTGGATATTGGTTGGAAGCTAAATTCCGGGTGAATATTAGGTAGATTAGGCATGTGGTTTAAGTTCGAGGGGGAAAAAGTTATTAAAGGCGCTAGCTATGGTCTCTGGGGAACTATGAGTATAGTTGGCCGGGGTTGGGGTGGTGAAGTGACCTGGACAAAGTAGTTGATTTAAGCCTGCCCAGAACTTTTGAGGGTTGTTGTGGTGCTTTTGTAGGAGATTTTGGTAGAAGCTTTTTTTATCCAGTAAAATAGATTTTTTTGTATCATGCCTGAGTTGACGATATTTTAGATGGTCAAGTGGGGCTTTGGTTGTTCTCCAGCTGGCCCAGGCTCGGTTTCTAGTTTTGATTTTAGCTTTGGTATCTTTTGTGAGCCATGGTGCTGTATTTGATCTAGTTTTTTATTGTACGTGCTGGAGCATGGGAATCAAGGATACTTAGGAATTTAGTGTTAAAGTGATCTATGGCCTCCTCTAATGTCATTTTTTTAGTTTTGACCAGTCAACTGCTTTTAATTAATTTTGGAATATAGCAGCATCAAAGTTTTTCCTGTTTCTAAATGTTTTATATTTGGGCTGGTGAGGGTTTCCTGCCTTATGTATTACGATATAGGTTAGACAATGGTCGCTGACGTCATCAGGGAGAGTACCAGCTGTGTACAGTTGGGTTGGTTATTAACTAGGATCCAGTCTAGGGCACTTTCCTTGTTGGTTGGTTTGTTTATCCTAATGGGAGAGGTTATGGTCTGTTTAAACCCAGATAAGTTTATATGAGTAAGGGGGGGGGGGGTTGGAGGAGCAGGGGTGCCAGTCCGTATTAAAATCACCAAGAATTATGGTTTCTTGGGGGATAGGTAGTGGATAACCAGTAAAGGAGATCTTCTAAGGTATTTAGGTTGTTGCCTGGTGGAATGTATGCACAGACTATGTTCAAGTGTTTGTTTTGGTTAATCTGTAGCTTTGTTATGAGGAGTTCCGCATTATTGAATTGGGGAGGTTGAATGGTGTCTCTATTAACAGTTTTTGTAAAGGACTGCTATCCCACCTCCTTTCCTTGCAGCACGGTCTAACCGGTGAATATTGTATCCTGGAGGTAGTATGTCATTGTCAGTAGTACTGGCCAGGTTTCTGTAAAACACAATGTCTGGGGAGTGGGTTGCTAGGAGGGCGTCTAGGTTGGGAATCTTATTGTTAATACTTCTAATATTTAGGTGAAATGCTAGGAGGGAACTAGTGGGAGTACTCAACAGTAGTTTGAATGTGGGGGTTGTGGTAGGGGAGTGGAGGTTATTGGGTGTGGGCGGGCCAGGGTTGGGATGAATGTCTCCATGTGTTATAAGGTTATAGTGACAGGATATTATTGAGCTTTAGGAGTTTGTTTATAAGCTTTATATAGTCTGTGTCTTTAGGATTATGTTTTGTGGCTGTACAGGGGTGGTATATTTGGTGTGCTGGGGAAGGTAAGGTGTTTGGTGTTATGTGTGAAGTTGTGGGTGTCTGACCATTTGGGTAGTGAATACCATGGTCAAGTGTTTCTTCGTAGGCAGTGAGATGGTAAAATAGAAACAGTATAGGCATTTGGGTAATTAGTGTTTTTTTGTTTGTTTGCATTTTGTTAGGGGGCGGGCCAAATTTGATGGCTGACTGTGATAACAGGGTGTAAAAGAATGAGCGAGAAGGAAATGGGTTAAGGGGGCAGGGTTGTTCAATGATGTGTGAGGTGCTGATTGGTATTTAGCAGGAGGGCAGTGGCAAGGGAGTGGCAAAAATTTAGCACTAGTGGGGGCGGGTGGAATTTGGGGGCAGGGAGGCGAGTGGAGCGAGCAGAGCGCAGCGAGGGCGAGTGGAGCAGGGCTAACACTGACTCAGAGTTACCTTGGGCGTTTGGTTTGGCTTGTATGATTGTATGTAAGCAGTGTTGTTGACTGTACTTTTGTTTTATTCTTTTTTAATTTTACACCAATTTTCAGGCTAATTTTAAATGGATCCTAGGGGTAAACTAGCAAATGTAGTCAATAAGGGGGGAGCGAAATTACTTTACCAAATTAAAAAGTAAATGCTTGGGACTGGAACACTGTGCGAGTGTAAGGCGGATTCAAAGTAGTATAGCCCAATCTAGTGGCAATTGGCTAGATCCCTTCACTGTTGTTGTGCATACACCATTAAGCCTCAACAGTTTACAAAAACTAAATTGTAGTTCACCTATTACAATTGAAAAGTGGGAGGGAGTCAGGTTCTTGCTTCTCAGAGGTTTTACTTAGTTAAGATAGCCAGCTTCAGTGGAGAAGGTAGAAATTGCTTTATGCAGTGAATACCAGGTGTGTGTGTGGGGGGGGGGACGCACTCAGGAAAGAAACCAGTGCAAACTCAAAAATAAAGGTAAATAAGGCAGAATTAGTACAAAGGTTACAAGAATGTGAAGTGGAGAGCATGCAAGGAATATGCCTTAACAAGTCTTGCAAATGTGTACCTTGTGCTTACAGATGTTTGGTAAAAAGGAAGGATTGGTGCATAAAAGACAAACCGTCTTTATGGAAAAACAAATAAGGAGGTTGGGAAGATGAGGCCTGCAATTCTGATATTCTTCAGCCCAATGTGATAGCCACCAGGAAAACCATTTTCCAGGATAAAGTTCAAGTCACAATGTGTCGCTGGTTCAAAGGGGGACTGTATGATATGTATCAGGACAAAATTTAAATCCCATGGAGGGGAAGGATCTTTGTATGGGGGCTTTAATAAGACTGTTGCTTTCAAAATTGGCTTTACAGAGTTCTGTGAAATTAAGGAAAAGCCATCTTCCCCAATACTGAAATTAGATATGGCTGCCAGCTAGACTCATGGTAGCGGCAGCTGTTCTTTCATTGAGCAATTGGGCTACAAGTCTAGGACTGAGTGGATGGGGCAGTGATGGGATCCATGTCATGAGATTTAGCCCAAATAGCAAACCTTTTCCACTTAACTTTTATACCACTTGCGAGTGGAAAGCTTATGAGATGATGATAAAAAATGTGACTAACTGGGGGAGAGAGTAGGGATGCCTAGCTATTTACTGGAACTGGAGGAGCCAAGCTGTCAGAGTGAGGCTGTTCAGGCTGGGATGAATAATTTCTGTTGAGTGTAACAGAAGGTCCACAGCTGGGCCCAGAATCCAAGAGAAACCAGATCTGTCAAGGCAAAAATGGGGCTATCAGAATTATTCTTTCCTTCAACTTGCTGGCTTTTTGTTGAATTGTGAGGATCAAGGGGATGGAGGGAAAGGCATGAAGGCCCAGGGGCCAATCATGAAGCCCTCGGGGATTTTCCCTGTGGGGAGATTAGATCAAGTAGCAGCTGTATTTGCTGTTGATGGGAGAGGCAAAAAAGATCGCAAGAAGGCTGTCCCCCATTTTCAGAAAATCATCTCCGCCACATTCTGACTGAAGGACCACTCGTGAGGCATCAGAATAGACCTGCTCAAATTTTTCTGCTATCACGTTGGACTTCCCAGTATGTGCACTGCTATCATAAAGTGGCTGGATGAAATGGCCCACTGCCAAACCCTGAGTGATTCCCGACAAAGGGGGTATGATCTGGTTCCTCCTTGCTTGATGATGTACCCAACCACTGACATATTGTCTGACTGGATCGCAACTGCTCCCAACTCTCATCTCTAGTACATTTAGATGCAGTTTAGCCTCGATGGAAGACCAGGCGCCTTGAACACTCTTCCCATTAAATGCACCCCCCCATATGGGAAGCATCCGTAGTCACAGTGGCCTTGGGCTGAGGAGGAATGAAAGGACAGCCTTGGATTACTTGATTGGAATGAACCGACCATCAGAGATCTTTTTTGCATATGTTGGCAAGTTGAATTTGATAAGACATTGGGAGATCTAGAATGGACCATTGTGCCACTAAGAGCCACAGCAAAAGTCTCTTTTTTAATTTCTCCAAAACTTTTGGGTTTCTAATACCATGACAAGAATGGACCACATTCTTAAGTCAAAGTATAATAAAATTTCATGAAATTACTATTGTTTCACTGTCGGCCAAAAGTGCTCTTCGCAGCACTCGCAATGTGCCCAGTAATGACTCCTCCTGCAATTCGTATGGAGTTACATATATTTGTAGCATACCTAAATATGATTATAGACTCTTTTAGAAGACCAGTTGCTAATACTACTATTGGAACTATCTGGGTATCTTTCTTCCACATTGCTCTCATTTCTGCTTGCAAATCCTGTATGCAGGACACTGTAGTCAGTGGATGTGGCGATTTCAATGATCAATGTTACTTTTGTCTGCTTTTCCTGGACCACTATATCCAGTTTTCTATCATCTATCTTTTGAACTGCTGGTAATGGATGATTCCCATGTGATGCAGACTTCATTTTCTATGATGCATTGCGGCTCATGTTTCCAGTGTTTTTCAGCCACTTCAGTACCATAATGTTTGCACAATCCCCAGTGCAGCAGTCTTGCCACATTACTATACCTTTCAGTATATAGTCCTTCTGTCATGAGTATGTTGCAACCAGCATCGAGGGTGCAACTGTTTCCAATTCTATTTGTCAAAACCTACATTTGCCCATGTACGTAGACCACTATCTTGGTCCGCTAATATTAACCTTTCATCTCTTGGCTTAAATTCATCTCTCCTTAACCATTCCTGCGTTTGTTCCTGATCAACAGGAAGTTCTTCCAGAAGTTTTCTATACTTGCAAGTATACTTATGCTTTTTCCACATTTCTTGCCTTCTCATCTGATCCTTCACCTTATATTGTCTTTTGTTTTTTGGCACATTCAGTTGCTACCTGTTTTTTTTATCTACTTCTGGTTTGATCTCCATTCCTGCTTGACGCCAATATGCTTCTGCTAAGTTAAGCAGAGAAGTCATTTTAGATTTATTCTCCTCATGTTTCAAAACTTTCACTATGTTTGGTTCTTGTGAGGTCAGCAGATATGTGCAGAGTCCCATAACTGCAGATCTATACATGTAATCAATTTCAAGGAGGCCCATGCCTACTTCAGAACGGGGAATATATAATCTCGGCATACACTGATTTTTATAAATCATTTGGTGAGCATGAAGCATCCTTCTTGTTTTCCTATCTAATCTATCCAACATGTTTTGGGGCCAGTCAGTCACTCCAAAACTGTAAGTTAGGACAGGAAGAGCAAATTGGTTTATAGCTTGGATTTTGTTCCTAGACGTCAGTGCTGTTTTCAGGATTAATTTAAGTCCTCTGAAATATTTCTTACCAAGTTTTATTCGTATTTGTTCATGTTTTATTGTTGAGCCTTCATTAATTCCCACATATTTATACACTCCCTCTTGGCTCAAGTTCTTTTATATCACATTCTTGCCCCAAACTGATGTTTTCCTGCTTTAATGGTTGCTTTTGCACAAGCAAGACCCCTTCTGCCATAAGCATACGTTTTTCCACCCCTCAAAGACCTTACGGAAGACGCAGCAGAGGAGGCCCACATGTGAGAGCATGCTAACAGGACTAGAATGATGGCTGCCGCCACAGAACCTAGAGTTCGTAGCACTAGGAGAGCGGCTACAGATTTTCTTTGAAGTAAAGCTCTGACCTGACTGCAGATGGTATCGGCTCTTGTGGCTGGACGTTCGGCTGCCATTTGTACCTTTGTGTCTAGACTGACTCCTATAAATTCTAGATTTTGAGATTGTTCCAAAAGCGATTTTTCGTAGTTTACTGAGATGCCTAGTTCTGCAAAGGTTTACAAGATGTAGTGCCTTGCTTTTATAAGTAGATGCCTGGTTGGAGAAATGAGCCAGTCATTCAGACACAGAAACACTTGGAATCTTCATTGTTTCAAGTGAGCCGCCACTACTGTCATGCATTTGATGAACACTCTGAGGCTGTAGTGAGACCAAAGGGCAGAGCTCAGAACCGAACATGACTGGCTCCCAGCTGGAAGCGCAAGTGCCTTCTGGACCATCTATCCATCTTGATGTAGTAGTACGCATCCTGAATGTCTATAGAGCACTTCCAATCTTCTTTTCCAAAAACGGAAGAATGGACTGTACCATGACCATCTGAAACTTGCTCTTTTGTACTGATTTGTTTAGTTTGCGAAGATCCAGAAACTGTCTCCCATCCCATTTTCTTTGGGACTAAAAAGAACCTTGATTAAGTTCTGGGACCTCAGTGGTGTAGGGGGACTTCTTGGATGACTCTCTTGTCTAGCACTCTTCAAACTTGGATGGCTGCTTGTTCCCTTTGACTGGGTAGTATGTTTGGGATTTTTTTGTTTTGACAGGTGAGGCTGGAAAAAGGAATGAAGTAACCTCCGGATATTACATTCTGCACCTAGGTACTGTTTGTTTCGTCTAGTCAGGCTTGTAGGTGCAGGGAAAGAAGTCCCCTGATTAGTTCCAGAGTAGGATAATCAGGCCTCCTTTTAGGAGCGCTGAAAGTGTTTGCCAAAGAAGGTCTGTCTGGAATCCTGATTTTGTGGGCCTCCTCTGCCATGAAGGTAGCACCTTCTATTGCTGTTTCCCACTCTACCTTTGGAGGAACATTCTCCATGTGTGTCCTGGTATGACCCTTGCGATCTTCTGAACCACACCTTCCCTCTGCCTCTCTGAGCTTTAGGATAAGGTCTCTGAGGAGTGAAATAACATATGCCCACGGCAGAAAGGGTCTTGCCTTCCTTTTCACACCTGGACAGTATTTCTTTAACCTTGGGACCATACAGGGATGTGCTGTCAATAGGTCATTGACAGACAAAGACTTGTAAGGATCTGCAAAGTCGCATCCAGGTATGCCTCCTCATAGAAATGCCTGAACCTGCCGCTCTATTCATTCTCTCAGCTGCATATGAAATGAGTCGCATGGAAGAGTTGGCTACTGAATGCAGGGTAGTGAGTTGAGAGAAACCTTTATCCCATGCCCCTTCAGCAGCAGCTTCTTCAATGGTATCTGAAAGCTCCTTGATCAGATCTCTCTGAAATGGGATAAATAATTCAGTGACTATAAGGCAAAGGCTGCTGATGAAAAGACACTTTTCCCACATCTATCCATCATTCTAGGATCTTTATTAGGTGGATGGACAGTAGAACTCTCCTCAGAAAGTTCTTTCTTTGTTGCTGCCTCCATGACCATGGCATCTACTGCCAACAATGTAACACTTTTAGCCCAAAATGTTTTTGTTTTCAAGGGCTGTGATACATTTGTTTGGTCACCATGGAGTAGGTTTGATGGAGGCTGGGGTCTCTCATGCCTGTCCCAAAATCAGTTTGATAAGTTCGTTGGTGGGCGGTGTCAAAGAAGTAGTAGTAGGGTGAGATCCAAAGGCCTTCAGGTACACAGAATCCTTGGGAGGAGGACTGTTGGACTGCCAGCCACATCTCTGTTTTAAAATTCCCAGGACGTCCCCGAAGAAAACATCATCTGGAAGCGACCATGGGGATCCCTCTCCTTCACTGAGGTTGGTATCAGAAGTGGCGGATTCTTCTGGAGAATCCAAATGCTTCCTCTTGCAAATCCTCTAGGAACCTCCTCTGTGGTATATGCCTTTTCTTACATAGTGAAAACTACCCCTTGAAAACTTGACTATCTCCAAGAGGGATAAAGATAGGAGGCTAAAACTCTACAGATAAACAGGATACTCTGGACTCTACAAAAGGGCACTGCAATCCTGGCTATGGCATAACTTCTTCTTTCAGCATGACTGTTTACTGTTTTTAGCTTTCCCTGTGCATATATTGACCCAATAAATACAATTCCAGAAAAAACGTCAGATACTTTTAATAAAACAAAGCTTTCGGATTAAAAATCCTTCATCAGTATTGGAAAGTGTCTATACTAGATTCTAAAACCTTTATTATATAGTCAATTAGACAATCACATGATAACAGCCAGCCTATAAAAACAAAACTGATTACAAAATTCACTAAATTATTTAAAATTAATTAGTAGAAGCATATTCATATATACATACATACATACATACAACACATAATAAAAAAACAGCCACTTCCAAGCCAATAACTAGTCCCCAAAAACACGAAATACCACCTAACCACACTGAAGTGGAAAGGTAGAAGATAGAATCCACACAAGCCGAATGATTGCCACACTTTATTGTAAAATCCACATAGATCTTGTTGTAAAATCCACACAGGTCAAGCGCTTTCGTCAGAATGACTTCAGAACAATTTCAAATTAACCAGACATTCCTTATATACCCCAAATTAGTTAATCAATCCAATTAGCACTAAACATTTAAAAAGACAGCAACCCAGTAATGTAAAACAATTAAAACAAACCAGTGTTGTTTATATATAGAAACATATAAAATGTACTTTATTTTGTTAGCTCTAAATCGGAGCTCTGGTTTAATACTGATGGCCTCATTGATGCCAGGAAACTCACAGGCATTAACCTTAAGTTGCCATCTAGTTTCAGCCCTAAGTAACTTGTTGGTCCAATCCCCCCCTCTAAAATCTTTATTCACTATTTCTAAAATACCAAATTTAAAACTATGGGTGGGGTTGATTTTGATATGTTTGTATAAAGCATTTTTTCCATCCATTCTAGAAATACTGTAACAGTGTTCGTAAATTCTACGGCTTAATCTTCTCTCCGTTTTTCCAATGTAAAAACATTGGCATACATTACACAGAGCTAAATAGACAATACTTGTTGTATTACAAGAACCTGTAACAAAGGTTACCTCAAAACCAAAAGGGCCTAGCTTTACCTTGGGAGTCTCCAAAATATATTTGCAGTATTCACACACCCCACATCTGTGGGTACCCTCCCTTCTCCTTCTACCTGATGGAACGTGTTCCAAAATATTTTTCAAGTTTTTATGGACTCTGAAGGTAACAAGAGGTTCTGGGCCAATTAAGGCTAAAACATCCTTGTTCCCCTTAAACATAGCCCAATTGTTCTTGGGTTCTGGGCCAATTAGGGCTAAAACATCCTTGTTCCCCTTAAACATAGCCCAATTGTTCTTAATTATCTTTTTAATTTCTTCTGATGTTTCACCGTAGGTTAAAACCATAGCTTGGGTAAAATCTTTTTCAGCATTATAAACTGTGGGCTCCACTCTCTCACTAGAACCCACAAGGGTTGGTATCTATGGTTCCATTCACCCATAACTTGGTTTCTGATACCTTCCAGAAAAACGAGAGGGTATCCTCTATTGAGAAACATGTCCAACACTGGTTTAGTTTCCTCTTCTACATATTCCTTCTTAGAACACATCCTCACTACTCTTACCATTTGCCCCTTAACAATGTTACGTTTAATATACGGGGGATGGTTACTTGAACATACCAAGTAATCATTGGAAAAAGTAGGCTTCCTATAAATCCTGGAGTGGAACATGTTATCTTGAGGCTCCTTAATAAGTTTGACATCCAAAAAATTAATTTCACTAGAATTCCCATTACCAGTGAATTTAAAATAATCACATACTTGATTAATGTACTCCAGAAAAGATTGGAATGACTTAGTGTCTTTCCATAAAATAAATAGGTCTAAAAACCTGAAGTACAAATGCCAGTTGTTGGAATACATAGAATTGAAAATAAATTGCTTTTCCCATTGGTACATAACTAAATTAGCAAACATGGGGGCACAACTGCTACCCATAGCTACCCCATTGATTTGTCTATAGAATTCCCCTTCAAAAGTGAAAAAGTTGTTCTTTAGTACAACCTCCATGAGTTCAACTAAAAAATTGATTTTACACCCACTTAGTTTGCTTTATACAAACATATCAAAATCAACCCCACCCATAGTTTTAAATTTGGTATTTTAGAAATAGTGAATAAAGATTTTAGAGGGGGGGGTGGACCAACAAGTTACTTAGGGCTGAAACTAGATGGCAACTTAAGGTTAATGCCTGTGAGTTTCCTGGCATCAATGAGGCCATCAGTATTAAACCACAGCTCCGATTTAGAGCTAACAAAATAAAGTAAATTTTATATGTTTCTATATATAAACAACACTGGTTTGTTTTAATTGTTTTACATTACTGGGTTACTGTCTTTTTAAATGTTTAGTGCCAATTGGATTGATTAACTAATTTGGGGTATATAAGGAATGTCTGGTTAATTTGAAATTGTTCTGAAGAAGTCATTCTGACGAAAGCGCTTGACCTGTGTGGATTTTACAACAAGATCTATGTGAATTTTACAATAAAGTGTGGCAATCATTTGGCTTGTGTGGATTCTATCTTCTACCTTTCCACTTCAGCGTGGTTAGGTGGTATTTCGTGTTTTTCGGGGACTAGTTATTGGCTTGGAAGTGGCTGTTTTTTTATTTTGCTGTGGTTGCTGCTTTCCCACCTTACTTCTTTTTTTCTTTATACATACAACACATAATATAAAAATGTAAAACATAGTATAAAACTTTTTCATCTTACTTCCTTGTTTTTTAACCAATATTGGCTTAATGGTCAGCGTATTATTCAACCCTGGTTTCATATCAGCTCTTAGCCTAATTATCCAAGCATATTCCCTATTCTCTAAAGCATTATTCAATATTTATTGACCCAACAATATCCCTGGTCATGTTCTACATGAATTACAAAGTGAACTGGCACCACATGTGTGTGCCCCATTCACTCACAGCCTCACCTCAGGTTTTGTCCCTACCGAATGGCACACTGCTACAGTCATCTCGCTCCATAAAGGAGGAACGACTACAGACCTGCAAACCCCATTAGCCTGACGAGTCTGATATGTAAGTCTATGGTGCACATCATCATGGACCTAATTAACAAGGATATAGGAAATCTCCAAACTCTAGATCCCATGCAATTTGGTTTTGTGAAAGGTAGATCATACCTGTTCAACCTGGCTGAGTTCTTTGAGTCAGTCACCAGAGCTGTGGATGAAGGTAAGGCAGTTCATAGAGCCAACCTTGATCTGGCCAGGGCCTTTGATACCATTCCTCACTCAGGAGTTATTGATAAACTCACCAAACTAGGCATCAACCCCTACATCATTAGGTGGGTTGCAAATTGGCTCACAGATAAAACCCACAGTGTGAAAGTAGCAGACTCCAAGTCAGACTGCCAACCAGTCAAGAGTGGAGCCCCACAGGGATCGGTCCTGGGTCTTCTGCTGTTTGGCATCTACTACTCATAAGTCCAGGCCAACATGGAGGGACTCTGGCTGACCAAGTTTGCAGACTGCAAGCTGGGAGTCATTATTAACTCCCCAAGTGATGCAGACATCCTACAGAAAGGCCTCACTGAGACCAATGACTGGTGTCAAAACCATGGCCTTAAGCTTAATGCCAAAAAAAATGCGTCGTACTCCCCTTTGGGAAAAACTTGGTTCCCACAAATTACCACATTGATGGGAACCCACTGAAGGCGTTATAAGAGATCTAGGGACACAGGTTGACATTAACCTCTTCGACCACCACACTGCCACTGTGGTCAGAAAGTCCTGCATGTCACATCTCATTACCAAGGGTTTTGCATCCAGGAAGGAAGACGCCATCATTTCTCACTACTCTTCTCTCATTAGACCAATCAGAGTGTTTAATGGCCCATTTGGCATATACCTCACTAGACACCTGCAACAGCCTTAAACACATGTCCTACGCAGACTCAAACTCCAGCTATTCTGTCTCATATCGTCTACTAAGAGGTGATCTCCGAGTTACAAAGCCATGCCTGACCCAGCTCCGTTAGAAATGCTACACATAAAGAAATCTCAATCCCTCCGCACCACATGCTCCAGAGACCTCAACCTCATTACCACAATCAACAGAACATGCTGGAGGGGCAGGTTTATCACCCAGAGACTGCCCATGCTCTGGAATAGACTTCCCATACATGTCAAGCAGAGCACCTCAATGGCCCTCTTCAAGAGAAATCTTGAGTGGATGGGAAATAGAAAGTTCACCCTGGGGTTCACTCCAGTGGCTCTACTTGATACAGGCACTGGGAACTAACATCGGGCAGCACAATGCCAGGGCACTTCTAGAGGCGAGGCTTGAAAAGGCTCCAGGGCCATTAGCCTAGTACAAACCTATGAACCTATGAAGAGGGAGGGGTACCCCTATGGGTCTTCTGAGCTCAAGAGACTTGTTGTCCTTGTGGATAATGTTGTTTAGAAGGGGGACACACTGGCTATAATATGGGGGTCTGAAGATCCCAAGAAGAGGGCACACATTGTGTGGCTGAACCAGCTATGGCTTTCATTACAGCCTCTGAGAACAGTAGGACCCCAGATCTGGTAAATCTGAGTCTCGAGCCATGATCCCCTCAACTGCAAGTGACAGCCTATGCAAGGTAAAAGCTGAGTTTACCTGTACCGAGGATCCAAGAACCAGGTACGGCTCTGATTGCTTCGGAGCCAAAACCTGGTCCCCGGATCCAAGCAGTCCACTGTGGCTCCAAGAGCTCTCTGCCCCAACAATACCGAAGATCTCAAAGCATGAGTCTGATCTGAGGTGGGGGAAGTTCTCTGATCCATCTCAGAATATACCTGGGCATTCAGATCCATCAGCTCCAGGATTTGAAGGCAAGTCGGAGGAGGAACAAAGGTGGGAGAAGTAATGTCAGTCGGATCCTTGGCTCTGGGGCTAGGATCCAATAACAGTTTTGCCAAAGCTGGTGTCTTTAACAGCCTTTGAACCACCCAGTCCACATCATCGTTGGAAAGGGTCCTAGTCAAATGTGATGAGGCTGGTGATCTTGACTTGGCGAAAATGGGTGAAGGTACCCTCGACGTAACCCACTCCAAAGGAAGAGAGCACCAAGGCACTTCAATGAGGATCGGACTATGCATCTGATCCTGTCAGAGCCGATGGACTTCTCCGCTCCGAAGGAGGTACTGAAGATCCAGCCTTTACAATGCTTGGATCCAAAGTTTGTATCAGAACTGACAACTTGGATTTCTTTCATGTCGGCTCTATGAAATCCTTAGGAGCCAATGCATTTCTTTTCTTATGTTTTTCATGCCTGGATGAAGAAAAAGAAGCTGGGCTGGACTGAGCCGACTTCAAAGGCAGTTCTTTGCCTGATCCAGTAATAGCCTCAGCAAAAGGAAAGGTTACATACCTTTTAAAATCAACTTGCTTTTGCAAGGCCCTGTGGTTGAAATGCATGACAAAATCAAACAGTCCCTATGTACGTGGAGGCAGACCAAACAGTATATACATAAACTATGCGCATCACTCATCTGCATTTTCAAGCCACATTTAATGGCTTTTCAGGTTTGTCTGACACGACAACACTCACAGCCATGCATGCTCTCAGACAAAAAATATTAAGAGAAGCCAACAGAAAAAAAATTTATTTTTTTTTTTTGGTGTTTATATAGTTATATTTCGAAAACTGGGACGGGGAAGAAACCACCAAAAATGATGGGTAGAAAGGGGAGGTAGACTACCAGTTAGAAGTAAAGAAATTAACTATAAAGTACTTAAATACCCAGACCTATAAGATTAACCACGTCTTCACAAAAGCGGCAAATGAGATCTGAGGTAATAGGGATATAAGGTGTATTGTGGTAAGGGGAGGGCCCAATAGCTTTGTTGGTTGCAATAAGCTTTTGCAAAGGCTGATTCGGATCTGAGGGCTCAGATCCAAATCTATCAATGAGGAAAAAGTGAAAACTGACAACATCAGATCAAAAGTTATGTACTTACCGTAACAATGCATCTGTGTTGACTGTTTTCATCCTTCCTCAATCATTGCATTTTGGATCTGACCTTGGCCACTTTTCAGACTTCAGATCCAAAGCTCAAACTTTTCCTTGACCCAACATCCTCTCCCAGGCACCAGATTACCTCAGATCAACTATGGACCTTGATATCAGTATACAGGAAAAACAATAGCCCCTCAAAAATTTAAATAAAACTGTGCAAGTATAATAGTATGGGTATCTGGAGCTCAGAGCGGGGGAAAAAGCCAACTGGACTTACCTCCATGCCATACCAGAAAGCCATAGTAGAAATATCTTATACCAAAGGAAGGCAGGAAAGGAGGGAGAGTGTGGGCTGAGGATGGACAAAAACAGACAGCACAGATGCATCGCTATAGTAGGTACATAACTTTTGCATCTGATATTGCCTTTTCCATTCACTCCTCAACCACTAGAACAGAGTTCCCAACTAGTACAACCCTAGTGTGGTTTCATGGAAGGTCATTCGTGCTGCAGAACCAAAGGTTGCCCTGTTCCTAGGAAGGATATCCAATTTGTAATGAGCTGTGAAGGTATGTGCATTGGACCAAGTAGCAGCAGCACAAACGTAATTTACAGAAGTTCTGGACAGGAAGGCAGAAGTGCATACCAATCTTGTGGAATGAGTTTGTGGTGGTCTTGGCAGGGACAAACCTTTTTGTTTATATATGTAAGAAATACAATCAGTGAGCTACCATGCTATGTGACCCTTGCCACAGATTGTCCCAATTTAGTTTTTGAAATGAAATAAACAATTAATAGGGCTTCCTTAAAGTTTTTGTTCTATGCAGATAAAATGTCAGATGTCTGTGCACATCCAATAAATGAAGCATACATATCCCTTTACTGGAAAAGTTTGGAAAGAAAACTGGTAAATTTATTCAGAAGCTACTTTTGAAATAAAAGGGTTGGTGCAAAGAGAAAATCTATCTTTCTGAAAGGTAATACAAGGTGGCTGGCAAGGTAAAGCCAGGAGTTCAGATTATAGTCTAGCTGATGTAATAGCAACTAGAAATGGTTTTCCAAGACAAAAATTTTAAATCGACATCTGTTGCTGGTTCAAATGGAGACTGAATTAAAGCCTGGAGAAGAATAGCCTAAAAGCTTGAGCCCCGTTAATGTCTGGATACTAGAAGCAGCAAACAAGATCTGTGGGGCTTGGGAGAGGATTATGGGTAAGGACAGTAGCTTGACCTACAAATCCAAAGACTGGGAAATGGCCGAAGGAAATCCAGTGGTTGAGGAAAAGATAAAAGACATCATCAGATCTGTATTTCTGAGTGTACAAAGGGCCACCCAAGCTTAGTCAAGTAGTAGTCATACTGAGGCAGAGTTAAGTTACTATTTCTCCGTCATCTGTTTCAGCGCATAGAAACATTGCTGCCTTGGTCAAAACGGTGCCATCAGTACTATTGCTTTTGTTTCCTCCCTTGCTTTTTAAATTATCCTGGGGAGGACGGGGCCTGGTTTACAGACAAATATAAGACCTACCCAGATGAAGGAGAATGCCACTGCTTAAGCTTCCTCACAAGGAGTTCTTGAGCAGAACTTCAACTATCTACAGCTTGAAGAAGCATAGACATCTTTTTTTTTTTTTTTTTTTGTGTGTGTAATGTCTACAAAGTGTTCTTGTCCAGCATCCTGTCATATGCATCTGCAGCTGTGCTGCTCAGCTGATATGGAATGGATAATGCCCATGAGAGTCTCAGCATAGGAGATGTGACTTTATAGCTGATGCTGAAAAATGGCAAATGTCACATCTCTGATTTGAGTGCTCAAAATGAGGTAGGGAGAACTCTGCAGTCAAGACTAATGACCAAGAATCCTGCACTTCAATTAGATGATCTGAACAAATTCTCTCAAGGATAACAGAAAAGTACAGTTGTGCACACAACCATAAATGTACATGTTGGAGTGTATTCACTGTTGCAGTCATCACATTTGGGTTATCCCGGTCAGGGTAGCCCTCGGCCAGCCCGAATACCAGAGGCTTAGTATTTCTGCATCGGCTGCTGTCGCTTCAGGACTGACATCAGGTCCTCAGTAGTATACAGTAAGGTAGCCAACACCATTACATCAGTTGTTCTTGCCCTAACCTGTCAGGAGCCCCCAAGTAGGAGCTAGGTTCTGGTGGAGGAACTCCACCAGTAGAAAGTAAATACCAATATGTCCTTTGTACGGAAGAGAAGAAAAAGGAGGGTGGGGTGAGTGAAACCAGGACTGTGAAGACACACTAACATCTACATTTATGGTAAGTGTACACAACTGTACTATGTTCTTTGTCTTTCACTGTTGCAATCATCATATTTGAGTTGTTTCCCAAAGCTGAGGAAATGGGTGGAGGCAGTCAAGGAAACTAGGGGCTGGCTAGGATGCCCTGCAAGATTGCAGAGGCAAACCCTGCCCTGGATTTGGAGGAGAGAGGCAGGTGGTAATGTTTGGTAAAAGTGTTAACAGATGTCCAGGTGGCAGCCTCCAGGATGTCCCTAGTGGGGACTCCTCTGAGGAAAGCTGCACTGGTGGAGTGAGTCCTGACCCCTTGGGGGGGGGGGGGGCTTTCCATGTTGTTATGGATGCAGTGTGCTATCCATTTGGAAATGGTTTGTTTGGAGACGTCTTTGCCTTCTGCCCCTGTAGCAAAGCTAACCAGCAATTGATCAGACTTTCTGAAGGATTTAGTGCTGTCTAGATAGAATCTGAGCTGTCTGTGCACATCTAGAGAGTGCAGGATCTTTCCCCCCTTGTTCTATGGATTAGGAAAAAAGGTGGGCAAATTAATGGATTGGTTGAGAGCCATACTAGACACCACCTTGTGCATAAAGGATGGATTAGTTCTGAGGGATACCCTAGCAGCATGGAAGATGATGAAGGGTTCCACAGCCATAAGTGCTTGCAGCTTGGAGACTCTTCTGGTTGAAGTGATGGCCAGAAAGAAAGCAGTCTTCCAGGAGAGAAATTTTAGCTCTGCAGAAGAAGCTGGTTCGAAGGGGGGCAGGGTGAGCTTTTTCAACATAAAGTTAAGGTCTCATGTTGTGGTTGGTGCTCTTCTGGGTGGCCTCAAGTTGCTAGCCCCTCTCAGGAACTGTTTGACAAAGGGGTGGAAGAAAAGGGGCTGCTCAGTGGGGAAATGAGCAGAGATAACAGAAGCATGAATTTTTAGAAAGTCCATTGTGTAGTAGGCCAGCTAATTAATCCAGGATGAGAGGGAGGGAGGGCTGTGCTGTACTGGCTCCCTTAGCCTGAATCCCAGTGTAGAACCTTTTCCCATTTGTCAGCACAAGACTTTCTAGTGCTAGGGCATCTGGCCTAATGTACAACACCTAGAACCTGTTTACTGAGGTTGGCAGATTGACTGGGGGTTAGGGAATAAGCCAAGCTGCCAAATTGAGTGTCTGTAATTGGGGATGCATAAATTCCCCTTCCCTCTGGGTCAGGAGGTTTAGAATATGAAGAAGATGCCATAGTGGCAGTGAGGGTAGGCTGCGCAGCAATGGGTACCAGTGCTGGCGAGGCCAGTCTGGAGCTATAAGAATTGTCCTTTGTTTTTCCTCCTTTATTTTGAGCAGCAACCTGGGGATGAGAGGTAGTGGAGGAAAGGCATAGAACAAGTGGCCCAGGGGAAGGACAGGGCATCCACTTTCCAAGCCATGCAGTGATGCTCCCTGGTGCAGAATTTGCTGAGCTGATGGTTGATGTAGGAGGCAAAGAGGTCGACCTTCGGGGTGCCCCAATTCCGAGTCATTAGGGTGAAGATTCTTCTATTGAGTTGCCACTCGTGTGGGTCCAGAAGATTTCTGCTTAACTGGTCTGCCAGAGAATTGAGAGAACCTGGTAGGAATTGTGCTAACAGGTAGAGTTGCATGGCACAGGCTGTGTGCCAAAGGGTCATGGTCAGCCTGCATAGAGGGTAGGAGAGAGTCTCTCCCTGCTTGTTGATATATCACATCACAGTGGTGCTGTCTGTTTTGATCAGGAGAGCTCCTGGGGAGAGAAGAGACTTGAAAGCTATCAAGGCGTGCTGGACAGCCATCAGCTCTTTTTAGTTGATGTGCAGAGGTATTTGCTGTGGGCTCCATTGGCCCTGTATGCACCTGCCATCCAGGTTTGCACCCCAGGCATAGTCTGATGCATCTGTGGTGAGAAAGGTAGTCCCTTGTTGTGGAAGGATGCTGTTGCCCACCAAAGAAAATCTTTTCTGAGGCAAGGAATAATAGGTATGAGAATCTCCAGGTCTTGAGAGTGTTGACACCAAAGGCTTTTTAGGTATCAGTAAACTTTCCTCATATGCAGTCTGGCATATGGAATGAGTAGTATGCAAGATGCCATGAACCCCAGATCTTGCAGGATCTTCCTTGAAGAAGACTGGGGGTCTGGTGGCTAGTTAAGAGAAGTAGGCTGTCAAGAAAATTTGCATTTCTAGTGTAAGGAATGCCATCTGGGATGCCGTGTTCGGGCTTGCTCCCATGAATATAGTCCTTTGGATGGGCACCTGTTTGGATTTCTTTTTGTTGGTGTACTCTAGGGAGGTTAGTAGGGACTTTACACAGGCCAAGTGCTTGAGCAGCTTTTCCTGGCTGTCTGCCTGAATTAGGCAGTTGTCCAAGTATGGGGAAATCTGGATATTCCTTTGTCTGCAAAAAGCAATAGCCGGAGCCAGACATTTTGTGAAAACTCTGGGAGCAGTAGATAAGCCAATGGGAGGCGCAAAGAACTGAAAGGGCTGAGATCCTGCCCTGAAATAGGAATGTGGAGGTAAACCTCTTTTAGATCTAGGGTGGCTAGTCAAGCATCCTTGGACAGCATGGGTAGCAGCTGTTGGAGGGTGAGCATTTTGAATTTTGGGATCAACAGGAAGGTGTTTAGAATGGATAGCTCGAGGATGGGCCATCAGGTGCCCTCTTTTCTGGGTACCAGAAAAAGTCTGGAGTAGAAACTTTGGCCTATCTGTTCTGCAGGAACGTGCTCTACTGCCCTCATAGAGAGCAGGAAAAGGACTTGCTTTTGAGCCTCTGCCCACTGGTTTGGAGGTAGATCTGGGAACCCTTTTGGGGTTGGAAAGGTGTGGAAAGAAAATCTGTATCCCTGGGACACTATGTTGAGAACCCAGCAGTCATTGGTAATGGTGGCCCAGGTGCTTGCATGAAAGGAGAGTTTTCCTCCTTGGGGTAAGTGAAGGTGGGCAGGGGGTGGGGGAGGCGAGTCATTGTGAGTTCTTACCGTAAGGGGGTGACTTAGAACTCCCTGGTTTTGAAGTGGAGCCCTGGTTTTGAAGTGGAGTTAGTCCACTGCTTAAATCTCTGCATTCTCTGTGGCTGCTGTTTTTTTTTGGGGGGGGGGGGTCTGATTCCCCAGGGTCTGGGCTGGACTGGCTTATTGGGAGCAGGAAAGGACCACTGCTTGCTGGGACAATGCCTGCTGAATCTGGGTGGCTGGACCTGTATGAAATCCTTAACTGTCAGCATAGATGTTGCTTTTTCTTCCATCTTTTTTAAGACCTCTTCTGCCTTACTGCCAGATAAGTTGTCTTTGTGCAAGGGGGCATCCAACAATTTAGATTTGACATGGTCTGGCAAGGGCTGTTCCTTGAGCCATGCATGCCTTCCAATGACAGATCCGGTGACTGCTGCCCTGCAAAAAGCTTCTAGGGTGTCAAAACCACAGTGCAAGGTGCGTTCAGTTACTTGACTTGCAGAATAAATTAACTCTTGTAACTCTTTAGATTCTGCACAAGCAGGAAAGGAAGGCATTTTTTGTTTGAGGAGTTCCAGGGTATGTTGCTGAAATTTGAGCATATGGAACTGACAAATTTAGTGCCCTGATAGCAAGAGTAGCTGAGATGTATACTTTTTTTCTAGTGCTCGGGAATCCCTATCTGAGGGGGTGGGATTCTTAGCAGAGGTTGCTTAATCCCTTTTGGCCCTTGAGAAATTACCTCAGGGTCAACAGTAAGATTTTTTAAAAAGAAATTTCGAGAGTCAGGTACTCTATAGTACCTGCCTGGTTTTCTGGGTGCAGGAGGGAGGGTGTCAGAAGTCAAGCTGGATTCCACGAAAACATCCTCCACAACATCCAGGACTGGGGGGGGATGGCCAAGGGTCTGTGCTGCGGAAGATCTAAGAATTCCCTGAGTCTCTTTTTAGACTGAGGGTAGTCCTGACTCTCCCATTGGAAATGCTCCCTTAAGGTGTGAAGGGTTTCCCCAAAGGAAAAATCCTTTGGGGGAGAGGCTGAAGAGATGGAATCCTCTGCATCAGAGTCCTCATAAGATGAGAGAGGTTGCATGTCTTCATATTCAGGTGCATCAAAGTCATCGGACTCTTGTTCAGACAAAACTACAGGGGACAGATCTATTTTCCTTTTGGAAGGGGTAGCTTGGCTTCCCCTGATCAGCATGATAAGGCCTTCCTCCATTTTAAGCATTTGAGACTGAGGCAAGGAAGCAGGTGCCTGAGATTGGGTTGTCTGCTTCTTGGGTGTGGTTCATACCCTGGGCGTAAGAAACTCGGTCATTTCCAAAAGAACGGTAGTTGCGAAAGAAGACATCAGTTTGTGTCGAGAACCGGTAGTGCGAAGGACTTACTTGGAAGCCAGTGCCTGCTCAGCGGCTCTGGACCCATCCAAGGTAGACGACAGTACAGTTTTGTACCTACCATAAATGTAGATGTTCGAGTGTTCACCCTGCTGCAGTCATCACACTTGGGTTATCCTGTCATCAGGCGGTCCCGCAGTCGGCCGGATTTCCAAAGTCTTGGTCCGACGTTGGTTGCTGTCACCTCATCCCTGACGTCAGTGCGCCAGGGGTACATATATTGCAACCGACGCCATTTTCTTCAGTTTTTCTTGCCCCACATGTCAGGTGCCCCCAAAAAGGTGATCCAAATTAGTACCAAAAAGTGAGAACACTGTACAGACACAAAAACCCTTCAGCTATAAGCAAATACATCAGTAAGGCATAGCAAAGACTTAGCCAGTAGATCAGAGGGGTTGGAGAGAGGGTAACCTGAACTGCAGCAGGGTGAACACTCGAACATCTACATTTATGGTAGGTACAAAACTGTACTATGTTCATCGTGTTACCCTGCTGCAGTCATCACACTTGGGTTGAGTCCCAAAGTTAAGGTAGGGTGGAGGCATTATAGAGGGTTAGAGAAGGCAATGAGGCCCTGCATAACTGCAGTGGCGAAGCCTGCCCTGGACTTGGAATAAAGAGGTAAGTGATAGTGTTTGGTGAAGGTGTGTACAGAACTCCAAGTTGCAGCTTCTAAAATTTCCTTGGTAGGAACCCCCCTGAGAAAAGCTGTAGAGGTAGCTGTTGCCCTGGTAGAGTGGGATCTAATGGTAGGAGGAACTGGTTTCCCATGATGGGTATAGCAGAATCGTATGTAATGGCCTATCCATTTAGAAATGGTTTGCTTGGAAATGGCCCTCCCTTGAGAAGCTGTAGCATAGGAAACAAAGAGCTGGTCAGTTTTTCTGAAAGCCTTAGTTTTATCCAAGTAATATCAAAGCTGCCTGTGAATGTCCAAGGAATGTAGGAGTCTCTCACCTTTGTTCTGTGGATTGGGGAAGAAAGTGGGTAGATGGATGGTTTGATTTAAAGCTACACTGGAAACCACCTTAGGCATGAAGGAAGGATTAGTTCGTAGAGAAACTCTGTCTTGATGAAAAATGAGGAAAGGTTCCACTGCCATAAGTGCCTGTAATTCTGAAACTATCCTAGCAGAAGTTATTGTCAGGAGCAGGGCAGTCTTCCAAGATAGGATAAGGTCTGCAGAAAACGCTGGTTCAAAGGGAGATAATGTTAGTTTTTCCAGAACAAAGTTGAGGTCCCATGTTGGTGTAGGAGCTCTTCTAGGTGGTCTAATGTTTTTTGCCCCTCTGAGGAACTGCCTTAGGAGTGGGTTTGAAAATAAAGGTGGATTTGTGTCGTAGTGAGCTGAAATAGCTGAAGCATGGATTTTAATTGAGGAGAAGGAAAGTCCTTTATGCAACATCTCAGCTAAATACTGCAGAATGTGAGGCATATGAGGCTGAGTTGTGTCTTGGCCTTTAGCTTGGTTCCAAGCAGAAAACTTTTTCCATTTGTCCGAGTAAGCCTTCCTGGTGCTTGGCCTCCTGGTTTCTAGAATAACATACAGTACTGCTTGTGATAAAAGGGCTGGTTGGCTGCTTAATTGATTTGCCATGCAGCCAGGTTTAAGGTTTTGATCTGGCTGTGTAGAATCTGCTTGTCTTGCTGTGTGAGCAAATGAGGTATTTGAGGCAATATCCATGGTGGGCTGTGAGCCATATTCTTCAATAGCGGGTACCAGTGCTGGCGTGGCCAGTCTGGGGCTATGAGAATCATTCAAGGTTTCTCCTTTTTGACCTTCAAAAGTACCTTTGTGAGAAGAGGTAATGGAGGAAAGGCATATGTTGTCAGGTTTTTCCAACTGAAGGAGAAAGCATCCACTTTCCAAGCTTGATGGTGGAATGTTCTTGTACAAAATTTTGTCAGCTGGTAGTTTTGAGGACTGGCAAACAGGTCTATATTTGGTAGGCCCCATCTTTGAGTTATCATTGCAAATATTTGTGGGTCTAGCTTCCACTCGTGGGGATCCTTGAAGTTTCTGCTTAGGTCGTCTGCCAATGTGTTTTTCTGTCCTGGCAGGAAGTGAGCTTGTAACTGGACTTGGTAGGTCAGAGCTGTGTTCCATAAGATCATTGCTTGCCTGCAAAGAGGGTAAGAATGTGTGCCCCCTTGTTTATGTACCACATTACTGTGGTGTTGTCCGTCTTTATTGCCAGTTGTCCAGGTTGTAGTAGATCCTTGAAGGCTGTCAGAGCTTTCTGTACAGCTAGCATCTCTTTTTGGTTTATGTGCAGTTTTCTTTGTTCTGCAGTCCATAGGCCTTGAATGCATTGCCCTGCCATGTGAGCCCCCCAGGCATAGTCTGAAGCATCTGTTGTGATAGTTTGCCTGGGTGGGGGCAAGGTGAAAGGCTGACCCTTGCTGAGGTGACATGCCTGTGCCCACCATAGAAATTCCTGTTGAAGGCAGTGAATGAGAGATATCACTGTGTCCAAGCTGTGGCTGTGTTGAGACCATATGTTTTTTAGGTACCATTGTAATTTCCTCATATGCAGTTTTGCAAATGGTATTATCAGAATGCAAGATGCCATGAAGCCCAAAGCCTGCAGAATTTTTCTTGCAGTTAATTGGGTCTTTGTTGCCATTGTCTTGAAATATTGAGTCAGTTGTAATTGCTTGTCTGGTGTAAGATAAGCCTTCTGGGCCGTTGTGTCCAAGCTGGCACCCAGGAATGTAATTTTTTGTGAGGGTACTAGTTTTGACTTCTTTTCGTTTAATGTGTACCCCAGACAATTTAGTAGATGCTTCACGAAAACCAGATGTTGTATGAGAATGTCTTTTCTTTCTGCTTGGATGAGGCAGTCGTACAGGTATGGATATATTTGAATTCCTCTTTGTGTGCAGTATGCAATTACTGGTGCCAGGCAATTTGTGAATACTCTGGGCGCAGTAGATAAGCCAAAGGGCAGTGCAGAGAATTGATAGTGGGTTGAACCTGCAATGAAACGGAGGTATCTTCTGCAACTTTGTCTGATAGGGACATGCAGGTATGCCTCCTTGAGTTCCAACGTTACCAGCCATGCTTCCTTGTAGCTGCTGTAGTGTTAGCATCTTGAATTTGGGAACTTGTAAGTAAGTGTTTAGAACTGAAAGGTCCAGAATTGTCTCCAAGCATTTTCTTTCCTGGGTACTAGGAAGAGTCTTGAGTAAAATCCTTGGCCTTGCTCTTGAGTTGGTACCCTTTGAATGGCTCTCATGGCCATGAGAGCTGTAATTAGTTTTTGAGCCTCTGCCCTTTGATTTTGTGGCAGGTTTGGCATTCCTCTTTTTATTGGCAAGGTGTGAAAGTGGAATCTGTATCCTCATAAAATTATGTCTAGGACCCATTTGCCCTTTATGACCATGTGCCAGTTTTCCCCCCAGGGGGGCTGACAAAAGAGCTTTGCTTGCCCAGCTGAGGTGCAAGTCATTGAGTTTGCCTTCTGGTGGGTTGAGACCTGTCTTCTCCTCCCTTCTGGGTTGGAGTGGCCCATTGGCGAGGTTTATACTGAGCTTGTGGTTGTCCTCTGCCCCTTGGGCGCCTGTATTTACCCCTCTGAGGCCCGTCAGCGGCTGGAAAGGACCAATTTTTTGTTGGCCAGTTTCTGCTGAAGCGAGGGCGTTGTACCTGTAGGAAATCTTTGACTGTCTGCATTGATTTTGCTTTATCTTCCATTTTCTTTAAAACTTTTTCTGCTTTAACACCAAAAAGAACATCCTGTTGCAAGGGAGCATCTAGTAGTTTTGCTTTAACATGTTCAGGCAGACTTTGTTCCTTTAACCAGGCATGCCTACGTATAACTGATCCAGTGACAGCTGCTCTGCAGGAGGCCTCCAAAGAATCAAACCCACATTGTAAGGTATGTTTGCCCACCTGCTCGGTGGTGTGCAACAAATCCTGTACTTCTTTCAATTCAGTTTGTTGAGGAAGGGTTGTTATCTTTTGTTTTAACTGAGAGATCAGAAATTGCTGATACTTAAGCATATGAAATTGACAGTTTAGAGCTCTCATAGCTAAAGTGGCTGAGGTGTAAACTTTTTTCCCCCATCTGTCTAGTGCTCTTGAATCCCTTTCAGAAGGTACTGGATTTTTAGCCATGGAAGCCTTAGCCCCCTTGGACCCTGGGAGAGTCTCTGGGTCAGCTACTGGGCTTTTGTAAAGAAATTTATGGGAAACAGGTACTCTGTAGTATCTGTCAGGCTTGGCCGGGGCAGGAGGCAGAGAGTCAGGGTTGAAATTGGATTCTAAATAGACATCATCCACAATGTCCAAAACAGGAGGGATGGCTAGAGGTCTGTGTTGGGGGAGTAAAAGAAACTCTCCGAGCCTTTTCTTGGAATCAGAGTAATCCTGACCTTCCCAGTGAAAATGTTCCCTCATAGTGTGTAAAGTTTCCCCAAAACAGTAGTCTTCTGGAGGGGAAGCTGAGGGAATAGAGTCCTCAGCATCAGAATCTTCATAAGGAGAGAAGGAATAGTCTTGGTCTTCAGAGGAATCTGAAGAAATAGACAGTTGTTCAGAGGAAGCAGATTCTTCCTCCTGTCCAGGCCTTTTGTCAGGAGGAGGCTGGGAACCCCTGATAAGAGAAATCAGATCTTCAGCCATCTTGAGCATCTGTTTCTTAGGCATAGGGCCTTGAACAGGAGACTGAAGTGAAGCCTTTTTCGATTTGGAAGGAGTCTTCGATTTGGAAAACATTTTAACTGTAAGAGTCATCGGTCTGAAAACGCCTTCAGAAGGCGATGGTGTTTCAGAAGTACCAACGTCCTTGGGAGGTAAGTCGTCGGTAGGGCCTGAAGTAAAAGGCTGCGTCGGCCTAGTACATTCCGTCAAAATATCCGTAGCGGTCTCGGGTTCCACAACTGCGGTAGTCAGAGGTTGCGTCGGAGCCTCACTGACAACCGGAGACCGGATTAACAGAGGCCTCGGAATCGGGCTTAGGCCTGGACTGTCTATCTTTATCCCTGCGTTTTTTGTGCACGCCGGTAGTCGGTAGCTCCGACGGCATGTTATAATTAAATTTTCTGCCAAAAAAGTGTTGTGCGAAATCAAATCATCTTTTAATAGTGCGTTTATTAAATCTAGCACAAAAACGACAAGAAGTGACGCCGTGATCAGGGCCTAGGCAGGGTATGCAATAAGAATGAAAATCCTTATGAGGTATTTGCTTCCCACAAGAAATACAATTGTTAACTTTTTCTGACATCGGTCTGAGGCAAGAAAAGTTTCCCCAACGGGGTACTTAGCTTTATAGAAGACTTTGGTCTGAAATTCGAATTTGAAAATCTCAGGAGTCGGCCGACCGGCACTTGCGAACTGCTTCTGCTTCGGGCACCACGCGGCAAGAAAGACTGGAGAAAATAGCGTCAGTTG
The DNA here is from genome assembly GCF_019279795.1 of Protopterus annectens. Taxonomy (NCBI): domain Eukaryota; kingdom Metazoa; phylum Chordata; order Ceratodontiformes; family Protopteridae; genus Protopterus; species Protopterus annectens. Next base: position 958,859,441 of record NC_056748.1, read on the forward strand.
CAATATATGTACCCCTGGCGCACTGACGTCAGGGATGAGGCGACAGCAACCGACGTCGGACCAAGACTTTGGAAATCCGGCCGACTGCGGGATCGCTTGACGACAGGATAACCCAAGTGTGATGACTGCAGCAGGGTAACACGATGAACATCGCAGGATCCTTAGTTGAAGTAGAGTTTTGCAGTATATCAGACTCCAAAAGGGTCTTGGTAGCGGACTGCGAATCCACAGAAGCGGGCATCAGGGGCTGAGAAAGCACCTCACTGAGGACAGGAGAGCTGACAACTACCTTAATGGGAGCATCGTCAGTAGGTCTGGACCTGTGCAGTTGGTCTCTGTCACTGTCATTATCTTTGCGTTTTTTCGGAAGTTCTGTTGTTGGATGGCTTACTGAAGCCATATTGGAGTTAGAGGACTGTAAGTGAAAATATCTAGCTACAATAAGGGCCCAATGACGGATAGTTCTGGCATTGAACAAAGCATGGAAGCGACAACGTGGGACGTCATGGTCTGGGCCTAAAGAAGTGACGCAGTAAGAATGAAAATCTCAGTGTGGTACTTGCTTTCCACAGGCGAGGCAATTGTTAACTTTTTCTGACATCGGTTAGTACAAGAAAAAAGGATCCCCAATGGGGTACTTAGCTTTAGAATACTTCAACTTCAATTCAGTAGATGAAACTCGGGTAGCGGGCCAACCAGCACTCGTGTGAACTGCTTCTGCTTTGGGATGCACGGCAAGAAAGACTGATGTACTGGCGTCGGCTGCCTTACTTTATACTACTGACAACCTGACATCAGTCCTGAAGTGACAGCAGCCGATGCAGAAATACTAAGCCTCTGGTATTCAGGCCAGCCGAGGGCTACCCTGGCAGGGATAACCCAAATGTGATGACTGCAACAGTGAAACACTAAGAACATCTGCCATATCCTACAAAGCTGTACAAATGAGGACATTTGATGTGGACACCTGGGAACCTGCAACTGAACTGACCATGGGGACTAAACACTTTAGGTAGGGAGGATGTGCATATGGTCAGCTGCATGGCAGCTTTCAAAGGGTTAACACACGCCTTAACCATAACAGGCAAAGGAACTAGGGGCTGCAAAAATATCTGCAAAAGTTGCCACCCTCATACCTGGAGGGTACAGCAAGTACTGCACCTTTGCCCTTGCTGTCTCACCTGTTCCTCTCTCAGTGGGTCCATTTCTTCATATGTTTCTTGTACTGTAACGGCATATGTAAACTACATGATAGCTTAGTAACCATGTATTTACTTGCGATCTCTCAGCCATAAAGCCATTTTAAGTCTATCCAAGCTTACCCCAAATTTACCAAAATATTTCTGATGTGGAAATACCCAAAGGGATTTTACATTTATGATTTAGACTTGTACAACATCAACCATTCACAGCCTGCCCCTTTGTCTATTAGAAAGACAGGTTCTGAACCAAGAGGTAAAACTGCCATTTCCCATCCACTAGTCCATGTTGCATTTTAATAGGGTTACAGGTGAGCTTTGATTCACATGGATAGGAAACGTAATCCACAGAAGGGGTAATCTCTGTGACAGCTGTGTATCCAACATGCCCTGTTCATGTCACAGGTAAGGCTTAGATCAGGTATTTCTGATGCTATTTGTTTTGCAGATGTGCAAGAGATGAATCAATGTGAGATCAGAGGATATCATGTAGGGTAGGCACAGATCACAATGCAGCAGTCTGTAGGAGACAGTACAGGGAGAGGCTTTTGAGATGGTCTGCAAAAGACTTGTTTACGCTCTGTATTCTTTTGTAAGGAACCTTTGTGGCCTCAAGTTGGTGCAAATGCCTGGTCAGACACATGATGGGTGCATTTTGGTCTGATGAAAGCAGAGTACAGCAGAATGATGGTCTTGGACCTGTATGCCATGTCCTTACTTATAAGCTGTGTAACAAAGAATGACTTTCTCACCACAGCAGACATGTGGTGGTCAATGGTAAGGATACAGTCAGCATGCATTCCCAGATCCTTGACAACTGGTTTTGATTTCAAGAGTGTATTATTAATGAGGTGTTTTCTAGGGTGGCTGCCTTTCCAAAGGGTACCATTATGCAATTTTGCACAATGAGTTTTAGTCTATGACTCTAACACCAACTGTCTGGCTCTGTTATCCCTTATTGTAGGGTATTCCGTCTCTTAGGAAATTCTGATGACCATGGCTAGTTTGCAGTCATCTGCAAACCCAGTGAGCCAGTGGCCCCTGATGTTTGCCATGACTTAATAGAAGTAGATGCCAAAAAGTAGAGGCCCCAGCACCGATCCTTTTGAGAGTCCACTAATGACTGGCCTCTTTGTTGAGGAGGACTCCCCTATCATAATTTCTTATGTCCCATCAGTGAGCCAGCTGACTATCCATCGGATCACATATGGGTTTACGTCTAATTTTTTTAATTTTATCTACAATGCCAGAGTTCGACACTGTGTCAAATTCCTTGGCCAGTTTGAGGGAGGCAGTGTGTACTGTTTTGCCCTCATCCATAGCTTTAGTGACCAAAGTCCACCAGATTAAATAGGCATGGCCTGCCTTTAACAAAACCAAACTGGGTGGGGTCCAGCGTCTGCAGGTTTCCTGCATCACTGTTATTAAAATCCCTGACAATTCTATCCATGGCCTTGAATATGACTAGTCAGACTTATGGGTATATAGTTCCCCAGTTCCATGAAAGTGCACCCCTTTGTAGAGGGCTAACCATTGCAGTCCTCCACTAGTCTGGCAATAAGCCTGTCCTGGAGGCCACAGTTAAACAGACATTGTAGTGGGCCTGACAGGTTGTGTCATGCTATTCAGGTGACATTCTGGGATACTAAAAGGGTCCATCAAAGCAGAGTTTTTGGTCTTACAGAACCTAACTCCCTAGTGATAGTTGGTGGAGAAATGGTAGTGGGTATTTCCTGTGGGGGGTGATGGGGGGTTAAAAAACTGGAACAAAATTTATCAGCAAGCAGGTTTGCTAGATCCTCAAGCTCGATAATAGGTGGTTCCACTTACCTTTAGTTCAGCACATTGCTGGTTAAGGTTGCAGACAAAATTGAAGAAAGCTTTATATTTGTCCTTTGCTTGGGAGGCTATTTTTCCTGAAAATGTGGCTTTGGTGGACTGAGTCCCCTGAGTCTCCTGAATTGCTTGGTCAGAATGACGAGGGAGTTTTTACCTTGCTGGGCAACGGAATTCCAGTTTTTGGACATGATTTTCCTTTTGTTATACAACCTATTTATACTGGGATTCCAGCAGGGTGGCTAGTTTTTGGAGCTTGTCCTATGTTTATTTTGGGTTGTTGCAGCTGTTTCTATGAAGCTATTTACATGATTGTACAGGGATTCTCTGATCAATTCTGTACAGCCACCTGTGTTCTCAGGGTTTCGGATGAGGAGCTTGGAATTTTGCTAGACTGCTGCTTAGTTGAAGGCAGTTAGCCATGGAATAGTTTGCAAGTGTTCTTGGGTTAGCTGGGGTCCTGGGCTTAATATTTAAAAACAGACTACTACATGGTCAACTTGACCAGCGAGGACTTTGCACTAGGGGGAGTGCACCTTTCCTCCATGTTTGTGAGGGACAGCTCAAGAATATTTGCGCCCCTAGTAGGTGTGTAGATTAGCTGTTCAAGGGTGTTTGTGTTAAAGTTCAGGAATCTCTGGGCCTGCATGTTTGAGGTTCTGTACGATTCACAGTTAATGTGGCATAGTTAAAGTCATCCATGAATATTCTGTTGGGTTGAATGGGAATTGTATGTAGTATACTCAAGTAAATGGTACTGGCTTCCTGGATCATGGAGGGGGACCTACAGCTTACAAGGATATGGAATGGGACTTCACTTCTGGTAAACTGGACATGGAGAATCTCGTGTGTGTCACAGTTGGGCCAGCCTTAAGGTATGTGTTTGTCTTTGATGTAATTTGATACTCTTCCACCTTTAGATCCTACCTCAGAAGTAGCTGGTCTGAATATATGGAGGACATTACAGCTTTGTACTACCAGGGTGCATTTTGTGGCTTTAGACCAAGTGTCAGTAACTGCACAGGTATACATCTATATTCTCCAGAATGAAGAGAGCTTGTAGGGAGTGAAGTTTCCTGTTCATACATCTGGCATTGAGCAGTAACACCTTTAGATTACTCTAAGTCAGTTTAATTATGTTGGTAGGTTTCTCAGGCTGGCACTGCTTAACACATTATGGGGTGGACAACATTATAGGCAATATTCGGTGTCGAGTTGCCAGCCCTGCACCCAAACTTCCACAAAAGGCACACACGCACGCATGCATAGGGCCAATTTAGAGTGTCTAATCAATCTATAGCCGAAAGAAGAAGAAGAAGGAGGGAAGCAGCATGCCTTCAAGCTTCCAGGACCCAAAATGCATCAAAGTGCGATGATGTCACCTTGGTGGGATGGCTGGTCTACGTTGGAGAAAAGGCTGAAGACTGTAGCTTTTTTTCTGTTTAAATTTTTTTTTTTTTTAACTTTAATAGGCCAGCATTCGTGAATGGATTTACTGATGGTCGTGAAGATATCAAACCGTTTTGGAAGGTTACTATGGGTTTTGAAGAGGTAAGGCAAATCTTTGAACTTGATCTTTCATGTAGAATATCTTTAGCAGGGCCCAGAGTACCTGTATACCTTTAAGCCTAGGAATTTGCAAAACAGATTAATTATTTTTTTCTTGCCCAGGTCCAAGACCCTCTAGCATTAGAGTGACCCCGTTCAGAATTATCACTCCTATAATGCTTGACACTTTTATCTATTTAGAAGATTCACTCTCCTGTCATGCTGTTTTTGCATCTGAACCCACACTAAAATATCAATTATATTCTCAACATCTTCCAAGTCTTAAATTACCTGAATAGCACTCATAAGAAAAATCTCTGGTGCTGACAAAATAAACAGAAGTCTGAGGAACCTATATCTCCTTAGAGGTGTGCGTACATAACAAATCTTTATTTGCTGTGAAGCCTGATTTGCATCTAGTACTGAGAAAATTTAATACTGTCATTCTTGCAACCACTACCTCAACAGCAAGAAATGGGTAAATGCTTCATTTACTAGTTATATTGGAGCAGTAGAGATGGCACTCTTACAACAGTAACCATATCATTTACCCATTGTCTAACTTCCTTCATGATACCTAACTTCCCATTCTTTTTGTCTCCTGTGCAACTCTCTTTGAAATCTACATATACTTTTCTAGCAGCAACTGATTTACTATCGGACAAGTTTTCCAAGCCTGTAAATAAACTGGAATGGCCATGTTATGTTTTTAAACAGTGTCTATAAAGTCTATATGGCTGATTAAACACACACAATCATTGCTTTTTTTCTGGGAATTCTTTTTATCATTCCAATTTCCTCACAAAACATGACCTAAAATATTGGAATTAACTTCTCTGTCACTATGTGAAACAGAAGACGGAAATCTTCATTCTTGTACTGACGTAATGATGCCAACCAGTAGCCAGAACAGGTTAAGCAAAGCACATACATTTCAAGTATCATATAATTCCACCTATTTAGCCCAGTCCCTACATTGTTTGAACCCTGTGGTTCCCTTCTGCGTTTCCAAGCCAGAAAATGGCATGTGCACAGACAAACACATGACACAAACACTCGAGAAAAACAAGTACAGAATAAAAGTTTTATACACACATATATATATATATATATATATATATATATACATACATACATACATACATACATACACATACATATATCTCAACAATGGTATCGGAGATTACCCACAAAGAGGGTAAGAGGAAAAAAGGGGGGAAATAAGGATACCTGCGATGGTATCAAAGAATTACTAGTAGGTAGAGGGAAAGGAGGGGCCTATACCAACGATGGTAAGTCAGAATACCTAGAAAGTAAGCAAAAGGGTAGATACAAATCAGTCGCAACTAACGACAACCTTAGAAGGCAAGAAAGGAGGCAAACAAGCATAAAATGTTAGACAAATATAGTTACATAATCCAAAAACATTAGCACCTAGCTGAGAGCAATTCTGACTCGTTTGATGTGCTATGTGGCAAACGAGATCAGAGGTAAAGGTAAGAGAGGCAGTATGGGTAGCCTTAGCTTGAGAGTTCTTAGCTGGTGCAAGTTTGATATAATGGCCAAGTCGGTTCTGAGGATTGGAACCAAACCCAACAGTTAAGAATGAGTGAAGACTGACATCATCACATCTAAGGATGTCTGGGGTAAGATGGAAAACAAGACACTGCTTGTGTTCAGCACATCTTTAAAAGCTCAGCATTGCGTACTACTTTCCACTTTGCACTTGGGAATCTTATTTTTCTAAATGTCTTCTGTAGAGATAAGGAACTAGCTACAGAAAAAAAAAAATTTCCAATGAAATTTAGAGTTTCAATCAAGGACATATCTTTTGGTATAGAACACAAGGGCTGTGTGAAGAACAATCTTCCTAATTAGTGCCATGAAAGGGATGAAACTAATCCATTATACAAACACTTATTTTCATTTGGGTAGTAAGGATGGGTTTTATTTTTCCTTTCTTACTGCTCTCTTGAACCTTAGCAGATACTTGCAAAGATTAGAGTCTCACTGGTCTATCCAGTGACTCACGTCAGTTCAACAAAAGCACTGATGCAAGTCTCTTTTGTCTTAGCGCAGGTTTGTGTAGCACACTGAATTACTTCTTAGTAAATAATTTATAATCAAAGGAAGGCTGCAGTAAGATGGAAGTATCACCTTGGAAAATACCCATGGTACTAGTCACATTCTTCACTTAAAATCCTTGGCCTGACTTGATCACAGGGGACATTAACACATACACTGACTAAGATACTGCTACGGTAATAAGTTTATCACTTGTCTCTTGTGTATCAATAGATTCACTGCACTCTATCACATGAAGAAATAAATGTTCTGTTTGAAGAGCTCTAAAGAATAACAAATGGTCAAGGGGCATAAGACAGTACGTGGAGAATTATTCTGCTATTAAATCAGGATGTGGTGGAATCCTTCAAAGCCCCCGGGCCTGTGGAAAATACGGCCCAGACCGCAGAATCCTTTATAAACGCATTCTATTAACACCTTCAGGAATGCATGGATCATGCGATCCCAAATAAAACCAAGACCCAATCCTCCAAAGGCAGACGTCCTGTCTGGTGGACCCCAGCCATAAACAAGCTATACAATAGAAGGAGGAAGCTACTAAATGATAGAGCAAAATCCCAAAAAGGGAAGGCATCACTGATCAGTATTAGCAAAAAACTACGGGCACTCATAAAATTGTCTAAGGCCAGCTTCGAGAGAAAAATTGCACAGGACACTAAGGATAATCACAAGGCTTTCTTTAGTTATGTTAGGAACCTGGGTGGTAATTCCCAGATATGCTCAGAATTAGTCCAAAATGACAAAAAATACACCAAACCCACAGACATTGCCAACATCCTAGCTGACAGGTTCAGCGCAAACTTCTCGCCCCCCCTCCCCACCAAAAGGGCAAATATCTATCCCAGCAGAGTGCTGCCCCCCTGACATCTCAGATGCTCAGGGAAGAGCCGCCCTCTCCAAAGCAAAAAACACAGCATCAATGGGACCAGATGGTGCCCCGGGCTGCGTCCTACATGAACTCCAAGAAGAGCTAAACCCAAACCTAAAACTACTGTTCAATCTCAGCCTTACTACAGGATATGTGCCCAAAGAGTGGCGTACAGCAACAGTGGTCCCTCTCCATAAAGGTGCTGCCTCAACGGATCCTGGAAACTATCGCCCCATAAGCCTGACTAGCTTGGTCTGCAAAGCTATGGAAAGGATCATCATGGACCTCATAAATAAAGATATTGGGGACCTACAAACACTGGATCCTACCCAGTTCGGCTTTGTTAAGGGCAGATCCTGCCTCTTAAACCTGGTTGATTTCTTTGATATAGTCACCAAGGCCATTGACGAGGGGAAGGTGGTCCACACAGCCTACCTGGACCTCGCAAAAGCCTGTGATACAATACCCCACTCGGGCATTATAGATAAGCTCACCAGCTTAAATATAAAACCCTATGTCACTAGATGGATTGCAAACTGGCTCAAGGACAGAACCCACATGGTTAGAATTGCTGGAGCCATGTCAGACTCCAAACCAGTTACAAGTGGTGTCCTACAAGGCTCAGTCCTGTGACCTCTCTTGTTCGGTATATATTTCTCGGAGTTACAGGCCAACACGGAAGGACTGTGGCTGACCAAGTTCACAGATGACTGCAAACTGGGCGCCATAATCGACTCTTCAGTCGACACAAGCATTCTCCAAAAGGGCCTCATAGAAACAGACAACTGGTGCCAGAGCCATGGCCTCAAGCTAAATGCCAAAAAGTGTATAGTCATCCCCTTTGGCAAAAACAAAGTGCCCACAAATTACCACATAGGTGGTAATCCATTAAGTACAGAAGAAGTAATTAGGGACCTGGGCACCCAAGTTGATAGCAATCTCTCATTTGACAACCACGTGGCCAAAGTGGTTAGAAAAACATTTTATATAGCCCACCTAATCATGAAGGGATTCACATCTAGATCACGGGACGTCATCGTGCCTCTTTACTCATCCCTCATCAGGCCCATAATTGAGTACAATGCCCCTTTTGGGATGTACCTTACCAGACACCTGCAGCAACTGGAAAGACCCCAAAAGTACCTCACCAAGAGGAACAAAGGGCTCAAACAGATGCCATATGCTGCCGGTTAAAGAAACTCCAGCTCTACTCAGTGGCATACCGCCTGTTCAGAGGTGATCTGTGCCTGACGTATAAAGCCATGTCCAACCTGGAATTAATGGACATGCTGCACCTCAGAAAATCCAAATCCCATCGAGCTACGCTCGAGAGACTTGAACCTCAGCACTGAAATAAATAGGACATGCTGGAGGGACAGATTCATAACCCAGAGGCTCCCTTCACTCTGGAATAAAATCCCAGTCCAGGTTAGGCAGAGTCCCTCATTGACTCTCTTCAAGAGGAATCTTGATGAGTGGATGGGAGATCGTAGGTTTACCCCGGGTATCACTTCTGTGTCACTGTTAGACAGAGGCACAGTATACTAACCTCGAAAAAGGGCATAGCAAAATAAATTTAAAATGTGTGGCGAAAGCCAAACACATTCTGGCTAGGCTTATAAATGCCCTAGGGCAGATAGCCTAGTATGAACCTATGAATCTATGAACCTATGTGAAAAAGAAAAAGTGGCAACAAGTGAAGAATAACACTAGCAATGCTGACTCTGTATGGAAGGCTTATACACCAACCAGGATTCAATGACATGCACGCTAAGACAAGCACTGGTCTTTACAGGGACTGAGGCACAGCCGATGAAACTGCTGGCTTAAAATGAAGACACACAAGGAGGATAAAAAACAAATGTTACATACTCACCATAATGACAGATCCATGTTGTCCGACTTCCGTCTGGTTTAACCATGGGCTGTTGGATCCAATCTTGGCACCATCTCAATCTGCTTGGCTCCAGGGCTTTGACGCCTCCCCTACCCATAATTCCCTCCATACTTCAGTACCTCAGATCGAGTTTGTCCCAGTAAGACAATATATAACAATTTCATTCAAGACAAATTTTAGTATACAGGAAAAATTAGTAGGACTGGAAAACAATCAAGTAAGGACTGCTCACAGATGGGATGTGTCAGAAAAACTACCTGGTCACCAGAAGCCCACCTGTATAAAATTAGAAGAGGGCAGTGGGAAGGCTGAACCAGACAAAAATCAGACAACATGGATCTCTCTTTATGCTAAGTACATAACTTTTGTATCCAATGTCTATTTTTCTCAAATTCAACCATGGGACAAGATTTCCAAGCTGTTACACCTAAGAGTTATCAAGGATTATTCCTAAGAATGGTGGAAACAAAATACAAAACTGTCAACGTAAGACCAATACCCAATTCTCTCTCAAACCAATTTCAACTCACCTAATTCATAAACACCTTGCCAAAGTGATACCCACCACTCTCACTGCTGATAAACTCCCCGCTGATTACCTCAGGATTGCCGCCTCTGCCATCTCCTACCCTATATCCATACTCAATAGATCCATAGCTGAACACACTGTCCCCTTTCTCTGGAAAATTTCTTACGTCGTCCCCCTACAAAAAGGTGGATCCTCGACAGAACTTAGTAATTATCGCCTCATAGTTATACTTTCTCCCCTATCAAAAGTCTTAGAAAAATGTGTACAAACCCAACTACCAAAACATCATCTTCAATATAATCTGCTAGCAAATTCCAACATGGATTTCAGCCAAACCATAGTACCACCTCTTCCCTTATGTCCTTTACTGACCACGTCAACCAACAAATAAATCTTGGTAACTTAGCAGCTCTTGTCTTCCTAGACCTGTCAAAGGCATTTGACACAGTATCCCACTGCAAATTACTATCGACTCTCTCCGATCTCAATCTGGATAACTCCTCTTTAGTGGGGTTTAAAAATTATCTGTCCCTCCGTCAATAAGCTGTTAAATAGCATAGCTCTCTCTCCCCTCTCCTCCCAGTGGGACAAAGTGTTCCACAAGGATCCATTCTTGGTCCCTTACTACTTTCCATCTTTACCAATAACCTCCCCTCGGCTACCCAACAAACTAATATAGTACAGTATTCTGATGACACCACCCTTATTTGCTCAGCCCCCTCTCTACAATTACTCTCTACAATTACTCCAAGACAGAACCCAGAAAGCCATCGCTACTAAAGAAAAATGGCTAAATTCCTCCCACTCTACCGCTGCAAGAGCTTCCTCATACAGGAATCCTGAATCACTACCTCTCTCATACCCATCTACTCTGCACCTTACTATACGCTTCCCCACTTCTAACTAACCTAAACAAATCTGACCTTCTGAAACTATCTACCTGCTACAATAAAATCTCAAAATTTGCAACCAATGCTAAGTTTCATTCTTACCATTGCGTCTCCCTAAGACAACTAGGATGGTTAGAACTCCGTAATCCACTAAAATACAATCAAGTTCTCCTGACCCATCAACTGCTATACCAACCAAATAAAATATCTGCACTCTGTAGTCTGTTCACCTTCCATAATACTGCGTGTCAGCTAAGAACTGCCAATACCACCCTACTGACTGTTACCAACTGCTTACATAGCTCAGGCCAATCTTTTTATTCTTATGCAGTTGCTAAGGCCTGGAACTCTCTAACTCCTGACATTAGATGTCTAAATAGTAAACATACTTTCAAATCCCTACTAAAAGATCTTCTATTCAAAACTTGGATATGTTCCTGTACAGAACCAGACTAATTTCACCTGTTCCTAACTTTCAACATCCCTAGATCACAGGTGTACTGCGCAGTTTTACTTCGTGCATAGTGTTGTGAACCAGGTGTTTAGGCCACCTTTATAGTTATAATTTCTACTTTATGACACTGTCTATGGAAACAGCTTTTTGAATTTTTGTTCACGCAACTCTAAGTTTGTTGTATAGTATCTTGTTTAATTGTTTCTCTATATTCTAACCACATATGCTGCATCAATTGTAAAACTCTGATTTTTACTCCTTTCATATGTTCTATGTTCTGTACAAAATAGCTATGTTTATATAATTTTTTTGTTTATATAATTTTTATTTTTTATAATTTTTTACTAAAAAAAACAAGAAAACAACAACGGGTACCAAAATACACTTGTAATCCAGTCCAGGGTACCAAAGAAGAATCCAACCCACCAGAGAACAGTTAATCCAGTTTAATAACAAACACAAGTGTATGAACACAGACACATTAAAATACAGCGTTTTCGTTTAAAAACTTCATCAGACATGGATAGTCAGATTAACATATTTATTCCCTCGAAAATACACAGAAAGCCAATAAAAATCAAGCAATCAATTAAACAAAGTTGCTCAGTCTCTAATCATCATAAAATTCATGAATATTCATTACAGTCAACACAGTGTTAAAAGAACTATGGAGAGTGTTTAAAGTTCTTTAAAATTCTTTAAAACACATTAAAAAACCCATAAATATGTGTTTAAAAAACTTTATAAATAAATTGTATTATATTATAAATAAAATATTTCATTTTCAACTTTAAAACAACTTAAAACCATTTAATGCACAGTAAGAGAAACTAGTGATATTATAATCCTTTGACTCCCTCAAGTGGTCACAGTTATAATTGCACATATGTATATTAAAAGAAAGGTAAAATGTTTATAACAAGTTCTATGTTCACATATGTTAAAAACAACTTTAAATCATAATTTAGCTGCCCTTAATTTTAAAACTGGGTCAAATGATACATTTTCATTCAACCCAGGTGGAATGGTGGCCCACCTGCTACCATAATTCCTTATATTCCACTTTTTCTTCCCATTGTCCCCCCTCTTGCTTCGCTTTTTATACCTTCAATAAAAATCACCAACCCAATCTGATATTACTACGGTTAGGGAGGTCATCAGGAGTAACTGGCATATCTTACATACAGATGAAAGGGTGAACGGGTTGGTTGGTGAAAGAAGCCAAGGTTTATTTATAAGAACAGGACGACATTGAAAAGTACAGATGTGTACCTACCATAAATGTAGATGTTAAGAGTGTATTCCCTGCTGCAGTCATTACTCTTGGAGTTATCCTGCTGGCAGGCTACCCGCAGTCGGCCTGAATTCCAAAGACTTGGTCCAGCGTCGGTTGCTGTCGCCTCTTCCCTGACGTCAGTGCGCCAAGGGTATAAAAGATGCAGCCGATGCCATTTTCTTCAGTTTTTCTTGCCCCAGATGTCAGGTGCCCCCAAAAGGGTAGGTTAAATATATTATGCCAATAAACATACATGCAGTAAAGAAACATTTCCTTCATCTACAAGCAAATACACCACATAGGTTGTATAGAATAGAGAAGTACAGATAAACCCCAGCAAAAGAAAGGGGGACAGTGGGAGGGTAACCTGGACTGCAACAGTGAATACACTCGAACATCTATATTTATGGTAGGTACACAACTGTACTATGGTTCACAGTGTTTCACTGTTGCAGTCATTACTCTTAGGTTGAATCCCAAAGCTGAGGATGGGTGGCTGGGCTAAATAGGATTAGGAGAGGCTATGAGGCCCTGCAGAACTGCAGTGGCAAAGCCTGCTCTGGATTTAGAGTAAAGCGGTAAGTGGTAGTGCTTTGTAAAAGTGTGCACTGAACTCCAAGCTTTGGTTGGTACTCCTCTGAGTAAGGCTGCTGAAATAGCTGCTGCTCTGGTAGAATGAGGCCTAATGCCCTTTGGCACTGATTTGCCATGCTGAGAATAGCAGAAATGGATGCAATGGCCTATCCATTTAGAAATAGTCTGTTTTGAGACAGCCTTTCCTTGTGATCCTGCAGCATATGACACTAAAAGTTGCTCAGTCTTTCTGAAGGCTTTAGTTCTGTCCAAGTAGAAGTGTAGCTGCCTGTGTATGTCCAAAGAATGTAGAATTTTCTCACCCTTGTTCTGTGGGTTTGGATAAAAGGTAGGCAAGTGAATGGTTTGGTTGAGGGCCACAGTGGACACCACCTTAGGCATAAATGTTGTGTTTGTCCTCAGAGAAACCCTGTCTGGATAAAAAATGATAAAAGGTTCCACAGCCATGAGTGCTTGTAACTCCGAGACTCGTCTTGCAGAGGTTATTGCTAGGAGCAGAGCTGTTTTCCAGGATAAGAATTTTATATCAGCTGTTGAGGCTGGCTCAAAAGGAGGCAGTGTGAGTTTTTCCAAGACATAATTGAGGTCCCATGCCGGAATTGGTGTTCTCATTGGAGGCCTGATGTTTTTGGCCCCTCTGAGGTACTGCCTTATTAAAGGATGAGAAAAGATAGGTGGTTCTGTATTGTAATGGGCTGAAATGGCAGAGGCATGAATCTTAATTGATGAAAAAGAAAGGCCTTTGTCCAGCATCTCAGTTAGGTATTGTAAAATCTGAGGGATATTTGGTACATACGTATCAATGCCTTGTTCCTGGTTCCAAGCACAGAATCTCTTCCATTTTTCTGCATAAGATTTTCTGGTACTGGGCGTCCTTGCGTCCAAGAAAACATCTATAACAGCTTTTGAAAGAGGAGTGCTCTGAATGGCTACATTATCCGCCATGATGCCAGATTTAAGGTCCTGAGTTGGCTGTGCAGGATCGGATTGTTTTGTTGGGTCAGCAAGTGAGAAGTTTGTGGCAATATCCATGCTGGACCTTGAGACAAGCTCTTTAGGATTGGGTACCAGTGCTGGCGTGGCCAGTCTGGTGCAATCAGTATCATTTTTGGCTTCTCTTGTCTGACCTTTAGGAGTACCCCTGGGAAGGAGAGGAAAGGCATATACTGTTAGATTTTTCCAGCTGAAGGATAGGGCGTCCACTCTCCATGCTTGTTTGTGATAAATCCTTGTGCAAAATCTCTGTAATTGGCAGTTGTGAGGGGAGGCAAATAGATGTATGTCTGGGCATCCCCATTTCCTTGTTATCATGCTGAAGACTTGTGGATCCAGTTTCCACTCATGGGGATCCATGAGGTTTCTGCTTAGTTCGTCTGCCAGAGTATTTGTTTTTCCTGGCAGGAATTGTGCTTGCAGGTGAACTTGATAAGCCAATGCTGTGTCCCATAAGGTCATTGCTTGTCTGCAGAGGGGGTAGGAATGTGTGCCTCCCTGCTTGTTTATGTACCATATGACCGTAGTATTGTCCGTCTTTATCAGTAGCTGTCCTGGATGAAGTAGATCCTTGAAAGCGGTCAGGACATTCTGAACAGCTAGCATCTCTTTTTGATTGATGTGAAGATGCATCTGGCTTGCAGGCCATGTGAACTGAATACATTTTCCTGCCATATGGGCCCCCCAGGCATAATCTGATGCATCCGTTGTCAGTGCCTGTCTGGCTGTGGGTGAAGTGAATGGCAGACCCTTGTGGTGACAGGCCTGTGCCCACCATCGAAACTCCTTTTGCAGGCAGGGAATGAGGGTAATTACTGTCTCCAGGCTGTGGCAATGCTGAGTCCAAATGATTTTTAGATACCATTGTAGTTTCCACATATGCAGTCTGGCATATGGAATTAGTAGAATGAAGGATGCCATGAAGCCTAAGGCCTGCAGGATTTTCCTTGCAGATAACTGGGTCTTTGTTGCCAACTTTTTGAAGTAAGAAGTCAGTTGCCTTTGTTTGTCTGGAGTGAGATAAGCCATCTGGGCAGTTGTATTTAAGCTTGCACCCAGGAATATTATCTTTTGAGAGGGTACTAGTTTTGATTTCTTTTCGTTTACTGTGTACCCTAGGCAAATTAGTAATCTTTTTACAAACGCCAGATGCTTTAGAAGAATGTCTTTGTTCTCTGCTTGAATAAGGCAGTCGTCCAAGTAGGGATATATTTGAATTCCTCTGTCTGCAAAATGCAATTACTGGTGCCAGGCATTTTGTGAAGACCCTGGGTGCAGTAGATAAGCCAAAGGGCAGTGCAGAGAATTGGTAGTGCACTGAGCCAGCTATGGTTTTCTGAGGTATCTTCTGCAAGATTGTCTGATTGGGACATGCAGGTATGCCTCTTTTACGTCCAAAGTTATGAGCCAAGCCTTCTTGCCCAGCATGGGCAGTAGCTGCTGTAGAGTCAACATCTTGAATTTTGGAACCTCCAGAAACGTGTTTAGTATAGACAGGTCCAGTACTGGTCTCCAGGTTTTGTCCTTTCTGGGTACTAAGAAAAGTCTGGAGTAAAATCCTTGCCCCTGCTCTTGTTGTGGTACCTGTTGAATGGCCCTCATGTCCATGAGGGCTGTAATTTGCTTTTGTGCCTCTGCCCATTGATTGCGTGGCAGGTATGGCATACCTTTTGCCCTTGGTAGGGTGTGAAAATGGAACCTGTAGCCTTGGGACACTATGTTCAAGATCCATTTGTCTTGGGTAATCATTTGCCAATTTGGTGAAAAAAGTGCTAGTTTTCCCCCTAAGGGGGCTGCCAAAAGAAAAGTGCTAGGATCTGGCAGAGGAAAGTCATTGGGACTCTTTCCTTTAAGGTTGTGATTTGTCTTCTCCGCTTTTGGAGGTAGGAGCACCCCATTGTTTAGGCCTGTATGGGCCTGGGGCTGAGATCTGCCTCTGGGATGTCTTTATCTGCCTCTCTGTGGCCTGTCTGACACTGGAAAGGACCAGTTTTTTTGAAGGCCAGTTCCTGCTAAATCTGGGTGGCTGTATCTGTAAGAAATCCTTAACTGTCTGCATGGATTTCGCTTTATCCCCCATTTTCTTCAACACCTCTTCTGCTTTAGCACCAAACAAAGCATCATGCAGTAATGGATCGTCTAATAATTTTGCTTTAACATGATCAGGCAGATTCTGTTCCTTTAACAAAGCATGCCTTCTAATAACAGAACCTGTAACAGCGGCCCTGCAAGAGGCCTCCAGTGAATCATAACCACATTGCAAAGTATGCTTTTCCACTTGTTCAGCTGCATGCAATAAATCCTGCATTTCCTTGTTCTCTAACCTCAAAAAAAGGCATAGCAAAATTAATTTAAAATGGGTGGCGAAAGCCAAACACACTCTGGCTAGGCTTATAAATGCCCTAGGGCAGATAGCCTAGTATGAACCTATGAACATTCAGAATTTGTCAATATTTTCTGTTTAAGCAGTGACATCAAGTATTGCTGATATTTAAGCATATGAAACTGACAATTTAAAGCCCTTACAACTAAGGTAGCAGAAGTGTAAACTTTTTTCCCCCATCTGTCCAGTGCCCTAGAATCCCTATCAGAGGGGACAGGGTTTTTTGCAGTGGAAGCTTTGACCCCTTTGGGACCCTGAGATATAGTTTCTGGGTCTGCAGCGAGGTTTTTATATAGGAATTTATAAGATTCTGGGACCCTGTAGTATCTGTCTGGCTTTTACAGGTGCAGGGGGTAAAGAGTCAGGGGACAGGCCGGACTCTGAAAATACATCATCTACAATGTCTAGAACAGGTGGAACAGCAACGGGTCTGTGCTGAGGAAGTAGCAGAAAGTCTCTGAGCCTTTTCTTAGATTCTGAGTAATCTTGGCTCTCCCAGTGGAAATGCTCCCTCATGGTATGCAGGGTTTCCCCAAAAGAATAATCCTCAGGAGGAGAGGCTGAAGGAATGGATTCTTCAGCATCAGAATCCTCATAGGGAGGAATAGAATAATCCTTTTCAGAAGAGGAATCAGAGGAAATAGAAACCTGATCAGAAGAATCATATTCTGTCTCTTGCCTAGGCCTCTTATCAGGAGGGGGATGGGAACCCCTGATCAAAGTAATTAGGTCTTCGGCCATTTTAAGCATCCGTTTTTTAGGCATGGAAGTCTGAGTAGGAGAATGCTGTACTTGCTTCTTTGTCTTTAGAGCTGCTTTAGTCTTTGAAGCTGAAGATGGTTTAACATATAACTGTGTAGGTCAGAAGACACCCTCAGAAGCCGATGCGGCTCCGGACCCATCTGAGGGAATGATTTCCGAGTGTCCAATACCTTGAGTATCCAAAGGCCCAGTCGGCTCCACGTGGGAGTCGGAAGCGGCCTGTGGCTCTGAGGTAGCGGGTGCCAGGGGCTGCAAACACACCTCACTGAGAACCAGCGACTGGCCTAACGGACGCCTCGTCGTCGGTTTTGGACCTCGGATGCCTATCCTTTTCCTTGCGTTTTTTGTAAACGCCAGTCGTCGGCTGTCCCAACAGCATTATATAATTAAACTTTCAGCCAAAGTAATGAAATGCAAAATCGAACCAACGCTTAAATCTAGCACAAAACCGACAGCTAGCAACGTTGTGGTCAGGGCCTAGGCAATTAATACAGTAAGAGTGAAAATCCTTATGAGGTATTTGCTTCCCACAAGAAATACAATTGTTAACTTTTTCTGACATCGGTCTGGAGCAAGAAGAAAGTTTCCCCCAACGGGGTACTTAGCTTTAATGAAGACTTCGGTTCTGAAATTCGGATTTGAAAATCTCAGGAGTCGGCCGACCAGCACTTGCAAACTGCTTTTGCTTCGGGCACCGCGCGGCAAGAAAGACTGAAGAAAATGGCGTCGGCTGCATCTTTTATACCCCTGGCGCACTGACGTCAGGGAAGAAGCGACAGCAACAGACGCCGGACGAGGTCTTTGAAATTCAGGCCGACTGCGGGTAGCCAACCAGCAGGATAACCCCAAGAGTAATGACTGCAACAGTGAAACCCGATGAACATCAACAATTATGTTATCCTAGAATGTATAGTACCCCTTGTGAACGTGTATTTGATACTCATAAATGTAAAGCTTGTACCTATTGTGATTCTAATGATGAATCTAAGTTCTATAAGCACAATGAGTCAGGCCGCCTATGGTAATTAAAAGCAGCTGCTGACTGCAATACTAAAAATGTTGTATATATCGTCCACTGCAGGATATGTTTCAGATTCTATGTGGGAAAAAATAACTGGCGCCTTAAGGAGTAGGTCAGGGATCATACGTATTGTATGAGGCAGGGCCAACAGTACAGCACTCTAGCCAAACATACTATACAGGCTGGTAATGAACATGTATTTTTACTTCAAGTTTTACATGTGGTTTTGGAGAATGTTAGGATGTAGGATTTAGTCAAGACTGAAAGCATGGAGCTTGAATGGATCTTGATGTTAGGGGCGCACAGGGGTCTTGGGCTAAATGATCACGTACCCCTGAAACCGGTGCAAAGGGCACAAAAATTAAAGTAGTTGTGTGGAAATGATACTTTAACTGGAAAAAGGGGTTGAACCTTCTTTGTACATTTTTGTAAGGTGATTGGATAATTAATTTTATGAAGGTATTTAAATAATGTCTGGATAGAGTCCCTCAAGGATGAGTATGATGACCTCTCCGATATGAATTCCATGCAACAGGACAGTTTGAGTGAATGGGAGATGCAGTTTGAGTGTAAGTTTTAACAGAAGGGAAAGTACAGTTGTGTACACTTACCATAAATGTAGATGTTCGAGTGTATTCACTGTTGCAGTCATTACATTTGGCTAATCTGCTGACAGGTTGCCCTCAGTCGGCCTGAATAAAAGTCTTGGGTCCTGCGTAGGTTGCTGTCTCCTCTTCCATGACGTCAGGGGTATAAAACAAGCAGCAGATGCCATTTTAATCAGTTTTTCTTGCTCCAGATGTCAGGTGCCCCCCAAATGGGGAGCAAAAATTATATATGTATATATATAACAGTAAAAATATAAATGCACTTTAGAAAACATAAAATTTACCTTCAACTAAAAGCAAATACACCACAAAGGCTTTTGAGTAGAGTGAAGGAAGAAAAATTATAGAAAGAGGGCTGGCGGATGTGTAATCCAGACAGCAACAGTGAATACACTCGCACATCTACATTTATCGTAAGTGTACACAACTGTGCTATGTTCTTCGTGTTTCACTATTGCAGTCATTACATTTGGGTAGAATCCCAAAGCTATGGATGGGAGGATGGAACTAAACAGCGTTAGGAGCAGCTACAAGGCCCTGCAGTGGTAAAGCCTGCCCTGGATTTAGAGAAGAGAGGTAAATGATAATGCTTTGTGAATGTATGAACTCCGCTCCAAGTAGCAGCTTCTAGAATGTCTCTGGTAGGTACCCCTCTGAAGAAAGCTGCTGAAGTAGAGGCAGCCCTGGTGGAATGGGATCTGATTCCCTTGGGCACAGGTTTACCATGATGCAAGTAGCAGAAACAAATGCAATGGCTTATCCATTTAGAAATAGTCTGCTTTGATATAGTCTTCCCCTCTGATCTTGCAGCAAATGCTACCAGTAGTTGCTCAGACTTTTTTAGAGATTTTGTCCTGTTTAAGTAGAATCTTAGTTGTCTGTGTACATCCAATGAATGCAGAATCCGCTCCCCCTTGTTCTGTGGATTTGGGAGAAAGTTGGCAGGTGAATGGTCTGGTTAAGAGCCACACTGGATACCACCTTAGACATAAAAGAAGGGTTGGTCCTAAGGGCCACCCTGTCCGGGTAAAAAATAATGAAAGGCTCCACTGCCATGAGAGCCTGTAGTTCCGAAACCCTTCCAGCTGAAGTGATCGCCAAAATAAAAGCTGTCTTCCAAGAAAGAAATTTTATATCCGCAGTAGCTGCTGGTTCAAATGGAGGCAGGGTGAGTTTTTCCAGCACAAAATTGAGGTCCCATGCAGGAGTTGGTGCTCTCCTGGGAGGCCTTACATTTTTGGCCCCTCTGAGATACTGTTTTAGAAGTGCATGAGAAAAGAGGAGAGGCTCTGTGTTGCAAGAGCCGAGATGGCAGAGGCATGGATTTTTAATGAAGAAAAAGATAGGCCCTTGTCAAGCATCTCAGTTAAGTATTGTAAAATCTGAGCAATATTGGGCTTCGCTGTGTCTATTCCTTGTGCTTGGTTCCCAAGCACAGAATCTCTTCCATTTATCAGCATAAGATTTTCTAGTACTAGGCCTTCTGGCTTCCAAAATGACATCCATCACAGGTTTACTGAGAGGTGTGGTTTGAATACTTTGAATAAGATTCAGAGTTTGGAGCTGTGAGTGCAGAATTTGATAGCTCTGCTGAGACAATAGATGAGGTGTTTGAGGCAAGTACCATGGAGGAAGGTGTGACATATTCCTTAGAAGTGGGTACCAGTGTTGGCGAGGCCAGTCCGGAGCAATTAGAATCATTTTTGGTTTTTCCTGTCCAACTTTTAGTAAGACATTGGAGAGTAGAGGCAGAGGGGGAAAGGCAAAGACTGATAGGTTTTTCCAGCTGAAGGATAATGCATCCACTTTCCATGCTTTTTGTGATGAGTTATTGTGCAGAATGTGTCCAATTGATAGTTTTGGGGAAGAGGCAAACAGATCTGTCTGGGCTTCCCCATTTCTGTGTTAACATGCTGAGGATTTGTGGATCCAGTTTCCATTCATGTGGGTCCATAAGATTTCTGCTTAGGTTGTCTGCCAGAGTATTTTGCTTTCCTGGCAGGAACTGAGCTTGAAGATGTATTTGTTAAGTCAAGGCTGTGTTCCACAAGGCCATGGCTAGTCTGCAAAGGGGGTAGGAATGGGTACCCCCTGCTTGTTTATGTACTACATAACTGTGGCGTTGCCCTTCTTATCAGTAGTTGTCCTGGATGAAGTAAGTCCTTGAAGGCTGTCAGAGCATTCTGAACAGCTAGTATTTCTTTTTGGTTGATATGTAGATGCATTTGGTTTGGGCTCCATTTGCCCTGAATGCACCTCCCTGCCAGGTGGGCCTCCCAAGCATAGTCTGATGCATCTATAGTCAGGGTATAGGTGGCAGGGGGTAGAGTGAATGACAGTCGCTTGTTTTGGTGACATGTCTCTGCCCACTAAAGAAACTCCTGTTGTAGGCAGGGAATGAGAGGAATCATTCTTTCCAGGCTGTGAATGTGGACACCATAAGATTTTTAGGTACCACTGATGTTTCCTCATATGCAGTCTCACATATGGAATCAGTAGAATGCAGGATGCCATGAACCCCAAAGCCTGCAGAATTTGTCTTGCAGATAACTGGGTTTTTGTTGCCAACTGTTTGAAGTATATTGTCAACTGCATTTGTTTGTCTGGCATGAGGAAAGCCATCTGGGCAGTTGTATTCAAGCTTGCACCCAGGAATGTAATTATTTGAGAGGGTACTAGTTATGATTTCTTTTTGTTTATGCTGTACCCTAGGCATGCTAGAAGCCTTTTTACAAATGCCAGATGTTGAAGAAGAACGTCCTGGTCCTCTGCCTGAATGAGACAATCGTCCAGATAAGGATAAATTTGAATGTTTCTTTGTCTGCAGAATGCAATTACTGGTGCCAGACACTTTGTAAAGACCCTGGGCGCAGTAGCTAAGCCAAAGGGCAGTGCAGAGAACTGGTAATGCAAAAAGCCTGCTTTGAAGTGGAGGTATCTTCTGCATGATTCCCTTATTGGGATATGCAGGTATGCCCCTTTTAAGTCTAGAGTTACCAACCAGGCATTCTTGCCTAGCATAGGCAGTAGCTGTTGTAAGGTCAGCACTTTGAATTTTGGAATGTCCAGGAAAGTGTTCAGAATCAATAAGTCCAGTACTGGATGCCATGATTGGTCTTTTCTGGGTACCAGGAAAAGTCTTGAAGAAAAACCTTGTCCTTTTTCCTTTTCTGGTACCTGTTGAATAACCCCCATATCCATGAGGGACATGACTTGTTTCTGGGCCTCTGCCCACTGGTTTTGTGGCAGATCTGGCCATCTGTTTGGAATTGGCAAAGTATGGAAATTAAATCTGTACCCCTGGGATACTATGTTTAATACCCACTTGTCCTGCATAATTAACTGCCAATTTTGAGCATGAAGTGCTAGTTTGCACCCCAAGGGGGCTGCCAAAAGATAAGTGCTTGGAGATGGTAGAGGAAAGTCGTTGAGACTGCTTACTGTATGGTTGTGCTTTACCTCCAGATTTGGAGGTAGAGGCACCCCATTGCTTTGACCTGTATGATCCCTGTGATTGTTAACTGGAGCCTTTTGAGCGCCTGGGTTTGCCCTGAGTGGCTCTGTTGTACAAAGGAAAGGACAAATTCTTAGAAAGCCAGTGCCTACTGAACCCGGGTGGCTGCACTTGCAAGAAATCTTTTACAGTTTGCATAGATTTAGCTAGGTCTTCCATTTTCTTTAAAACCTCTTCTGCCTTATTACTAAACAGGCTATCATGCTGTAAAGGGGCACCCAACAACTTGGCTTTAACATGATCAAAAAATATACACAGCTACTCCACTCCTTCACCAATAAAGCATACAAAATACAAGATGGAGAACACCAACTGCTGCAATTGTAATTTTTTAATTCTGGTACCTCGGCCTTCACCTTCTCCTGGAATACATTTTACTTAATGCTCCACCCATTTTTATACAAATCTTTAATTAAATAATTGATGCACCATCCTCCAATTAAATAATTTCATTACTTGAAGCAAACAATTTTGACATTTCTTAGGCATAATTATACAACGTTAGCTAAAGAATAAATAACATTCATTTCATAAATGCTTCTGAGAATATATACATAAATATAAATATAAATATTACCAACAATGTATATACCTGTTATTCACACAATGTTACCCTAGCAAGCAGTCCCATTTCCCTGAATATATTGAAAAATATTTTGAAAAATATTCAGAAATATGTGAAGAAACTAACACTACTAAAAAAATGTACTGAAAAAATCACTAACACATTACACCTCCATATTCATCCCATTCGGAAATAAAGTTTTTAAATTAAGAATGAACCTTGACTCCATCAAAAGTAATTTTTCACGAAAAATGGCCTCATTCCCGAATACATTGGGTCTACCTAACACACTAAAGACAAATCCATCTGGAACCCCCCCATGATTATCAATGAAATGTTTTCCCACTGGGCTTTCCAGCCTCTTATGCCTTATATCCCCTAGGTGTTCCAAAATCCTTAGTTTAACCCTTCTGGTGGTTTGTCCTATGTACCAATTCTCTCTATCACAGCCACATCCTATAACATACACAACCCCAGTTGAGTTGCAATTATAAAATTCCGTGGCATTGTATTTAACCCCATTGATTTTGCAACCGTCCAAGTATTCCAGGAGAAGGCGAAGGCCGAGGTACCAGAATTAAAAAATTACAATTGCAGCAGTTGGTGTTCTCCATCTTGTATTTTGTATGCTTTATTGGTGAAGGAGTGGAGTAGCTGTGTATATTTTTTGGACATTATGTCGGTGGAGACCATCTCTGTCACCCATTTGGGTGCACCATCACTACAGCCTGTGAATTTGGCATCTTTATGGAAGGAGAGAGAGGTGAAAATGGCTAACAATGACCCTTGGGAAAGTTCAAGCATAGATTTCTCTGAGAGGTATGTGGAGTTGGAGAGAGCACTAATTAAAGAAGTTACTACGTTCTATGACCTAAAATTACTGGAAAAATACATAAAAACTAACATTACTCCGAGGGGTCTTAGGGTGGAACGATTACCAGCCTTTGAATTTGCAGAAGATGAACTGGACTTGTCTGCAGAGTGGAAGGACATTTCACTGAAATGTACTTTGGGCTGGCTTGCTGTACTAGTTAAAAGAAATGAGAGAACTTTGAATAAAACTCGAACATCTATCCTGCTTTTACAGGACAAGCTGATTGAAGAAAGTTCCGTGACCATATTTAACAAAAATATGATTGAAATCAAAAATAGAGTGTCCAAAATAGAATCGGAGGTGGTTTCCCGAAAGAAGAGAAAATATCTTCGTGATATTAAAGACCATGAAACAGGTAAACTGTTTTCATGGCAATACAGCTTTAAGAAAAAGCGTGGAGCTTCTCGTGACGTCATCAGGGGCCCGAGATCCGTTGGTGGTGGTGAAACTTCAGCGTCTTCAGCAGATGAGTCGAGTAGCAGGAAGAGTGTTTCGTTCGAGAGCTTAAACACAGAGCAGGAATCTAGTATGGAAGCCAGCAATGCAGCAAGTGACACAGATCAAACAGAAATACAACAGAAGGGAAGAGGCCGTCGATTTCAAAACAAGGGGAGAAGAAGGTGATAACTCTCCAAATTTCAGCAGACATGGAACTATTCTCTCAAAAACTTTGTTACAAAGGGGGAGAGGGGCTCAAAAGGTTCGACAGGACTGTATACAGTTTCCAACGATCTTAAGAAGCAGCCATCATTTGGATGAAGTGGTTCCCTTACAGGACTGTGATTCTTTGATTAGTGATGCTGTGGACATTTGTGAAGGTGAGAACTATAATGTTATAAATATCTCAGATTTGAATATAACTGAGAGTGTTAAACAAGTTCTTCATAGAGGCACTAAATTTGTACCTGTTTGTTTCCCCTCTCTTGCTGATTTATCCTTGGAAATTAAGCATTTTTGTAGAAAGCTTTTTTTGAGGGAATTTTTTGCAGTTCAAACTGTATTTAGACATGAATATGACTCCAATATTAATGCTCCATTGATTGTTAATTTAAATAATGTTGAGGAGAATGTGGCTAGTTTGGAAAATTTGGATGAGTCTTTGTTGAACCTCACATTACATGAAAATGACTTGGTGGACATTTATGAACAAGATGAAGTGTGTGATGGTGGGGGGGGGGGTTTACTTTTAACACTGGTTATGGCAGACTAACGGTTCCCCATTTACCCTGCCAGAGTGAATTCATACCACCTAGGAAGAACATAGTCATTAATGTATTTGAGAAAACATTATTAAATACTTTGGAAGAAGAATATGCAAAGTTTCGTGGTCAAGAAAGAAAGTATAACTTGAAAAGGGATGAATGGAAAGCTTTATGTGATTTAAAGCACATGAATAAAAAGTACGTATTCACTCAGGCAGACAAGGGAGGGAACTGGGTTGTTCTTCCTAGGGACAAATACAATTCCATGGCCATGGAACTTTTGAGTGATGACAATACTTATTTTGAGTTACCCTTAAATCCAATGAAAGAATATAATATGTTATTGTTGGAAATACTAGAAAGGGGCGAGCGGCTGGGCTTTTTATCTCCAGGGGATGTTAGAAAGTTACATGTTAAGAATCCACGAGTGCCAGATTTTTTACCATCCCTAAGATACATAAAAATCTTATGGATCCACCCGGACGCCCCATAGTTTCAGGGAAAGGAGGATACTTACAGAACGTAGGTATATTTTTGGATTCCCTCCTAAAGGGGTACCTAGAAAGAGTACAATCTCATGTTAAGAATAGTGAAGAGGTGTGTTTCAAGGTTAGCAATATAGCATGGGATGAAGATTTTTATTGGGCTAGTATAGACGTTAAATCTTTATATACTAGCATTAATAAGTTGCATGGTCTAAAAGCAGTGGAAAAAATGTTAGGGGATGGACCCAGAACATTTTTTATCATCAGTTTATTGGATTTCTGTCTCACGCACAATTGTGGAAGGTCCAGCAATAGGGTGAGATTCAGGGGGATGGGATATTCTGGAAATCATGATATTCATGGTAAAAATAGTGGTGGTTCTAAGGAATCCAATGAAAAAATATTTTTTGTAACCAGATTTTCCCATTTCTCTCAAACTTTGAAGGGACTGGTGGATAGATTTTGGCCAATTATTTGTGAAGATGAGAAGATTGGAAAACTTTTTCCATCACGGGTGACCTTTTCATATAAGAGATATTTTAATCTCAGGGAAATTCTAAACTTTAGAAATAATGGTGAAGGGGGTGAAGATGATAGAAGGGGATCATTTAGGTGTGGAAAATGTAAAGTTTGTAAGTGGATTAGGAACTTGGACGGTTGCAAAATCAATGGGGTTAAATACAATGCCACGGAATTTTATAATTGCAACTCAACTGGGGTTGTGTATATTATAGGATGTGGCTGTGATAGAGAGAATTGGTACATAGGACAAACCACCAGAAGGGTTAAACTAAGGATTTTGGAACACCTAGGGGATATAAGGCATAAGAGGCTGGAAAGCCCAGTGGGAAAACATTTCATTGATAATCATGGGGGGGTTCCAGATGGATTTGTCTTTAGTGTGTTAGGTAGACCCAATGTATTCGGGAATGAGGCCATTTTTCGTGAAAAATTACTTTTGATGGAGTCAAGGTCCATTCTTAATTTAAAAACTTTATTTCCGAATGGGATGAATATGGAGGTGTAATGTGTTAGTGATTTTTTCAGTACATTTTTTAGTAGTGTTAGTTTCTTCACATATTTCTGAATATTTTTCAAAATATTTTTCAATATATTCAGGGAAATGGGACTGCTTGCTAGGGTAACATTGTGTGAATAACAGGTATATACATTGTTGGTAATATTTATATTTATATTTATGTATATATTCTCAGAAGCATTTATGAAATGAATGTTATTTATTCTTTAGCTAACATGTTGTATAATTATGCCTAAGAAATGTCAAAATTGTTTGCTTCAAGTAATGAAATTATTTAATTGGAGGATGGTGCATCAATTATTTAATTAAAGATTTGTATAAAAATGGGTGGAGCATTAAGTAAAATGTATTCCAGGAGAAGGCGAAGGCCGAGGTACCAGAATTAAAAAATTACAATTGCAGCAGTTGGTGTTCTCCATCTTGTATTTTGTATGCTTTAACATGATCAGGCAGATTTTGCTCCTTGAGCCAGGCATGCCTTCTTATCACAGATCCAGTTACGGCAGCCCTGCAAGAGGCCTCCAAGGAATCAAAATCACATTGCAAAGTATGTATTTCAACCTGCTCTGCTGAATGCAATAAATCCTGTAACTCTATTTTCCACACAATCAGAAATCAACATAATTTTCTGTTTCAGTAAGCCCATAACATACAGTTGATATTTAAGCATATGAAACTGGCAGTTTAAAGCCCTGATTGCCAAGGTTGCAGACGTATAAACCTTCTTACCCCATCTATCCAGCGCCCTGGAATCTCTATCAGAAGGGGTAGGATTTTTGGCTGTAGAAGCCTTAACACCCTTGGGACCTTGAGAAATAGTTTCAGGATCAGCAGCAGGATTTTGAAAAGAAATTTGTGGGCGTCAGGAACCCTGTAATGTTTGTCTGGCTTACTAGGAGCCGGAGGCAGGGAATCAGGAGCCATGCTCGATTCTGAGAACACATCATCAACAATGTCTAATATAGGAGGTATAGCCAAAGGCCTATGCTGAGGAAGGAGGACATCCCTAAGCCTCTTTTTTGATTCACAGAAGTCCTGACTCTCCCAGAGAAAATGTTCCCTTAAAGTATGCAAAGTCTCTCCAAACGAGTAATCGTCAGGAGGAGATGGAGATGGGATGGATTCCTCTGCATCAAAATCCTCATAAGGTGGAATAGAAAATTCCTGATCAGAAGAAATGGAAACCTGACCTGAAGATTCATATTCAGTGCTTTGCCTAGGCCTCTTAGCAGGTGGTGTTGGGAACCCCCGATCAAGGTAATTAAATCCTCAGCCATTTTGATCATTTGTTTTTTAGGCATAGGGGCCTGAGCATGTTGCTCATGCGTCGGTTTTTTAGACATAGAAGTTGTTTTTGACCTTGTTTTTGCTGATGGTGTCTGTTTAGTATAAAAATGCTGAGGCCTGAAAAAGTACAGTTGTGTACACTTAGCATAACTGACGTCAGGGGTATAAAACATGCAGCCGACACCACTGTCTTTAGTTTTTCTTGCCCCCGATGTCAGGTGCCCCCAAAAAGGTAGCAAAAATATATATGTGTATATATATATATATATATATATATATATATATATATATATACATATATATATATATATATATATACATGCATCAATATAAACTTTACCTTCATCTACAAGCAAATACACCACATAGGTTGTAGAAGATAGAGAAGGAAAGAAACTCCAGAAAGACAGGGGGATGGCGGGAGGGTAACCTGGACTGCAACAGTGAATACACTCGAACATCTACATTTATGGTAAGTGTACACAACTGTACTATGTTCTTCGTGTTTCACTGTTGCAGTCATTACATTTGGGTAGAATCCCAAAGCTATGGTTGGGAGGCTGGAACTAAACAGCAGTAGGTGCGGCTATAAGGCCCTGCAGCGGCAAAGCCTGCCCTGGACTTATTGTAGAGAGGCAAATGATCATGCTTTGTAAAGATGTGAACAGAACTCTAAGTAGCAGCCTCTAGAATGTCTTTGGTTGGTACTCCTTTGAGAAAGGCTGAAGTAGCTGTAGCTCTGGTGGAATAAGATGTAATGCCCTTGGGCACAGGTTTACCATGGTGTAAGTAGCAGAAACGGATGCAGTGGCTTATCCACTTTGAAATTGTCTGCTTCGTAATAGCCTTTCCTTCTGATCCTGCAGCATATGACACTAGTAATTGCTCAGTTTTTCTTAGAGCTTTAGTCATCTCAAGTAGAATCTTAGCTGCCTGTGCACGTCCAAGGAATGCAGAATTCTCTCCCCCTTGTTCTGCGGATTTGGATAAAAGGTTGGCAGATGAATTTTTGGTTAAGAACCACACTGGAAACCACCTTAGGCATAAAAGTAGGATTTGTCCTCAGAGACACCCTGTCTGGGTAAAATACGATAAAAGGCTCTACAGCCATGAGGGCCTGTAGCTCTGAAACTCTTCTTGCTGAAGTAATTGCTAGTAGCAGAGCTGTTTTCCATGATAATAACTTTATATCAGCAGTAGCAGCTGGTTCAGACGGATGCAGGGTGAGCTTTTCCAACACATAATTGTGGTCCCATGCAGGTAATGGTGATCTTCTAGGAGGCCTTAAATTTTTGGCTCCTCTAAGATACTGCTTTAGTAAAGGATGAGAAAAAATTGGTGGCTCTGTATTGTAATGAGCCAAAGTGGCAGAGGCATGGATTTTAACTGATGAGAAAGATAGGCCTTTGTCAAGCATCTCAGTTAAGTATTGTAATATCTGAGGAATATTTGGTTCTGCTGTATCAGTTCCTTGAGCTCGATTCCAAGCACAGAATCTCTTCCATTTGTCAGCATAAGATTTTCTAGTACTAGCCTTCTGGCTTCCAAAATGACATCCATCACAGCTTTACTGAGAGGTGTTGTTTGTATAACTACATGATCAGCCATGCTGCCAGGTTCAGTGCGTCTGTAAGCTGATTGTGCAGGATCTGATTGTTTTGCTGGGACAGCAGTTGAGGTCTTTGAGGTAAGGTCCAAGCTGGGTATTGATACAAGTTCCTTAGGATTGGGTACCAGTACTGGCGGGGCCAGTCCGGGGCAATTAGTATCACATTTGGTTTCTCTTGTCTGACGTTTAGGAGGATCTTGGGGAGAAGAGGCAGAGAAGGAAAGGCGTAAACTGATAGGTTTTTCCAACTGATGGATAGGGCGTCCACTTTCCATGCTCGTCTGTGATAAGTCCTGGTGCAGAATCTTTTCAATTGATAATTTTGAGGAGAGGCAAATAGATCTATGTCTGGGCTCCCCTATTTCTCTGTTGTCATGCTGAAGACTTGTGGATTTAGTTTCCACTCGTGAGGGTCCATAAGGTTTCTGCTTAAATCGTCTGTCAGTGTATTTTGTTTTCCTGGCAGGAATTGAGCTTGAAGATGTATTTGGTAGGTCAAAGTTGTGACCCACAGTGACATGGCTAATGTGCAAAGGGGGTATGAGTGTGTGCCCCCTTGCTTGTTTATATACTACATGACTGTGGTGTTGTCCGTCTTTATCAGTAGTTGTCCTGGATGAAAGTCCTTGAATGCTGTTAGGGCATTTTGAACAGCTAGCATCTCTTTCTGGTTGATATGTAGATGCATTTGTTTTGGGGTCCATATGCCCTGAATGCATCTTCCTGCCATGTGGGCCCCCCAGGCATAATCCGATGAGTCTGTTGTAAAGGTTTGGCTGGCAGGGGGGAAAATGAAGGCCCGTCCCATGTTTTGGTGACATGCCTTTGCCCACCATAGAAACTCCTGTTGCAGGCAGGGAATGAGAGGAATCATTGCTTCCAGACTGTGAGAATGTTGACTCCATAAACTTTTTAGGTACCACTGAAGCTTCTGCACGATTGTCTTATTGGGACATGCAGGTATGCCTCAAGTCTAATGTCACCAGCCAAGCATTCTTGCCCAGCATGGGCAGAAGCTGCTGCAAAGTCAGCATTTTGAATTTTGGAATGTCCAGGTATGTGTTAAAAATCGATAAATCCAGTATTGGCCGCCAGGCCTGGTCCTTTCTGGGTACCAAGAACAGTCGAGTAAAAACCTTGTCCATTTTCCTGTTCTGGTACTGTCTGAATGGCCCCCATATCTATAAGGGACATAACCTGTTTCTGTGCCTCTGCCCATTGATTTTTTGGCAGATCTGGCCAACCATTTGCCATTGGCAGAGTGTGGAAATTAAATCTGTATCCCTGCGATACAATGTTTAGTACCCACTTGTCCTGGGTTATTAACTGCCAATTTTGAGCAAAATGTGCTAATTTTCCCCCTATGGGTGCTGCCAAAAGATAAGTGCTTGGTGCAGGTAGAGGGAAGTCATTGGGATTGCTTTCTGTAGGTTTGCATTTTATCTCCTCCAGATTTGGAGGTGGAAGCTCCCCATTGCTTTGACCTGTATGAATCTTGCGCCTGGTATCTGGAACCCTTGGGGCGTCTGGATTTGCCTCTGAGCTCTGTCTGACACAGGAAAGGACCAGTTTTTTGTAGGCCAGTGTTTACTGAATCTTGGTGGCTGCACTTGTAAGAAGTCTAACAGTTTGCATAGACTTAGCTTTATCCTCCATTTTCTTTAAAACCTCTTCTGCCTTAATACCAAACAGACAATCATGCTGTAAAGGTGCATCTGGCAATTTAGCTTTAACATGATCAGGCAAATTCTGTTCCTTTAACCAGGCATGCCTCCTAATCACAGATCCAGTAACTGCGGCCCTGCAGGAGGCCTCTAAGGAATCAAAACCACATTGCAAAGTATGCTTTCCAACTTGTTCAGCTGCATGCGCTGGTTCCTGCGATTCTTTACTTTCTGTACATTCTGAAATCAACATCATTTTCTGTTTCAACAATCCCATAACATGTTGTTGGTACTTAGGCATATGAAATTGACAGTTTAAGGTCCTGATTGCCAAGGTTGTAGATGTATAAACCTTTTTTCCCCATCTGTCCAGTGCCCTTGAATCTCTGTCACAGGGGGCAGGATTTTTTGCTGTTGACGCCTTAACTCCCTTTGGACCCTGTGAAATAGTTTCAGGATCAGCAGCAGGGTTTCTAAATAAAAATTTATGCGAGCCAGGGACCCTGTAATACCTGTCAGGCTTACTGGGAGCCGGAGGTAAGGAGTCAGGGATCAGGCTTGACTCCGAAAACACATCATCCACAATGTCTAAAACAGGGGGAATGGCTAAAGGCCTGTGCTGAGGAAGAAGGAGGAAATCCCTGAGCCTCTTTTTTGATTCTGAGAAGTCTTGACTCTCCCAGTGAAAATGCTCCCTCAAAGTATGCAAGGTTTCTCCAAATGAATAATCCTCAGGAGGAGATGCAGATGGAAGACTCTTCAGCATCAGAATCCTCATAGGGAGGTATAGATAATTCCTGATCAGAAGAGGAATCAGAAGAAATAGAAACTTGATCTGAAGATTCATAATCAGTGTCTTGCCTAGGCCTCTTATCAGGCGGGGGATGGGTATCCAGATCAAGGTAATAAGGTCTTCAGCCATTTTGATCATCTGTTTTTTAGGCATAGAGGCCTGTGCATGTGGCTCATAGTCGGTTTTTTAGTTTTAGAAGTTGATTTTGTCTTTGGTTTTGCAGCTTTCGTCAGTTTGATATACAAATGTTGAGGTCTGAATACACCCTCACAAGCCGGTGCCTGCTCAGCGGCTCTGGACCCATCCGTGGGAGATATATCCGTCGGTCCAATACCTTGAGTATCTTGCGGTGTGCCGGATACTCCACATGGGTATCGGTAGAGGCCTGCGACTCGAAGGTAGCAGGTTATCAGGTGCTGCGAAAGCGCCTCACTGAGTACCGGGCGAACCGGCAACTGGCTTAGAAGCTCCTTCGTCAGTTTTGGATCTCGACTGCCTTTCTCTGTCCTTTTCTTTGCGTTTTTATGTACTCCGGTAGTCGGATTGCTATCCGACATTTCTGGGTAGTTAAATCTGTTTCCAAAATACTCTGATGGAAAAATATACCGACACTTAATAGTGCGTTGGTTAACTCTAGCACATAACTGACAGACAGGCACGTTGTGATCAGGGCCTAGGCAAGGAATACAGTATAAATGGAAATCCTTGAGGTATTTGCTTTCCACAAGTAATACAATTATTAACTTTTTCTGATATCTGTAAAAAGCAAGAAAAAAAGTTTCCCCAACGGGGTTCTTAGCTTTAGTGAAGACTTTGGTTCTGAAACTCAAACTTGAATATTTCAGTAGTCAGTCGACCGGCACTTGCAAAATGCTTCTGCTTCGGGCACCACGTGGCAATAAAGACTAGAGAAAATGGCATTGGCTGCATGTTTTATACCCCTGATGACCTGACGTCATGGAAGAAAAGACAGCAATCGACGCAGGACCCAAGACTTTGGAATTCAGGCCGACTGAGGGCAACCTGCCAGCAGATTACTCAAATATAATGACTGCAACAGAGAAACACGAAAAACATCACCCTCAGAAGCTGGTGCCTGCTCAACGGCTACGGACCCATCCAAGGGAGAGACATCTGCGGGTTCAACACTTTGCAAATCCCGCGGCATACCGGACTCTGAATGGGTCTCGGTAGAGGCCTGCAACTCAAAAGTAGCGGGTATCAGGGGCTGCGAAAGCACCTCACAGAGTACCGGCGACTGGCTTAGGAGAAACTTCGTCGTCGGTTTTGGACCTCGACAGTCTGTCTCTTTTTCCTTGCATTTTTTGTGAACTCAGGTAGTCAAATTGCTAACCAACAACATTTCAGAGTAGTTGAATCTCAAACCAAAATATTTAGAAGCAAAAATATACAGACGCTTAATAGTGTGTTGGTTAAATTTAGCACAAAACCGACAGCAAGGCACATTGTGATCAGGGCCTAAGCAAGGAATATAGTACAAATGAAAATCCTTATGAGGTATTTGCTTCCCGCGAGTAATGCAATTATTGACTTTTACTGACATTGGTAAGGAGCAAGAAAAAGTTTCCCCAATGGGGTACTTAGCTTTTGTTTGAAGACTTCGGTTCTGAAACTCAGAAACAAAAATTTCAGGTATCGGTCGGCACTTGCGAACTGCTTCTGCTTTGGGCACCGCGTGGCAAGAAAGAGCGATTAAAATGGCTTCGGCTGCATGTTTTATACCCTTGACGACCTGACGTCATGGAAGAGGAGACAGCAACCGACGCAGGACCAAAGACTTTTTTTATTCAGGCCGACTGAGGGCAACCTGCCAGCAGATTACCCAAAAGTAATGACTGCAACAGTGAAACACTAAGAACATTATTCTGTTTCAGTCATGCTGATATGTTAGCTAGCTGTGTAACTTGAAGGATGGAACAGATTTTGCTCGCCTTTCCCTATGTCATTTTAATGTCATCATATTAATTAGGCCATCTGAGAAACAAGAATTACCCCATGGTAGGCAGAGCTTCCGAAAAATTAATGTCTTATTTGTTGATCCCTGTTCATAGTCTGAAACATTTATTTTGTCCTCCTAAATCTCCAGCAAAAGAGGGCCAAGTACTACGTACAGTAGACTCCCTCTTATCTGATCTCACTGGGACAGGACCCTTAGGCTGGATAAATGAATGGCTGGTTAATCAGAAAAAGCATACAAAATAGCATTTATAGGTTATAAACTAGCTAGAATAATGGGATTTGTTACTATGCATTTTTCTAATAAATATGAACTCAAACTCAAATGTCTGTCATTATTTAGCCCAGAGGAGGCGGAAGTGTTATTTTTCTCTGTTGTCTTTTGATAGGTCTGACTCCGTGGCACAAGAGGATGGATTCCCAGCTGTAATGCAGGTAATCGGAATTCATGTAGTGGTCCCAGCACTGGAGGACCCAGGCATGAAGGGGTGTGACTTGCATGTTTCCCCACGGAGGTGGGAAGGAGGGTTTATGTTCCCTCTGGGGAGGGGGATACAGTGGTTTGTGGCAACTTTCTAGTGGAGACCAGGAGGCTTACTGTGCATTCCTGGGGGGGGGGGGGTTGGACGCTAGGAGGGAATGCCCCTTGTGAAAGTGAGGCAATGTCCTCTGCTGTCATTCCTCTGCACACACCTTTTCTTTTCTTCTTGCCAGGTGCAAGTGTTAGGAATGAAGGAGAAAACCTCAAAGCCCTACAAATGGTTATTTGAATTATGACCCCCTTTCGGTTGATACTTAACCGGTTGCTGGAGAATTAATGAGATGGTTGGACATGGAAGAGGACTATAGTCGACAGCAGGGCAAAGAGTGCAAAAAAAGTAGTAGTACTTTTGCTGGTGGTCCCCTTCCTCCAGTCTTCGTGACCATCAGTTGTAGCCGCCGACTTCCCTCTCGCCTTCTTTCCTTCCTTTACATGATGGCATTTGGAGCATGAGCATTAGTGACCAAACATTCTAGTATGATTGTTTTGATCATTCTTGATTTTCTTAGCCTATCGCAAACATTTCTGACCACAGTCCAAAGCACGAGTTATACTTTTTTAATGACTTAGCGTACATACATCTTCATAGGCGGCCGCAGTGGTGCAGCGGTTAGCATTGCTGCCTCACAGCAAGAGGTTCTCCGGTTCGATCCTCGGCTGGGGTGCCTTCTGTGCAGAGTCTGCATGTCCTCCCTGTGGTTGCGTGGGTTTCCTCCGGGTGCTCCGGTTTCCTCCCACATCCCAAAGACATGCTGTACGTGGATTGGACACTAAATTGGCCCTAGGTGTGTGTGTGCCTTCTGGGGAAGGTTGGGCTGGCAACTCGACACTCCACTGCGGCGACCCCTAACCGGGAAAAGCCGAAAGTAGAAGAAAGTTTAAATAATGTTTGCTCCTTTGAAACTGTCTGATGAAGCAGTGTAGATCACTGCGAAAGTGCTCACTTATTCTACAATAAACTTCAATAAACCAGTGTGTTGTTTTATCATCGAGTGTTACTTTCTGGCTGAACATCCACTTGTGTTTTGTTGCTGCTTTTTGGGTACTGTTGTGGATTACTTGCTGTTTGAGGTTTGTGTCATTTCTTGGTTGTGTAGTAGTTTAGAGAAGCTAGAGCTAAAGTAATTACTAAAAAAGTGTTGGCTATTTCTTCAGATGGGCAATGGGGGTTGGGGGTTTGGATGTACATTTGAGCCAGGGTGTAGTATTTTAGATGTGGTTGCCCATAAACGTGCAGAATTTTTGTAGCATCTGTTTTGCAAAATTGGAGTAATAAGTTTTTTCTCAAGTCTGAACTGGCAATTGGCTTTTTATTTCATATTT
Organism: Protopterus annectens; assembly: GCF_019279795.1. Taxonomy (NCBI): domain Eukaryota; kingdom Metazoa; phylum Chordata; order Ceratodontiformes; family Protopteridae; genus Protopterus; species Protopterus annectens. The sequence continues at coordinate 958,895,257 of NC_056748.1, forward strand.
ATTTATATTGTTGATTACTTACAGTATCTTCTGTCTGGAGACATGCGTGAATGGGCGTACCTTCATTGAAGGTTGTGCATCAGAGCTGGCAACTTGGCACATAAAAATATACTGCCAATCATTAGCGGACCGGAGTTCCGCTGTGCCGACCCCTAACTGGGAAAAGCCAAAAGACACAACTGTTTTCAGTTTATTATTGAGTCATGCATTGCAGGCTCTATTCCTCATTCATTTCATGGTGGTTAGAGTAAGTCACAGAACAGGGTTGTTTTTTTACTCTTTAAAGCCTAAGTGGGGCCATACTGTTTAGTAACAGACAATAGCATCATGCAGTGGCAAGAATCCAGTTATGGGACTGTAGTGAGAAGTTAAACAGCCCTGGATCAAAGCTGTTCATGCTGCAAGAGGAACTGTGTGCATTCCCTGGGAGACGTATGTCATTTTCATATAAACGTCCTGCCCTGAATTTGGAAAGATAGGTAAGAGGTAATGCTTGGTGAAGGTGTGTACAGAACTCCAGGTTGCAGCTTCCAGAATGTCCCTGGTAGGGACTCTCCTGACAAATGCTGTAGAGGTACAAGTAGCCCTAGTGGAATGTGTTCTGACCCCCTGAGGGGTTGGTTTTTCATGGTGCTTGTAGCAGAAATGGATGCTGTGTGCTATCCATTTGGAAATGGTTTGTTTTGAATAGGCCTTACCCTCTGCCCACATAGCAAAGCTGACTAGCAGCTGATCAGATTTTCTGAAAGGCTTAGTCCTATCAAGGTAGAACCTGAGCTGTTTGCACGTCCAAAGAGTGCAGGATCCTTTCCCCTTTATTCTGAGGGTTAGGGAAGAAGGTTGGCAAATGGATGGATTGGTTTAGAGTCTCACTGGACACCACTTTAGGCATAATGGATGGGTTAGCCCTGAGGGGAAACCCGATCAACATGGAAAATAATAGAGAGTTCCCACAGCCATTAGTGCCTGTAACTCGGACACTCTTCTAGCTGAAGTTATGGCTAAAAGCAAGGCTGTTTTCCAAGAGAGGAATTTTAACTTTGCTGAAGAAGCAAGCTCAAAAGGGGGAAGCGTGAGCTTTTCCAGTACAAAGTTAAGGTCCCAGGCAGGGGTGGGTGCTCTCCTTGGGGGCCTTAAATTGTTAGCCCCTCTCTGGAACGGTTTGATGATAGGGTGAGAAAATAGAGGTGGCTCAGTATTATAATGAGCCGAAAGGGCAGAGGTATGAATCTTAATGGAAAAGAAGGATAGGCCTCTGTGGAGTAGCTCTGCTAGGTAATCCAGGATTAGAGGTAAGGAGGGCACTGCTGTGTCTTTTCCTTTAGACTGAATCCAAGACTATATCTTTTTCACTTTTCAGCATAGGATTTCCTAGGACTAGGCCTTCTGGCTTCAAGAATGACATCCAGCACCTGTTTGCTGAGGGTTGCTGGTGGGATATTCAAGGGATAAGCCAGGCTGCAAGGTTTAGGGTTTGCAATTGTGGATGCAAAATCTGTCCCTACTGCTGAGACAGCAGGGTAGGAGTCTGGTGTAGGTGCTAGGGTGGCACAGTTGTCAGGCTGCTCAGGACTGGGTACCAGTGCTGGCATGGCCAGACCGGGGCAATCACAACTGCCCTTGGCCTGTCTTGTTTTATCTTGAGTAGTACGCTTGAGAGAAAGGGCAGAGGGGGAAAGGCATAGATTGAGAGGTTTTCCCATTGAAAGGATAGGGCATCCACCTTCC